>NC_043989.1:25543499-25909332 GCF_902150065.1 Myripristis murdjan
GTCTCGTCCCCGGGCTAGGGATTCGGCCTCCAGGCCAGCCTCACGGAGCTCCGCTTCTAGCTCCTCTTCCCGACGACGTGAGGTCTCCAGACTCCGCCCCTGACGCTCCAGCTCTGCCCTGAGAGTCTGGATGGTCAGCTCCAGCTGGTCGCCCTGTGAAAGGAGGTGGGTAACAAGTTTTAATATAAAAATTAGTAAATTAATAAGATTGTACAGGATAGATCTGTGAGGGGGGAGATGAGTTGTGTCATGCCGTCACAGTTCTTTCTGGTCACCAATAGAGGTCATAGACAACTTAATGCCCCTGGTTTGGCATGACATCACCACTGGCGTGTTTTCCATGATGTAAAAGTATGGAGTTTTGATATACAACAACAAAAAAATTGGTCTTTGGCATTTGTTATTAAATAGCTATATATTTTGCCATGGAAAAGTACCTCGCAAATTGAAAAAGTATTTTTATTATTTAATTGTTACATGTGTTTTATTCACCACTGCAGGTTGATGAAGAAACATGCTCTTTTATTTTCATTTGCCTTGCACTGTTTCCATCCGCACCTCTGAGCCTCTGCTATTCATGCTGTTATATAAATGAGCACTTTTGAATGAAACCACATGCTTTATAACCCAAAAACACATTTAAATTAATTGATTTCTGCGAGTGCTTGCCGTGCTGAGATGCAGGTTGATTTTATTTTCTGTTGCTGTAACTTTAAGTTACTTCAGGTCGTTCTCTGTTCAGTTCACTAACATACTTGCAGAACATTCTGGGACATGGACTATGCTTATCATCACAAGAAATGATTACATATCGCGCTTACTTATGGAATGGAAGGTGGTCATAACTGCCAGTCTTTCTGAATAGGAACATAAATGCCATATTTAGCGCCACTTTGGCACTGTTCTCTTCCTTGGCTTGCAATTTTACCACAAAGAGCACATAAACTACATCACTTTTTTTGGTCACAGTAATCACAAAAGGGTGATGTTTTTCCTTGAATCTGCACTGAATATGCTGTCTTAACAAAGGTAACGCCATCCCCTCCACCTTCCCAACCCAACTGTGTGTACAAGTGGCCTCTCAAATTCTCAAGATAAAAACCCACTTCAGAACCAACTCATTCGCTCAATGCTGGGTGCATAATATTTTTTTTTCAGTGTCACGACAGCTTGACTCATCCATTTGACTTCCGGCTGTCAAAACCACTTATGATGAATATTTTCTCCAAGACTATGACTAGGTTTCAACTATGAATATTTCAGATGGTGAAAAGAATTCATTTGAGCCAACCTCTATCCAATCATTTACCAAGTAATTATTCAAACAAGTTACAGAATAATATGAGTAGCTGATGAAAAAGCCACTTTACACTGGAAAAAAAAAATTTTCCTCCCTTCCTCTTGGTCACTATTATGTGCACTTCGCCTGTCTCCCCCGACTAAAATGACATCTCTTGTGGTCATGACAGTTTCTGTGCCGTGTGTGTGTGTGTCCTCTCCAACCTTGCGCTGGGCGGTGCGCAGGGCATCCACGGTGCTGCGGAGCGTGTCCCTGTCTCTCTCCAGCGTGGCCCTCTCTCCCTCCAGGGTGGCGATGACTGTGGTCTGCATCCTCTGGAGCTCCACTTGGCTCCGCAGGCGACACAGCTCCTCCTCCATAACCAGACCCTCCGACTGAAGAACCTAACGCACCCCAGAAAGAGAGAAAACTGTAGGCCATCTATAGATACAAGCATCGCCCGTACGCACCATCCCATCTATCCATGGAGAGCTGACCATCCCATTCAAAACATTTGACTTTGCAAATTTTGTGCCAGAATGAAAACAATGAAGCCGTGAACTGCATTGTTTTGTGCAATCAGGATCTAAATATCTTTCTAATCTCATTTCAGAACTGTTTCCATAACTGCATTAAAGAAACAGGTCATGCAAGTACCAAAAAAGGCGTCCATCCACGTAGTTTTCCGTATGATTTAGTGAGACTTGCCACAGTCATCCTTGTCTTCCAGCCAAGGTTGTTACAGGTTGGCATTTTTCATTAGTTTTTATATTTATTTCATTTTGACTCTTTTTTCAATTTCAGTGTAGTTTTAATTTGTTTTAAAAGCAGATTTGCTAGTTAAATTTTCACTTTTTAAAAATGCTTGGCTCTTTTTTTTTTTTTTTTTTTTTTTTTGGTAAAAAGGTCAGAAAAAGATTGTTGTAATAAAAACTCAACAAAACACTGTACCATTTTAAAGAAAAGATGTATTCACACAGGACAAATGGCCAACCAAATAAATTCGGACAAAAACTAAGGAAATTTTCTCTAAAACTTTAGATTATTTTAGTTCTGTAAACACACAATACAGTTTCAGTTTATTTTAGTTAATGAAAATGTCTTCTCACACCTGGTTTTCGTTATTTATTTTGTTAGTTTTAGTTTAATGACAATAACCTAGCACCCCGATACAGTGGGACTGGATTGTATTCATTTAAACAAACTGTACAGTATCTATCTGTCCCTAAGTTTCACTCTTTTGGGGTGGACAGATGCAGTTTGCAGGTGTGCTTCAGCAAGAAACAGCTCCTGCTGTATCTCTACACTCCCGAGGGCTGTGGATTATGTCAGGTATGAGTCATTTTTGCAAAGAGCTGTTGCTGTTGAGTTTTTCCGCATATAAATTTTTGATGGTTTGAACTCCACAAAACAATATCTGAATGGACAGATTGCACCAGGGCTTATGGGAAAACATCTTTTCTATTATTACTATTATTATTATTATTATTGCTTTGGGCGAGCTGTTCCTTTATCATCAGGTTTTGCTGTAATATTTTTTTGTGTTTGTTTGGGCTGATGTTAAACTTGGCTGCATGTCGCTTCCATCAAATGCCTGCTGGGTATTGTTGTTGTAGCATTTCATCCATATTACATCTATCCATCTATCCATTTCAACATAATTATAGTTCATCTATCCACTGAAGCAACCATCCGCAACGTCCACACCTCAATTAGCAGCTCATTCATCTGCACATTTAGCCACTCATCCAACCCTGCATCTCTTCCTCCGCCCCTCCATACCTCTATCTGCCTGCGGGCCTCTGCCAGGCTCTCGGCAGCCTTCCTCAGCCTCTGCATCTCGGCCTCCAGCACCACCAGCCGCTGCTCGGCCTCCCAGGCTTTCCTGCTCTGCTCGCCCAGCTTGGTTCGCAGCTCTTGGGCCAGCAAGGCCTGTCTGTCAGCCTCCTCCTGAGCCTCCTGAAGCCGGCTGGTCATGAGCTCCATGTCAGGAGCGGACAAACACAAGGCCTGGTCTGCAGCCGGACTCTCTGCATCAGCTTCTCTGCTTTCCCTCTGCTTGGTTTCAGTTAGTTTTTGGTTCTCTAAGTTTGTTGCCTGGACTTTCCTGAGTTCACTTTCCTTTTCTGGCTTCTCTCTGTCTTTCTCTTTCTGCCCTCCCTCGGCCTCTCCTCTCTCTCTGGCATGGATTCTGTCATAGCTTAAGTCTCCTTTTCCTCCTTCGAGGAGGAGAAGCTCTTCGCCGACTCCTGCTTCTCGCTGGGTACCGATGATTTCTCCTTCTCTCTCCCTCTCCTCCATCCTCCTCACTGTTCCTTCCCCCTCTCCCCTGGAGGACTCAGAGCCCTGGACTCCTCTCTCTCCCCTCTCCTCCTTTCTTTCTAGCCCTGTCTTTCCTTTCTCCCTCCTCTGCTCCTCCATGCGTTGCAGTTTGGTAGTCAGTAATTCCAGGTGCTGTTTCAGGGTGCTGTTTTCGTTCTTCAAGTTTTGTAACTGAGAAGATGAGGGGAAAAAAGGCAGATGGTGAATAATTCTTGTGAGTGCCCACATTTTTCCTTATTTCTGTTTAGTTTTCAAAATGTATTGAATCTGAGTTCTCCAATGAAGCTCTTCTCCAAGAGAATAAGGGGGGAATGGGAAGTTATTCTCTGTAGCAAGCCTACAAGAGGATTTCACTTGGACCTGAAAATCTGAACCAAACCCTAAAAACTATTGTCCAATTGCCAAATGGACATTGAGATACAATATTTTGATTATCCGACCCCAATTTAAGTCTAAAACTTATAATTTATAACTAAAATAACTATAAAAAACTAACTAAAAAAAATATCCTAAGAATAATTTTTCAACAATAGACACACACCCCTAGTCAATGTTTTAACTGATAATAGATAATAAAATAGGCCAAAATTACTCATGGAGTGCAGTATATCATTGGCTCCAGTGCTGCATGCTAATACTAAAGCATACACTACAGTATGCTGAGTAAGGCAACAAGACTGATCCAAAATAAGAAAACCATTTGCTAGTGGTTTTATTTGTATTGCACGCAGATTCTTACATTGAAAGAAAACGGAATTAACATGAATTCAGCATAGCTGATGAAGCCTGGTTTATTTCTGGAACTATTTCAGGTGAGCTACCACCTCCTGCTGAGCAGTGATTTTTAGCTGTTAAGTCTCCCATCACCCACCACCTGCTTACTATGGAAACAGGGAAATTGTCCCTGGATGTTCAAAACAGGGCGCTATTTTTGTATTTCCTGAACATTTTACAAGACTCCTTCACATTACTGCCAGACCTGACCACATATCATTTAGGATCCTTTAGCTTTAGAGCTCCTACAAGTTCTTATTTTCTCACTTTTCACATGCTACTCATCTCCTATTAATCTACACAGTGTACACCTAAAGGGATGGTAAACTAAAATATGTAATTTTTCATGAAAACATTTTTTATTGTCCTCACTGGGTGTAGAAAACATCATGAACCTCTGATTGGCTGACTGAGTCCAAGGTTCAGTTTTGCTGGTGGATTAAAAGCTACTTTCACATTTAAGAGTGGAGACGATCCAACCACAAGACAACCTCAGTTTTTATTCTTCCCACCCCCATTTCACTGACTCTTCAGCTGCACCTGTTTTCTCCTGCCAGGCTCAACAAATGGTAGTAACTGTAACTGTTGGCTTGTGAGCACGGCATCCCAAGGATTATTTTACCAATCTAACATCAGAAAAGGCAGGGGCAAGCAAAGCGCTTTGTCATATCAGCTCTACTATTCCAAGCCTCGAAAGCAGAGATTTTTAGCAAGTGGGCTCTGCAGTATTGTTAGCTATTTGCTACCATATCGTTGCATAACCATTTCAGCTCCAACAAGCAAGATATTTTCACTTTTCTGGTTTTATTAGGCACCAGACAATATTGTTACACTACAAGTGTAACTAAAGCCCACCGAGCCACAATGTATTACTGTAGAAAATGCAGTTTAACTGTAGAAAATGCAGTATATTATTACAGTCATTGACATTTGAGAACTCTCAGATCTTGGTGAAGTACTCAAGAAAAATACAATATTAAAAGATCCCCATTTTTAACTGTCTACCGCCCCTTTAAGCATTATCATGGAGCACTGCAGTTTGCAATCTACAGGACACTTGGATGATTTTAGTGTCTAAGTTCACATGACTAATAGACCAATCTCCAAAAAACTTAAGTTAACTGAGAAATCCTTTCAGATCTGGTTGATTTCAGGCATGGCAGTCAGCCTCTGCTATAGCTTCCCCTCGCCTCACCTCCCTGAGTGCGTTCTGACGCTCCGTCTCCAGGCAAGCCAGCTCATCCTTTGCATCTGGTAAATCAGCCTGCGGCGAGAGATGATGGGCTGTTAGCGCCTTCAATTATTGCCTTTGTCATTTGCTGTTTCATTTACATCTGCGTAGACTCAGATAGCGAGGAGCGAGATGTCTGATTAGGTGGACATGCAAGCTTGGTTTACTCACTCTGCAGAGCATTGGAATGGCTTTCCAAGGCCTGCTAGTGTTCTGACCACAATTCATGATTAAAGTTGTCTCTCCCACCAAGACATGATGACCATATCCATTATAATGCATGTTAAGCAGATGAGGAAAATTCCATAATGGTGAGTTTACATGTGGACATGTCAACCCTCTTATAAATATCCCCTCTTTGATCGATCCCTCCTACAACAACATTTATCTCCACGTCATTCTCTTGTAAATTTAACTGTCGACCTGTCAGATAAGAGTCATGACCTTTGACCCCTAAACCCTGACCTCCTGCTGTGCCTGCAGCTCCTCCAGACGCCTCCTCAGCTCTGCGTTCTCCTGCTCCGCTCCCAGCAGCCTCAGTGTCGACGCCTCGCCCACCTCCACACTCCATGGCTTCAGATCTGAGGCTGGAGGGAGGAAGATATAAGAGCGGGAGAAGCAGAGAGTGCGAGGCATGAGAGGGAAGACGAAAAGACGGAGGAGGGGGAGATGAATTGAAGAAGAAAAGAAAATGGAGAAAAAGAGGAAATGAATATATGGAGAGATTCACTTCATTATTGTTGAATGATAGCCAGTGGGCCGGCATTACCGCAAACATATTTTCTCTTATCAGTTAATTAAAACGTCTCAAGTGACAAGGGGCGGGCGGGCGGGTGCACTGACCAATCGTTTCGCTCAGCTCGTCATCGGACTCCACTTCTGACTGGTGGAAACAGTGGTGAACCACGGTGAGTGGAGCAGGAGCCCCGCTGCTGCTGCTGCTGTGCCTCAGGTCCGCCTCTAGGCTCATGTTCATTTCTAGCAGCTCATCAACCCTCTGCCTCTCAGTGTCCCGCTCCTGCACACCCACATACACACACACACAGACAAATGAACACATAAATGTTAGGTTACAAGCTATACAAATTTCATGGCACAGTTACACACACAAACACACACACAGATTACATTAACATGATCTCTTGAATAGTTGACTCCTCTTTAAATGGCATTTATTACACAGTGGGAAATAAGTGAGCTATTAATTTCCTTACATATCATATGGAAATGACCTTCTCTGCACAAACACACACACACAAACACGAATGTACACAAACCACCAACAACACATACAAATTTAAACAAACACACACACACACAAGTGCACATATGCAAACACAGACATATGCAAACATACAAAGACAAACACATGCTCAAACACTCAGACATACAAATATACACACACTCAAATAATACATAAACACAACGCAAGAAAAACTCAAACAAAAAAGTGTGCAAACACACGCAAGTACACACAAACACGGAAACACACACACTGCTCCACCCACCGCTTGCAGGTCTATTATTCGCTGGCGCAGCAGAAGGTTGTCCCTCTCCAGCTCCCTTAGAGAGGAGCAGCGCGCCCGTGCGTCCGTCAGCTGCTCCTCCAGGAGAGCCTTGGTCTCCTGCAGTGCCGAGCACAGCTGCTGCTGCTCCTGCAGGGGGCGCCGCACATGGGAGGGAACATACAATTACAAGATCAAGTGTAGCCACCATCATGTAAATCAGTCTTTTGGAAGGGAAATTTTATGTCGAGCTCAGCGGGTGGCACCTCAAAAAAACCCCACACAAGCCGAGAGAATCACATCATTTATTTATCTGTTCTTCTTGCTACAATGCTCGCGGCTCCTCCGGCTCTGAAATGCACATTCATCAGCCCGGGCTCCACCAGCCAATATGGTAACAGTATAAACAAATCAGTGCTTCACCGGAACATTTGTTTTGCTCCCCCCTCGGTTTGACAAAAAGGTCAGACACTCGGTTAATGATGACAGAGTATTAAAGAAAAAGTCCAATCACACAATACCCTTATATCGTTAGATCTCATCACCCGCTTTCCCTCTACCTGCCTCGTCTACCTCTACTTCAGTTAAGCCACTCTCACACAAAGTCCCCAGTAAATTACTGGGATAACCTTTCAGGCACCGCTGGTGATTTTCACTATTCACACATGCAGCTACATTCAGGAACATTTCCATCTTGTGCCTTTTCACATATGTCATGGCAATGCCGGAATAGGTGGGGCAAGGGACTTGAGACTTGGCCTATTTGGCCTCATTACGCCACGCTCACGTAGAATTCCTGTTATGTTTTCGTGACTTTGGCATCTGTAACTGTTTAAGACAGCTGCCTATCAATTTCATCCTCTACGCAGACTGAGGGGAGCTCCCTCATTTCTGAACCTGTCCAGCTCCCAGCCATTCTTGTATTGCAGTTATCAAATTACACAAAGAACCTTACCCCTTTACACGCCCTTCCCTGCAAGGGCACATACAGGATGCTTTCATTCACAGCACAGCCTTACCGGCATTTTCCCTGAAATGTTACTTGGAGCCCCTTTCACAAGTGCGCTTAACTCAACGACTTTTACCGACATTAGCCAGAGGAGCTGTATGTGTGATCACACATGTCCACATCAGTTGTTCAGCACTTTATCCTCCCAGCTCCCTAGTACAAAATCTGCAAAATGTAATATTTCCTGAAATAGAGTATTTCCTGTAGATGTGAACGTATCTGACACAATCTCCTGCTGTGTGCCACATGTGTGAAAGGGCAACCGTGCCTAAGTCTGGATCTATTCACATGTGAGAACTGCTTAGGTCTGGAGGTGAGAAAACTGGCAGTATTGACTTCCCTGAACACTGAATATCCCTGCTCCCACTCACACATGACCCCGGCGCAGGAAGTGTTCCTGAACATTTCAGGGAAAAGAATGGTTTTGGAAGAGAATGGCCCTGGTCATATCGCTATTTACATGTTTTGAAACTCACTTTTAAACTACTTCTAAAGATCTGTAATTTGCCATTGACTCCCAGATTAGGTATTTTAATGCAACATTGTTCTTCTCATCTGTCTCAAAAGGATTATTTTTTGTGGGTATACTAACAAAATCACAATCTGATCAGTTTGCTTATTCACCTTGTAACCATGGCATCCCTTAGAAATAGAAACAGGAGAAGTTTTTAAGGAGGGGAAATAATTACAAGGCTGGAGATGTGGAGAGATTTAGTTGTTTTGAGGGTCAGATCACCGAGTTGGTCAGATGTCTGGGTTAGTATTTACACACTATCTAGGTCCAAACTACCCTGATGGTGCACAAAGGGATACGTATAATGCCTACAAACAGGGCTACAAGTCTTAATTTGTTCTGCTCTTAAACTGCTCTTAAATTGTTGACACATTTAATGAGCCAGGAGTGATTCTGTTTTTGAACCAGAACCAATCTCCAGTTACGGTAGATTGTGTCTGAAGCCCAGTGGATTTTCCCAGATTTTTCTGCCAGCAAACCAGCAATGGCATACCCAGTTTCCTACTCTATTGGTTTGATGTTCAGATAGGTTAGACATATGGAGAAAAAATAGTAACAGCAATAGTGAGAGCCAACGGGAGTGAATTTAGCCAGGGTGGAAAAAGTTACAGCCCTTACTCAAAACACAGCATGTCTTATAGCCACTGTCTGCCTCTTCTGTGCTGGAGATCACTGCAAGATTTGTCTAGAGAGAAGATGTTGCTCTTCTATTCTGAGGGGCCAAAGCCTGATGTTAGTGTTGATGTACTACGTAGCTGCAAAATGCCCTGCTATGAAATATCTGGATGTGTTTGGCCAGAAAAATATACGAAATACACTAAACAACCTAGAAATGCAGGGGGCATCACCGATAACTGTTTTTTCAACAGTGTTTCAGGGAGTTTGTTTTTTCCTTTAAAAGAGATTACCTCTGACTTGAAATATTCAGCGGTTCCCCTTTATGCTACGCCCTATGACAGGTCGCTATGTATTTGCAAAGCTTCATTATTATCACTTAATAAAGCGAGATATGAGACCAAGTCCATCCTGCAACCTAAAGTGGGTTGTCACACTGACGCACAGCGAAGGCAGAATGAATCAAATAAGACAGAAAAGGTGACAGTGAGGACACTGTGAGGCATTTTACAAGGATATGGGCACATTTTCTGCTTCAGAACGGTTATACTACCATAGAATAAATCTCATTTGGGTGTAAAAGCTCCAATAACCAAAGCCATCCTCCTGCTCTCTGACAATGGAGCAGCTCCAGGCTGTAAATCCTGATGACATCACACAATATAATCTTATCCTGTGGCTTTGAGCTTTGTTGTTGCTCAGGCTCACTTTTTGACTGAAATGCTCAAAGCCATGTGAGTGACTATGACTTTGAAATTAGGTGGTGCTTCTTAAAAAAATAATACATATTCAGACGGATGGTTTCGTGAATGGAATCATTTTGATGTGGTTTTATAAACTAAGTGTGAGCGTGTGTGTGTGCGTGTGCAAGAGTGTTTGTGCGCTATTTCCAGATAAATAGCGAGTGTGGAAAATGCACTGCTTCCTGCATGATTATTTTTGTAATGTATAAGGGGATTTCCACTAGAGAATGGTGGCTGTGTAAATTACAGGTGTAACAAAGCTATCTGAATGCATCTACAATGTTTTGGTGTGCACCTTGTTTTATGTTATACATAACTCAAGAGTGTGTGTTGTGCTCTGTACCTTGAGCTGTGTGCGTGTCAGTTCCAGGCTGCGCAATCTGTGTTTACAGCTCTGAAGCTCAGTGTGGAGCTGCTCGGCCCGACCCGCGCGCTCACGGGCACAGTCCAGCTCGTCCCGCAGAGCGCGCATGCCCCGCACCTCGCCCTGCAGAGAGCGGTTCTGGAGGAGCACACACACACAAACATACCGCTGGGACCGAGGTCAGGGGAGGCTAAGAACAAGTCTGTGTGGTGCGATAAATCAAATTTTGACATGGTCTCATACAAGAACAAAATTGTTTGTGAGTATGTGGATGTGCACAGTCTTGTATTACCAAACAAATTAAAGGAATAGTTCACAGAAAAATGAAATATTTTTGTGTTTTACCTATTTGCCCCTGTGTAAGTTGATCCTTTGTAAAGTTTTAAGATATGTACTAAATAACAGTGTAAGATGCTATCTTTTGCCCATGCTGCATGAGCTGTATGGAGTCATTATGTTGTCACCTTTTTAGTCTTTAGTTACCTTGAATTAAAAGGTTACTATATACATAGTAACCTTTTAATTCACTGTTTAAATATCTGTTCTGGCATTTATTCCTTATATTCCTTATTAGCGCAAATCAGATAATGTGTGATATGCATGTGTAAACAGAATAATTCAAACAACTTGTAATTGACTTTTTTTCTTGTCTTTTTGTGTGCAATCAACTTGGGAATTTTTATAGTGATATCTGAAAGTAAAATTTGGAACCCCTTTCACCTATGTGTTAAAAAGGGTGTTTTTTGGTATTATATGGTCATATATAGGTGATTTTCAAAACTTTCCACCAATGGGATTTTTGGTACTTTTTTTTCCCTCACTCAGGACAAACTGAGGATACAAAATCAGTTGAGTTTGCTTCTCTTGCAATTTGTCCTAGGTTTTATCATAAAATGAATGGACTATTTGGACTCTAAAAAGCATTACCCATTGACTTCTGTTGTTTTAGAGGCCACTGCTACGGACTTCAATTAGCTTCCGCTCTGCATGTTGTATGGACAAAGGCACTTGTGTTTCCACTGGCACAGGAGTAGATAATGAATGAAAATTTTTTTGTAGTGAACTGTTCCTTTAAGATCAAATGTCCAAACAAAGACACAGATGATGAAAATCCTTG
Organism: Myripristis murdjan; assembly: GCF_902150065.1. Classification (NCBI taxonomy): domain Eukaryota; kingdom Metazoa; phylum Chordata; class Actinopteri; order Holocentriformes; family Holocentridae; genus Myripristis; species Myripristis murdjan. The sequence goes on from NC_043989.1 coordinate 25,554,973, forward strand.
AAAGTGAGAACATGTAACAAATGTGTGCATCTGTTTGTGCATGAACCTCTTTCTGAAGTTTCTTGAGTTGTTCCTCCATGGTTTGAATTTCTTGCTTGTAATCTAGTAGCTGATCACCTTTATCTTCCCTGGAACAAAACAAGCCATATAACTGTCAGCCACACAGCTTTAGCAAGACAAAAAAGTCCTCTTGTCTCTTAAAAGCTGTTAACAGCAGTATATTTTACTTGAGATTTGCTCAAGTCTAATCATATGACTTGCAGTCAACACACTCCTCATAAAATCTGCCACTGGGCGATATATGTAACATGAACAGCTGGTAGAAATATTGGAAAGACAGGTATGTCTTACAAAATGTAAATTAGAATCAATAGTGTAAACTGGAGTAAGTGGGGATTAAAATAATTTGCACAGATTTTATGGTCCTTTAATTCTCCTCTTCTCCGACAGACACACACACATACACACACTCACAGTTGTTGTTTGAGGCGCCGTAGCTTGGCCCTGCTGTCTGCCAGCTGGAGTGCCATGCCTTGGGGTGGCTCCTCACTGTGACCACCCAGGGGTGCCGTGGTTGAGTCAGACTGGGTCTCCCGCTCCCTGCACAGCTCTGCTATCCTCTGGGAGAGAGATAGAGCGATGGAGAGAAGACAGAGAGGCACAGAATTGAAAGAGAGAGTCGAACAGTTCAAAGAAAGTCATGGGAATGAGGAAGAGGGACATGAGATTAGAGGCAGAAAGTGAGAGGAGACACTCAGAAAACTAAACTCTATGAACTCTATAGATAGTATGGGTGGTGACTAATAATGTCTCCCTCTCTTCATGTTGCACTGACTGCCAGCAACAGCGGCCATGTGTGGGTGTCACTGTGTCTCGCTGAACAAATGTGTATGTATATGGCTTGGATGCACGCCTCGATGCAACTTTCAGCTTTGCACAATGTCTGCTTGCATGTCTATAGTTTTGCGATGTTGCATTTCTCACGTTAATGCGAACATGACTGACGTGTGTGTGCATCTTTGCGTACCTCCAGGTGTGTGTCCCTCTGTGACAGCAGGCCTTGGATTTGTTTGGCCATGGAACTGAATACCAACTGTAACTCCGCCCCTTCCACCTGTACTAGCTCCTCCCACTGAAGCGGCAGCACCATCCGTGGATCTTGAGTCACCTGAGGCGAGCACAGTTTCTCAGGTCTCTATGATAACATGTGGGTCTGAGAAACCTGACACAAAATGGCTGCGGGCAATGATTCATTCCTTCAGGGATGGTTCACCCATTTGGAAAAAGATGATATTCTTTCACTTCCTCCCTAGTTGCTCCGTAGGACAGTAGCGATGCTATCTTCCTCTCATTGTTACTGAGTGCTGGATGCTCCAAATGCTAACTGTTAGCCTCCTGCCATTGAGCTGGACTTCCCCCCAGCTAACACTCTTAAAAATAAACACCTTAATCCGCTGAAACTGTTGAATAAAGAAAGTTTGAGTTTGATGATGTGTCGCAGAATTTTTGAAGGCAGAAATAGTGTTAAAAAAGACCATTTTACAGACTCTTTGTGCTGGTCCTCATCACAACGGTGGCTGGCAGGTGTGTGAAAGGTCATTAAATAAGCTAGTCAAGCTAGTTAGCAGAGAGAGGCATTCAAACAGAAGTGCGGCACAACAAAAAACACCAAAAACAGAAGTTCGACCAACTATTTACTTTTGCATTCCAAGGTAAGGTGGATAGCTAGCCTAACATAGCTTCTTCAATGAAGAAAACAAACAATAATAAACTCTAGTAATCTATCTGGGTCCCTTTGGTGGCCCCTGCTCCTCTGGTGCGGAGTGATATGGGGGTGAGGAGGCTACCGGATCTTTCTGGACGGTGATAACAGAAAAAAAAAATCAAGTTTTAAAAAGTAATTTGAGCAAAACTACCCTCCATGTTCACTCAGTGGCTATATGTTCATTTTCATTTCAGGAAGCCAGACTTTGTAAAGTGATGATGAGTGGATTAAGGCAGTTATGTTTTGCATTTGGAGCATCCAGCCAGTATCCAGCACTCAGTAACAATGAGAGGAAAATAGCACCACTGCTGTCCTACATAACAGCCAGGGGGGGGAGATGCAATAATATAATTTTTTCTAAAAAGGGAAAGTTGTGTGAATACTAAGTGCACCTGGAAAAAAAAAAAAAAAAAAAAAACACTGTCTCACATTTCTATGGGAATGCCAATATCTCCTAGGGAAATGTGTCCCAAAATGCCTGACGTGCAAAACAAATGCTCCTTTACACAGATTGAAAATGTGCTCAGGTGGAAGGCATATGAATGGCAAACAGGGGATGCATCCATCCATGCAGGAAAGAGAACCTCTCACCTCTATGATTTATGAGGCTGAAAAAGTTGGCACAAAATGGCTGGCAGGCAACATGCTGTTACTGTAATTCAGGCCTGTTCACACTATAATTTAGACATGCTGGTACTGTAATTCAGACATGCTGCTATGCAACATGCTGTTATTGTAATGCAGACAATTATTGGCATTTATGCTTCATTTTGGAGTACACTGGAGAGTGACGTGCAACAGAGATGTTGAGGCTGGTGGGTCCTGAAGTAGCACCCACGGGTTTTAGAGGTGGTTCTAAAGGGCTGCCAGAAAAAAAATCGGAATAGCTTATTTTCCTACACACTTCATTGACTCAAAGCTAGCGCACCAGGAGAATGTGTAACAGCTTCTATTCTGATGACAAGTTTCACTGTTGATGAAGCATTCCTCCACTAAATCATAGTTACTGCAGCCTAAAAACCAAAATCCTTTCACGTGTGGGTCTTTTGGGTTAAGACTCCCTTCATACTTTGGGTCAGTGTGGGAACGCCTCTCATATTTGGGGGATCGCTGACTTGACTGTCCACTGGACTAGAACGTACCTCCTGAATACAGCTGGCAATGGCTGCCTGGGTCTCGATGTCCAGCGACTGGATCTGCTGAATGAACGTCTCCTTATTCTCACACTGCAAATACAGAGCAAATGAATGGATTCAGAACTTAGAGGCTTGTGTGTGTGTGTGTGTGTGTGTGTGTGTGTGTGAGCATCACGCTGATATGCCCATTTGCCACTATGTAAACAACACGGTGTCCCAGTATTTTGGAGGAGGTGACCACTCCACTTCACACTGTGGTTATCTTCACCTACACCTCAGGCTGGGACATCTCTGAGTACAGCATCAAGCTTACACCATGGCCACTTGCCAGCTACTAAAAAAATTAAGGGGAGTTAATTAAATTAGAGAGCGATATGCTGTAAAAATAAAAATGTTCTCTCTGTACTGTTTTCATACAGGTCATACTAATATTTGGCAACAGAGATGCTACCAGCAGAGTCAATTACCGTTATTCAGCCTGAGCTGTGATGTTGTAGGCACTGCTGATTTGCCGAGGGATTAAATTCATCACATATCTACCAAGTATTGGTGTTAATGTTGCACCAACAACACACATCACAATAGTTTAGACGCAATTAGGATTTTAAAAACAGGGCTAGGTGTGCTGGCTAATGTAGGCTAATGTAATTAGAGCACATAATGCATCTAGTAGCTGTTGATTTATTGCTGCGATGGTTAGTGACAAATTTCATACGAGCTGAATGCATTAGTGAGCATTGATATTAACAGTGAATTAAGGATTATGGAGATTCATGGTTCAAGTATTCACAAGGGCCATGGCATAAAATGTTTTTTGTTATTTTTTTACTTAATATCAGATATCAGCATTTTCCACTGCCATTATGACTGATGTTCCTGTCTGAGCTACACAGACATTCAGTTCATTAAATTAAAAAAATATATATCAGCTAATTTCATACAGAAACACTGGTGTCAGACCATTTTGACCTTGTGTGTGTGTATGTGCGTGTGTGTGTGTGTGTGTGACATCACCTGAACTGCACAACCTAGCAGCAGCAGCAGCAGTCTCCTGAGTTCCTGCACTGCTGCCTCTGAGGACACAAGAAGACCTGTCATCATCATCATCACCATTACCATCACCACCCTCCTGCACACACACACTCACACACTCACACACACTCACACACACACACACACCACACCATATCATCCTCACTATCATTATCACCTTAATGTGCTTCACAGATAGCAGAGATATTGACTCATATAAAGGGTAATTGCTTTACTTGCTGCTGAGAGACGTGGCACTGATACGATCATTGTGTTATCTTGTACCTGTTAGGGGGTCCTGCCCCAGAATGGCAATATTTGGCAGAGGCATCAGTATCAACTGCTGCAGGTCTTCCTGAAGAAAAGGAATTAACATGAGGCGTTAAGAGGGGAAAAAAATGTGCTGTGATCGGCCTGCCCGTCCTGTCTGTCAGCACACGCTAAGCTAAAATGGCACAAGTTTCCACCAGCCTCCTGTGGTTGTAGTGCAAACAAACAGCAGGTATCAGAGAGGACCAGAGTGTTTCTGTTGGTGCATCGAGGTCAAGCAGGCTTTTCCAGGTCAAGCTTGCTTTAGTTTCAGTTACGCTAATTTACTCAGAGGAGTCTTTAAAACATCAGACAAGAACAAAAAGGAACACGTGAAAAGATAGAGGTCCCACCAAAAAACACGTTTTCAGTGTTGGTTCTTGTGGTTGAACTGTGTGGGCAGATTATACCTGATATGAGGGCAGCTGCTACTGATTATTTTCGTTGTTGATTTATGTGTTGATTCAATCATTTTGACTACAATATGTCAAAAATAATGACAACTGCTTATCAAAAGTTGTGATTAAAATGCTTCCTTAGTCTGACCAGAGAGCAATGAAAACACAAGTATTCATTTTTAAAGATATAAACCCAGAAAGTAAGCAAATCTTCACATTTTAGTGATCTCAGAGCAGCTGTAATAATCAAATGTTTGCCATTTGTACTACTTGACAAATTAAACTAAAGCGAATACTCAATCATGTAAATGGCATTTAATTCATTTTCTCTTGATTCTCTAACTAATAAATTAACTAATCATATTAGCCCAACTTCACATCAAAGCTCAAAATCCAGACACCTAAATCCATTACTACCTACCAAAGTGTTGCCTGCTGCTGCAATGATATTTCTCCTCACATTTATTTAGTTGACAGTTTAATCTCAACCAGTAATCAGTTTCAAATAAGTCTCCAAAAAGCCAGGTTTACACTTGCTTTGCTGAAACTAGTGGATCATAATGAGCTAATTGGCCCTGCAGCCTCCAAAAAAAGCAGACTAAGCTCTTGAATCTGGATGTTTCCTGCATGCTTCTGTCCTGGAGGGCCTCCGTGAAGCAGCAGAGACTGGGACAAATCATGGCTAGCAGAGGGTCCACCAGCACTGCCAGCTCGCTGTAGTTTCTCCTTCCCATAACTTGGACAAATCTCGTGGCAGTGGCTAAATGACGCTGAATCTGGATGGCAGATGCCAGAAACCTGGCTTCTCTGGCAAGCAGCTGAATCGATTGTCACCAGAACCCGCAACGCCATGCTCCCCCTACATTGCCATCTAGCGCACTACCGAGGCAATGGCCCCCTTTTCTGAAATCATTCTATCTAACTGCTATGAAGTGCAACTCGCCGACTTCATGCAACCTTGATCTTCAAAAAGATCAGACCCATTTTCCATTTTTAATAGATTTCTGGGAGAGTTTCTCTGTCAGTCTTTTTTTTTTTTTTGTCAAAGAGCCACACACTGGCTTTGGCTAGCTCCTCTCCCAACTGCTCTCAAAGTCTGTTCATATCTTTATCTGATCCATCAATGCCAAATCATCAGAACACAGAAAGAAGTCATAATTACAAGTCCCTCTCATTTCATCTACGTGCGGTGAAAAAGGCAGCGGCCCAAACACCCTCCCCCTCAGCAACAATGCACGAGTGTGCTATCAGAGGCATGTGCAGCCAACCTGAAGTTTCTCGTCCCTCAGGGCACGGAGGATGTGAGCCACTCCGGCGCTGCGCTGGCCACGCTTCGCGATGCCAACAGACTTCTGAATGAGATTAACCCAGCCTGACAATCATACAGAAGCTGTCTCTTGTTAATGGCACAGTAATATGTGCTCATGAACAGCCCTCCATAGCATTTCTGATGATACTGCCAAGACATGTGCTTGAATCGCTCCCACTCCCCGATCTATACAAAGAAGGGATTTTGGCATGCTTCCTATCATTTGGTACAATTATGTACCCTGCTTAAGTGAGAGATTAACAACGTGGGTAATACATGGGCAATTATCTCTACTATGAGATGATTCTTAAAACCTTGCAGGAATGATGCCCAGGCCAGTTATGCTCAAGGTTAAGTTCAGACAGAAGTGTATTCATAACGTTTCCCAGTGACACCGTAGTAAATGAGAAGGAATTAGCCTTTATCCCTTGGTGAGTCTAGTGCCTCTGAAAATAATCTACTCTTGCATAGTCCTGCACTTGGAGGAAGCTTTTTCATCAAGCTGCTAGCCACAGAGCTACATTTAGTCCATTTGCAACTTTTATCTTTTCTAAATTTCATCTTTATGTCAACAATTGGGCCTTACGGTGTTTGGACCGCTGATGGTTTTCATTTTACCTGCAGAGAAGCTCTTTTAATGATTTCCGGTGGTTTTAATGATTTCGTGGGCCGCCTTGCTTCTCCTTTGTTGCTTGCCTTCCAGCTGTATGGATGCTCTTACCCAAATCAGACATAAGCTGCAGCTTCTTGAAGTTAATCGAAGCATCATTTATTGATATTTCAACCTTCAAAATATCATGATTTGCTTAGGGCCAAGATCTTTTTATCCAGACGTGCTTGAAAAGGGGTCAATTAATTTATAACTGTGAGAAAATTAACATTTTAAATCCCACCGATACAAAATGGCCAACTAAAATTCTCCATTCACGTGTGTTGAAAGCTTTTGAGAGAAAATACAATCGAGTAATAGAATAGAAGAGAATAGAACAGAGAAGTGTAAGGCATGCAAAGCCCCGTGCAGCTTCTTCAGCATATCTCTCGGCAGAGTGCTGTGTATTCATGCTTGTGACGGCACAGTAGCTATATTAAAGCACTGAGGTCACAGCAGAGAGAATTAAGCCCTGCCTGGCCACACGTTGCTGCTGTGGCTTATATGTTTCACACTCCTGACAGTGTAACACACAGATCGACACATAGCATGAGAAAACAAGAAGAGAACAACAAGTAAAACCATGGCATATGTGAAACCGAACGTCCACTGGGACTCAGGAGGCTATTCTGAGTGTACCTGTCTACATTCTGGCACAATATAACCCTGCAAGACGTCGCTAGCGTCTCATGCTGTTCCGTGTTCTTCCAGGGACATTTAGTGATTCATTGAAAATAAGGAAGCGAAACTGTGATGCCTCATGTTTTTGTGTTTTCACAAGCTAGGCAATGGGTGTTCAGTCAGCGAGACTGTTTAGGGAGGTCTGCTTGGCCCAGAAAAAAAGGCTTCTGAATCATCCTTAAGGGAAAGATGTTATGTCACTTCCTCTAAAAGCCACCAGCACCTTTGATACCTGTTATAAAATGCATGACACTCTAAGCTGTGCATCTTTTTCTTTATTTAACTCCCAAACCGCCATTGCAGCTAATAAATTCAGTCCACAGCCTCTTCCTCTCTCTCTCTCACGCCATTTGCCTCACTATTAGCACAGATGCATCTACTGAAGATAAAAAAAACTCTATTTCATCTTCCCCTCCTCCTCCTCCTCCTCTTTCCTCCAAGTGCCCCGTTACCCCCCACACGCACTTTAAACTTTTTTACAATGTCCTTAGGAGGCATATTCATCTGTTGAGGATGATAGTGGAGCTTTGCTTCACTCCTCCTTCTTGCCCTCTGTTTTTACAACCTTACAGTGAGACAACTGCCTCCCCGACTCTCCACCATCGCCCTCTCCTCCCCTGCCAGTCGCTGTGGCTTAAAGGGATATTTCAGTTTTCCTACAAATGTATGTGCATAGAGTTAAAAGACAATTTCCTAAAAACAAAAAAAGGAGTTCATTCTTAACCCCAACCCCATTCCCAAACCATTTAAAGGATTTCAATATAATTTGTCACAGAATTAGTTTTGCCTTAATGTTGCATTTTTGCCCACTGCCTTGCCGCGGCTATATTGAAGTGAGGTTCAGCTGACCAAATGCAGTAACCGCATCCGTCAGTCAAACCCATCTAGACTCAACCATCAAACTACATGCTTACGCCACATTTTTATAAGGGGTTATCACTTCAATTGACACAGCTGATAGAGTGCACCTTTAAGAGGAGGGAGAAGTATTGCTGTAAAAGTCAGTTCAAGTAGAAATAAAAAAGTAGCTCATGTAAAATGTACTTGGAGCAAAAGCTGCTGAGCAACTTTTCACAAAGCATAACCATGCAGTTCTGAAAGACAGAGGAGAGACTTCTTGTAAGAATTACAAGAACTAGATTCTTGAAATTCTTTCAACTGACTTTACTTCAAGAATCAAAGTAAAGCCAGATTATTCTTCTGTTCTTGACTGATTGTGAGTGGCTCCACAATGGGACGCCTGACAGTTTTTGCTATGGAGAGCTTGCAATATTTGTAGGCTACTTACGTTATATTTAATTTGGTCAAAATATGCTCTTGTTTAAAAATTAGATTACTAATTTAAAAAGACACAACTGCAGAGAAACTGTTCAGTTACAGTAACAAGACTAGGCATTTCCATCCTTGTTGTTAACAAACACTAGTAAATTCTGTTTCAACTAGCAACCAAAACACACAGTTACACAGCGCATGTGCTTGTGAAAAGGACTGAATGCTCTCTATCTGTGTAAGTCCAATAGGTTTCCTCTACAGCTGATGTATCCATTAAAGAGAGGGAAGGTTCAAAACTTTTGGGAAAACTTGTGATTGCTCTGTTGACTCCCTCCCTCTCCCTTTCTCTCTCCTCCTGCTGATGCCTCTGACACTTTTGTCCTCGCCCCCCTCCTCCTCCTCCTCCCCGCGACCCCTCCCGTACCTGATAGTAGGCCCTGAGGTGTCGATTTAAAATGGAAAAGTTCTGGACTCTCAGCATGTGGTCGTCTCTGTCGCTGAGGTACAGCTGCTCCACCTTGGGGTTGGGGTCTCTGGGACAAACACAAGGAAGACAGAGCGGTATATTTACTGCGGCAGGATCAAAGAGCATCCAGCAACTAGCGCTGTGCATCTCTCCAGACGGGAAAATCTTATGCAACGGTGCATTTGAGCGTTGACTGAATAAAATTTTAATGAGTCTGAGAAGTAGGCAGCGAGAATCCACATGCAATCATTTGTTGGGATAAGTTGGCTTAGGTCAGGCCAAATTAATCAGTCGTTCAGCAAATACTGGCTGAGATTTTTGTCTTGCCGCTTGTGAGGGAATTGGTTTTATTCTGCCGAAATTTGAATGTGAACATCAGGGATTCAGCAGCGGTGACTAATCGGGCTGCACATATGCAGAACCCCGTCTCATCATTCACTGGCACAAACGCGCATGACCCATATGCCATATGCCTTTTATACTGGTTAGAGTACAATGCTGTGTTTTGACAGAGAGCTTGAAATTTGTCCTAAAGTTTGTGCGATGTAATTAATTTTATGCAAAGAGAAGAAAAAGCAAGTCATCTAAATAAAGGCTTTTTAATCGTTTTTACCTCAAAAAATATGCCTGTTATTTGGAGAATGGCCTCACTGGCCTATTTCCACAGCATTTTTCAACTTGTTAATAGAAGCCACAGCCAGTTTTGCAACTGATCTTAGCTCACAATACATTTATTCTCCATTTTTCAACAAATGGCTGCAGTAAAGTGAAAGAGCACTGCAAATGAGCTGGTATTACAGAGTGCCACAGCACCCTCATCATACCCTTATTTTTCATTTTGAAGAGTCACTGGACCTCTACCACTGCAACTTGATGAGGAACGTCCTTACACTGAATAAGCTCTCATTTTCTTTTATTATCCATGGTCACTTCTAGCATATAACTCTTTAGTTATATGAATATGATGGAGTTGAGTCATATAAATACTTAAGTTTTGTCTTGACTGCAGAATATCATTCAATGTTAACATTCAAGATTCTACTCAAAAATCAAACTAGGCGTATTATACAGAATTAAAGGATGTTTTCCTCCGACCATAAAACTACTGTGAGGCCATCCTTGACTATGAAGGTATTCTTAAACCTGAACTTACCAAGACTGAGACACGACGTTTGTGTTAGCTTAGCATAAAGACTTGAAGTCTGTGGGAGTCGTTAGCCTATCTCCATCAAAGTGAAACAATAAGCCTTACAGCAACTTTTATTTTCACGGTGTATCATGTGTACATGAAATATATGTCTTTGAATTTTAAAAATGAGACTTGGTTTGGGGAGAAGTTCATTTGTGATGGATCTACCTTAACCTCAGCTGTGCTCAGATCACTGTCAAAGATGGAAGGATTAACATGTTCAGCGATCATAGTTCCAAACATCTAACTTCTCCTGAAATGACTGAACTGACTGAAAAAAAAAATCCAAGAGGTGTATTTCAAATCCAAATGATACATTGTGTAAATAAGACAGCTTCAGAGTTTCTGTAAGATTTATTTTTTCACTTTGAGGGAACTACGCTAACGACTCCTATAGACTTCAAGTCTTTATGCTAAGCTAACACAGAATGCTACCCACAGGAACCGAACCACTGGACATACAGAGGTGAAAATGGTATCCAACATCTTGCCTCAATCTGGGTTGGTGGGGAAAAGGGAATTTTGCCCAATTCCTTTAGAGCATTAGTATCTGATGTCTTTTTATGATTTGTGCAACTTTTTATTAATTTCTTGTTTGTCTTATTTCTGCTTGCTGATTGTATCCTTGTCTATCGTTAGTTGTGTGATTTCTGTTTGCTAATTGCATTCTTGACTAATGAATGTTTCTTGTTCTCAGGTCTCTCTTGGAAAAGAGATCTACATGTTAATGAGACTGCCTGATTAAATAAAGATTAAATAATTAACTGGTGTAAAGTCAAACGTTGTGCATTCAAGCAAAACTTACATGACCCTCATAACCTCATTGAGGAATATCCCATTGGTCAGTTTCAGGTAGCGCTGACGGGCGCTCTGGGAAATGGAGTTTACTTCCATGTACTGGCTGTAGAGAGGCACGCCGTCCTCCCTGTCCACCATGCTCTCAAACAGCTGCACCTGTGACAGACAGGGAGGCACAGGGGACAGGGTGGAAGAGGGGAACGAGGCATACAGGCAGGTGGAGGGAGAAAATGAAGACAGAGATAGAACAGGTACAAACGGAGAGACAGAGAGGGAGAGATGGAGAGGTGAAATCATTTTCACACAGGAAGCCACTTTGAGTCGGTGCAGAGCAGCACCTGTCTGGACAGGTGGGCTCCGTGCTGTCACACTGGGAAGCACTTCACAGAGACAGGCGGCCAGGCAGGACCGCAGCCAAGGTCTCTCTCTCTCTCTCTCTCTCTGTCTATCTCTCTGTCTCCACTAGCAAGAGCTGTGCCAATGCAAACTGCAATATAATGAGGTTTATTCCCAACTAAACCCCCTAAAAACTGCACCGTGGGTAAACACAGGAGTAATCTCGAGCCGGTTCAACTGATAATGTGAGACGCTAAACACGGTGGCAGGATGGCCCGATGGTTAGCGAGGCTGCAAGTGTCCACCCTGCTGAAGCGTCCTTGAGCAAACCTCTAAATCACAGAGCGTGACCTCTGACCCCCCCTGAGGAAGACAGAGGATTTCCCTCCAGGGATCACTTTACATTATAAATACTAGGCCTATTCACCAGCCTGAGAGAGGACGTCCCCCTCCCTCGTGTTGTCTCACTGGATGGTTACCCAGGTGGAAATTCATCGTCTTACAAATGCAACACATCCTCAGCTTTTACGAGGTGAGTCCAGGCTGCTGCGCTGAATACACCAAGAACAATGGAGCAGCATTATTCTCAAATCAAAGAGCCCAAGGACACGGAAGAGTCAAGCCTAGCAGCCTAGCAAGCCGAGCAAGCCGAGCTGGTCATAAAGAGGCAGTGGAAGCTGCCAAAACGAGAAGTACTTTGTTTTGCTGCTTGGTAGCCACACAATAGGAAGAAGACATAATCTATTTATTTTCCTCCTTTTTTATTATTATTATTCAACTACTTTTTTTATTTTCTGTGGTGAATGAAATGGGCAGCAGGCTATTCTAAATCACATGTCTTAAGTATTTGTGACTGGAAATAATAATGTGGAATTTACTGCATCTGAACCAAGCAGCAGCAGTGGTCAGACTTGAGAGAGAGAGAGAGAGAGAGAAAGAAAGAAACAAGAAAGAGAGTCCCCACCACTCCAGTGCTGTAGCCTATATTTCTCTCTCTCTCTCTCTTTCTCTCTCAGGGTCCTTGTACAAATGATGACCTTTTCTCTAACTGTGAATGGTAAATGATAGATGACGTACCCATCGCGCCAACGCGCTTTCCATGAATTCCTCTATTATCTCCATAATGCTCGAGTCCATTGTTGAGCCACGAGAGCTGTGTTACACTAAAGACGCCGCTTAATTAAAAAATGTTATCACGGCCGCGCGTATAATAAATCAAAAAGGAGCGACTCCATCTTGCGTCAAGTGAAGTAGTTTGACATTTCCGCGGCCCTTCCCCTGCCTGCCTCCTCCTCTCTGTCAGCCTCTTCCTCTATTCTCTCTGTCAGTCGGTTTCATTGCAAAACCGCACCGGAATTTTCAAAACACACATGTTGCATTTCTGGGGCCACCATTCTCTCACCTCTACGCTTAAAACTAGGCCTACAAGTATTTACCGCCCTATGTGGTCTAGTTTTTCCTACTTTTCTATATATATAAAAAAAAAATATATATATATTTGTAAATGTAAATGACATTCATTCAGAGATCATTTCTGTATATGCTTGAAAAATATTGTTTTCCTATATGCTGTTGACAACCTGGAGGTAGATAACAGCCCCGTCCATAATATATATATTTTTACATTCTATTATAGGTCAGATGAGTAGATCAATATGTTTGAACTCTTTCATATTTCTAAACCTATTTTTGCTGTGATATATTGTGTGAAATATTTTTTTTTTTCCCGGATGGGTAACCTATTCCGATGAAATCCCCGCTCAAAGCCACATAAGGTGACGGGAGGACTTAAGTTGCATATTACAGGCTAATTCTATTGCCTCCGGCTGAAAGCGTGAAAACGACTCAGGTTATATTACCATAAAGCTGTGGGAGCTGTAATGGTGCCAGTAAGGCTCCGGGTTCCAAAAAAAAAAAAAAAAAAAAATGTTGTCCTCGCTGCCAAATTCATGCTCTGTGCAACGGCGAACTCTGCTGGGGCCAGGGAGTAAGTTCAGTGGTGCTTTTCTGATTCATTTATACCATATCCTGCATATAGTTATTATGTCGTCATTTAGTTATTTAGTTATTATGGACTGCTCCATTCAATAACAGTGCCTGGAGTGGAAGCGTGTAATTTAAGGTGGGCTGTATTTGCCCTAGTTTACAATTATCCTATAATCCTCCTTATAATAACCATTCCTGTTTGGTTAGCCTAGATATTTTATTATGGCCTTATCCTACTTACTTACTTATTTAATAATTTGGTCAGGTATTTATTTATGTGTTTCTTTCTTTCTTTATTTTTTTCATCTCCCATGGTATTTACTTTTGGATTACTGTAGCTGATTTCTGTAAGGACTTGAGTAGGCCCTTTCTGAATGACACTTTAACACTACATTAACAGTTTCTTCAAGTAACAAAAAATAACATATTTCTACCACCACTGACAGCATGTTTTCACCTGCTGCTCAGTATATACACTGTATCAAAAAAGAAAGCATTCAATGAGTGTCTGTGATAGGCTTTTATTTAAGAAGAAGAAGGAGAACATATTGGATAGCCCTGTAGGCTGTAACAGATCACCAGTTAAATGTTTTTGTATTAAAAAGCAATGTTAAAAACAAATGTTCTGCTTAGTCAAATGGTCTATAACATTGTCTACTAGTGAATGCTGTGTGACTGAGTATTCCTGTGTGCTGTCAGTGTGTGCTGATGCTGCTTGTGCAGCAGTTCTGGGATTAACCGCGCTGGGATTATCAGATTGTTTCAGGGCTGCCAGAGTAGACAAGATGACAGCTTCATATAGGGCACTAATAACACACTCACCTATATGCATGCACTCACACACGCACGCATGCACACCTACTTAATCTGTATAATTCTTCTTACTGAATTTAGATAACCCATAGTCACTTAATTGGCTCACCTATTATAGTATGAGTACAAAAGGAAGCAGACACTACAAAGCAGTTAAAAATGTCTACCTTTAATATATTTCATGCACTTTGCCAAGTTAACACGTTCCTAAGCATTTCAATGCAGTTTAGTACAAACTCTACAGCTTGCTGTGAGATGAATATAGTGCACATGGGATGAGCTTTTGCTTATTATGTCTTTGCCAAATCTTAGTCAAAATGTATTTAAATGTGTTCTCATATCGGCGTTTATTGCACAACAAATATTTCAAATTTGTATGTATGTGTGTGCAACACCCTTTTTAAGACTGCATGGACTCTCCTCTAGTTACAACAAGAAGTACTACACATCTCAACAGATTCTGTGATGTTTACGCGCTCAAAAGATCCTGCACAGAGGGGATGTTTGTTTTGCCATCTGCACAGGGCCTGATAAGATTCCCCATGTGTTGCCCTGGTTTGGCCATGTGAGAGGGAGCTGAGGCTGCTGCATTGGTGGAGCATAAATCAAGCCTAACATGTCAAACCCAACAGTTGTATCCCGCCACCAACCACACACACCCCAGCCTCCCTTCCTCCTCAGCACATTTGGTGGTGCTATCCTTTAGCCGGAGGTGGCAGCGTCGGCAGCACCCTTGTCTTCTGCTGGAGCCTCTGCGTCGCCGGGGTCGACCGGCCCGAGCTTTAACAGGGTGAGGACTTGGCTTTTGCAGTCCTCAATGGTTTCCGGAATGCTCTTCTCCAGGAGGTAACCCTCGCTGTCATCCTCTGGGTTCTCCAGAGCCATGGCTCCCTCCGTGGCTGTCTGGAGATACCGCAGGCTCACAAACACAGATGCCTGAGTAGAAAGAAGCGGTAATGATATGTAATATTACTAAGTAAGTGTCACCATTACAGCCTGCCACTGAGGTCCTTTTGTGGAGTGATGTCTGGGCAAAGAGCGGCAATGCTGTGACCATGCAGTTACTGAGTCAGACAGTGAATACACAATGGGTTCACCGACAGAGGTACCTGGAGAGAAGTGTCAGCTATGTTATTATCTCAGTCAATTCTCTGATTCATGAACACTGATATCATGGAGAGGGCGAACTTGTACCATCAATAGCATTGCTGAATCCCTTCATCCTTGAGGTGTCAATTCTTTTTGTCAGTGGAAATAATTCTACCCTGCTATATTGCAGGCTTGCAACCTTCAAGATGTGGAGATGAGGACTTGGCACTGTTAGCACACTGAGGGATGAATTTTGAGTTAATAACTCTAAATATCCACAATTTTATGGAATGACCCCTGAATCAGAATGGGCTCCCAAACAGTGAAGTCCAAATAGGGAAGAGCAGACTCTTGAGCAAACCATTCTAGCACGAGCTCAGTGCATCTTGTGACCCTGCTTACACATGGTATTATCCATCAGGGAGGAGCCAGCCCTGATAAGATCTGCCATGTCATTGGACTGTGGATAATGCCAGGACAGAAAAACAAAACCTCTGATAACCTTTTGGCAGTGGTCACTATCAGCATTTGCGTGAGCACCCAGTGACTCAGTTCTGTATCAGTTCTGTCAATCTCAATGTCAATATCAGGCACAATTCTCACCCTGTTATGGTACAACAAAATCAGATGTTAAATAATCCAATGTTATCTACAGTTCAGCTTGAGGCCTCAGCAACTGTACACATGGTAATCTGAAGTTGCTGTCATGGTAAACTAGAGAAACCATGGATCACTGAATAGCTGGATCAAAAAGTATGGATTTTTTGATGCCCAGTTAAAAATGTGAATGAGCATCCTGTTCTAGCCAAGGGCATCGTTGTTTATTTGAAGAGGTTGTGCTGTCAATATCGGGTGAAGTCTGTGTTTGATTAAAAATTGATTACAGAGAAGAAGTGAAAATTGATGTGTATCATTGATGCTTTTGTTTGCCTGTATCATGGCGGCCTACATATGAACTGTCATAATGAACTGAGCTCTGCTCATTTTCTGTGTGCTAGGGTAGCTTAAGGACAAATGTATGAATCTCTTCTCCCAGTGTGGCAAATGCCCGGAAGAAAAATAGCACAGCTTAATTTAAAATGTCAAAGCTTTAAATAAAATTGCATCAGTCAAAGTGCTGTGCCTTTGATGTGGCAAGAGCCATTCTCGATTATGGCTCTGTTATTTCTGCAGGCATTTTGATATGTTATTACTGCTGAGCAAACAGGGTAGGAATTAATTGTTTCACTATCATTGCAGAATGTCTGTTTTGACCGTTCCTGTGTCATCATCATGTAACCCACCTGCATGAAGATTACTGACAGCACACCAGGCCCAATCCGATTCATCAATCCCATGTAGTATTCGACCAGAGCCTGCCTGCAGCCACGGTTGTACAGATTGAGCTCCTCTGTTTGCAGCTCGAAGTTGTAGTGGGCGTTTCTATCCAGCAACTGGGTGTGCAGGCAGGGGCGTGGGGAGGCAGGGTTACAGCAGCTGAAAGGAACGCCATCCAACAGGTAACGGCCATCCACATTACTCCGAACACGACTGGAGAACAAGGAAGCAACAGGAGGACAGTGAGGGGCGCAGATTAAAAGACAGGAACGGAGCCACAGAAGGGGGCTCAGTAAAGTTAAAACATTGCAGGAGATTCCTGTCATTTTTTTTTACATCCTGCCTTCCCTGAAAGTAAAGGCCAGATGTTCTAGGATGTTCTAAAACAAATCTCTTCCAATAAAAACTTTCTCTCTCTTTCCCATCTTTCTTCCTATAGTAGATGGATTTAACTTAACTTCCTCTTCCTGCCTTGCAGTCCTCTCATTCTACACCTGAACAGCTACACTCCTGTTGACCCAGTTTCTTTGCTCTTCCTATCTTGTCACCTCCCTGCAGCTCAAAATGTGTTCATCTCCTTATTGCTGTTCACTCACTCCTTGACTTCCTTGGAGGTGAAGTCCAGGTATCTGTTGCTGATCCACTGGACTTCAAACCAGTCTCTGTAGTTGTTGTTGCCACAGCAGCGCAGCTCCATTTGCAGACGATCAATGGTCTCCTTCTGGAAACAACGGCCTGGCACATCTGTATCCCGGTAGAACCGGATTCCATTCCTGAGGCCCACCTGAAGATGAAGAAAGGAGAGAGAGAGAGGGGGGATAGGAGAGGGGTGTGATATCTTCTAAGAACCCATTTTTACACACAACTATTTTGAGTGTCCATTGGGCATCTCTACTTTGTTGAGAGTTTCAGTCCAATTTGTGCTAATCACCATTTGATAATTACTCTTACAAAAATGGCTTCTGGATTGCTGATTAAAACGTATTGTGAAATAATTTTAAAGTTGTTTTAGATCATGCCCTAGAAAATATAAAATGCTCTTTGTTTTCAACAATGCACATTGAGCTGTCTTTGGTTTCAAAATGCTATGTACCAATTTGGGGTACAAAACTCTCAAACTGTGGTCTATATACTCTAAACCCTATCTCAGCCCCACCTACTAGCACCCAAACATTAGCCTAGGCCTCCTAATATTTAGGAATTTAGCATGCACTGTCCAGAGAGCAGAGAGAGGTACCTTTCTTCAAGGATACCACAATAGAAGACATCCTATGGTTATGGGACAGTCTCTTTACCCACTGAGTCATCCACATCCCCATCCTGTCCCCAGGGCCCTCCCACCCCCCGCACAAAAGTCTGCCTGCAGTGGGCGCACCTTTATGGTCTCCTCCAGGTGTCCCTGCAGGGCAAAACACAGCACCATGGCAGCAAGGAGCAGAGAGCAGAGGACCACAGCCATGGCAAACCAGCCCAACAGGAATGGCTTCCAGCGGGGGAAACGCGTTGCGTCCAGGGAGTCCTGACAAACTCGGCTGGCAAACCAGTTGGTGCCAATGGAGGCCAGGCCCACCATCATCAGGATGTTGGGCACCACATGGATGTCTGTATAATCCATGATCTCCACAAGGAAGAGCACAATTAAAGTTAACAGTCACCACATGGGCTAGAAATAAGCACCAGCTGACAGCAGGGCACTTTGTCATTTCCCCTGCCCACTTTAGCAGGTAATAATCCTGCATTTAATTAGCCTTATCTATTCTAAAAATGACTTTGGCGGATAAAGGAATCAATTAGCCAGTGGTATTCTGAGTCCAAAGGTTAATGTAGTCAGATGCTGAAAATTTTAGTTTAATGCCCTGGTTACAGCAAAAATCAGCTATTATGGGCTGACGTTTTAAAGCCTGCCAGCCCTGAAGAGCACCTTTACCCCGCTGTTGTTGTTTCAGAGCATAATTACTCTTAGAAAACTCAACCCAAGCCTTGTGTATTCATGTCCTGTAACATCTGTGCAGCCATCTGCAGTTTAAATCAAGAAAAAGGAGAATGATCTCTGCTTACGGATTCTCTTTGAGTAGCACTAATTTAATCTCCATCAGGAATAATCACTGTTGTCAGTGATCTCTCCATAAGGTCATGTGTAAACTGTCTAAATGAGAGCAAGAATCTCTGCTGCCATTTGCTTTAGATCATATTCGGTACCACAAGTAAAATGGATACCAGCAGGTTGTGAATCAAACTGTAGGAACATACAGGTCCCTGACTGTTAGCTGCAAAGTAAAGGCCTTTTTCATGGTATGTCACTTTTGTGTCATTGAATTCATGGCTCAGTTCCAGATAGTCAGATAGTCATCTCTACGGCAAATCTAATAAATAAACAAATTAAATATTATTCCAATAACACTTTGTCAATACATTTCCTACACAGCTATCAAATCTGCCTCCCTCATTGCAGATCAATAAAGATCTGAAGGCATGCACAGATGGCCTTCAGCTTTCCTTGTGCAACTGATTGGATAGCAATCCCTCTAGTTTATTGGACGTAGACCATCAGTGATCAATTCAGCCCACTGGCCAGCTGCTCTGGGCAAATTCACCAATCGGGAATAAGCCACGACCTTCACTTGCTGTTCACAGGGTATACACAAGAAACCTATTTCTTGATGTTACCAAGAGATGATGCAGAGAAAATGATGCAGAAATAAACATTGCCTCATATCTCTGTATTTCATTAAATAAACATTGACACTAGTATTTTGTGTGTGCTTGTGGATAAAGATGCAGCACCTCAGTAATAATCAAAGTAAACAACCATAAGCAAAAGCAAACCTTTTGTAAACAACCGTAAACAAAAGCTTTTTTTTTTTTTTTTGCTTGCATATAAACCCAAGTTTGTGTATCAATGAGTATGTTTGCAGTGGTGTTTTTTAGGCCTCAGCACTATTTGGCTTTCAAGCCATTAAGTTGACACTGCTTTTATGCGTGTGTGCATGTGTGTGTGTGTGTGTGTGTGTGTGCTAGCCTGAGATGTCTACCTCGGCCCTGCGGATCAGCTCTGTCTTAAGGTAGACCCCCAGACAGAAGAGAAAGCCCCCGGATAGTACTGATAGCCAGGAGAGCAGCCACAGACCCTGGGCCAGGCGCACCCGCCTCTGCAGGGGAAACGTTATCTTCATCAGCACCATGGCTCACTATCACGCACCAGTCAACCGAGAGAGACAAGAGAAGAGACGGAGAGGTAGTCAGGAGACAGCTGAAGAGGACACGAGAGCCAGTGAAAAAGGGGGCTCAATGAATTCTGATCAAAGGTGGAGCTTTGATCTAGACGTGTAAAATAAACAAGATGGTGGTTTCAAGGTTGTTGCACAAGTTGCGTTATAAGAAAACAGAGCAAGCCAGACACTTGTTGCTTTGGTAAGTAATTAACAGGTTGAGCTCATCTAAGTTGTTCCAGTCGGAGGGGATAAGCAGCTAGATCCCTTAGATGGTGAAGGACGCGCTCGACCTCTGAGGATAATCCAAAAACTTTCACTTGGATAATGAAATTTTCCCAATAGAATTCTTTATAATCCAATCCTGTCTCGTTGTACCTTAGAAAAAAAGTAGAAAATTGTTGATTTATGAAATATGGACGATGAGAGGTATTCCTTATCCTGGAGACGAAAAGTTTTCTCTCAAGTCATCGGTCACATCATCGTAGGGCCCACCTTCAAGTTGAAACCCACAATTTTTTCCTCTCGTTGTTGTTGTCTTCTGATGGTGCCCCTCTGGGTCTGTGCATGTGCGGTGCCCCCCTATACCGCTGCACCCATGGTTGGAGGACACACAAACTGGCCAAAGTCGAGGGTTTGGAGCCGTAATCCCCCCATCATAGTCCTTGGGATCCTATTAAGGCCCAGGGGCCAATGGGAAAGCAGGCCAGTGTCTGATCAGCAAACTTGTTGTGATATAGACAAGTAGTCAGACAGGGCCTGCGAGAGATTGGACAGTTATGACAGGAGGAGTTACTTTGAGACCTATCAGCACAGGTGGTGCGGTGGATGTCTCAGACCTGCAGGGAATATGAGAGAGAGCGCCAGCTGAGGCTAAAAAGTGTAGGAAGGGAAGGTCTGGGGAGAATTTGATTTTCTGTCACCAGTCCAAGAACTATACACAGTATTATGACACAGGGATTGGGGGTGAGAAGACAGACGAATAAACAGATCGAATACAGACCCAAATGTTTGTCCATGGTTGGGGACAATTATGAACAAAAGTCCCAAGTTTGAACCTAACCATGGGTTATAGCTAGGGTCAGCTTTGGTCTGTCTAGTAATATTATTTGTCTAGTATTATTTAAACCAAACGATAACAAGTCCTCTACCTTGTCCAACCTGATTCCAGATAATGGCATCAACCTAGTCTCATTGGGACCCTGACTATTTTCCCAGGCCCCTATGTTCCCTCAATATAATTTTTTATACACAGTTATCAAACATCATATACTTTCAGATTATGCATTTTTGCTGATATACCCTAGATATTGTGGGCATTACTCCTCTTTTTTTATGTTGAGGGAACAGAGGATTGTGTATGTTGCTATAGCGGACTGTGCAAACTTGCCAAAGGTCAGTTGAGGTGGGGACCATTTAGATTCAATTGATAAAAAATGTGGAATAAGCTGTCATTTGATGATCAAGTCTATATGGTTCTCACCTCCTCCAGATTCAGGAGTAGGAGGTTTTTGCAGAGCCGGGTTTGAGGGCCCACACACAATTTTGTTTTTTCCCCGTTAACTGTACTGATCCATTTGTTCCTTATAAAGAGTTTTATGAGCACATTAGAGAGGTGATGTAGATGCTGCTTTATGGGAACTGAAGCAAACTTTTGTCTTGTATTGAGTAAGCTTCATTGGTATTTAGGCTAGTAGCCCATATTTCAATATTGCTAAAGCTTTGGTTAAGCAATAAATGAGGCTCTATACTTACAGTTTTGTCAATAAAGGAAAACAAAATCTCAACCCCTCTTGTCAAAATTAAATAAGTCAGTGGAAGCTTTTTTCTCATGTGATCTTCTGGATTTTACGGCCTAACACCTGTTCCTAACAGAATTCAATGCAAGAGACCGAAAGGGGCGACACAAAGAAAAAATAAAAAGCAACCAGTAGTTTCAGTGATGTCTGAACTTGCAGTGAGCATCAGCTAGTGAAGCGACTGGCACCTCTTTGGGCTAAAATATTGATTGCTATGCCTCTGTGTCACCAACATGTCGCGGGTGTATCAAGCCTCTAAAGCTCTGCTATTGGATGGAAACTACAATGAACTTCCGTGTTCATCATGCTGGGGAGGGTAGAGAGGGATGAAGAGAGGCTTATCTGGGAAGTAGAGCAGCTTCAGCCTCTCTGTGGTGTTTCCAGTACAAGACACACAAAAAATAAATAAATAAATAAAAATAAAATAAAATAAAATAAAAAATAGATATGGGTGGAAATTGAAAATATTTTTTTACAAGTCATTACATTAATGTTACCCACCATAGATAGGTGCTCACTCATTTTTTCAGAAAAAAGATGGGAAAAGTGTGCAAAATAAGTAAACTCCCATTCTGCAAGATGATTGGACTATGAACTGTACTATGATGCTGTCTGATCCTATCAGGACACTTTCCAAGGTGATTTTACAGGGTAATCATTTGCTTTCTTCTAATGTGGGTTAGGTGTCATCCTTCACTGACTCACTAATAAATTGTGAACTTATTCCACCATTTTGTCAGTGGAGTGTAAATGTTCCTCACTTCGGTCAAACACAGATAGGCAACTTTGCACATTGCACCTTTAATGTTATTATATGACTAATGGTGCTAATGCCAACAATGTTAATCGTCTGTAATGTTAGTAGACCTTTTTCACGGCAGCCATTTTGATAAATAGCAGAGTAAACACTGGTGTTATTAATGACAATATTTAAAATTAAAGTTAAAATAAAGTCAAGTTAAATAAAAAATTTCTGTTCCATTTAATTGTACCAGAGGCTTTTCAGTTAGCCAGCAGTGCTGTGTTACCCCCAAATGGAACAGAAACTTAATTATTAATGGTCTTACTTGTGTTTACCTGCTATTTTTGTGAAAATGGCTGTTGTGGAAAAGGTCTATAAAAGTGTGTTTTAATAACAGCAACTTTGGAAGCAGCTTGACCATAAACACTGTTTCAGATATAGTTTTACTGAACACATACAATCGGATTATGTGATTTTGTTCATATAATAACAGTATGCAAACCATTCTATTTATGTTGTAAGAACAGCATGGGGCTTTTTCACATCACACTGAGGGAGCACTGGGCCCATGGAGGGACCCCTGCCAATCCAGGCCAAGGTGGTTTGTCCCAAGGAAGGTTGTCCGACCAAATCTAGTTCCCTATTGTAACGCTTCATGTTCAGTGATGGATTAAGCAACCAAATCAACTGACAGAAATTAGAAAATCTAATTATCTTTGGCTGGGTTTGTGCCATCAGAATAAAGTACTGAGTAAGCCACATGTGGTGATTAGTGTCCTTAAGACAGCCCGCTGACAGATGGACTGGGCTGGAGTGAACATTGTCCCCCAAAATGAGCTGTGGCACGGTGATCTGTATCAGGCTGAGGCAGAGGCTGCTGCATGGACAGTGAAAGCAGTGAAAGTAGCACGACGGGGAGGACAGTTTAAACTCGCTGGGGATTATGTGAACTGAGTGCAATACAGCGAGGGAGGTTTAGGGTGGGGTGGGGTGCGGGTCAGAGGGATTAGATTATGATAAGCAGTTATGACAGGTTGAATCAGAGAGGAGGCTATAGTTAGTTTGAGGACAGTCTCGCGTTGCTAGGCCACCACGTCTCGCAACACTCAAACAAAATCAAAAGGACCATGAGGGATTTCCTTCCTGCTGGTTTACAAATGATTCAGTGGGTTGGCTCAGAAGTCAATACCCGCCACAGAGAATATTGTGTATAAATGTTCCACCATTCACTTGAAACCGTCAGAAATGTCATCAGAGAGTTTTGGTTGTGTAGGGGGATTTCTGACATAAGGAACCCTTTGAAGCTTGCCATCAGTGTTCAGTATCAGTGTGAGCACCAGACTGAGCATCTGTTACATCACTTTCAATTCCTGACTCATTTCGCCGGCAAAAGTAGGCACTCGCCTTGACGTCAATGGCACGTTGCCATGACACATCTTCAAAATTGCTGCATTGTTTCCACTGAGAGAACCGCATCATCTGCACTTTCTTTGATATGATACTCTTCAAAGGTTTAGGTGACGTTTTCCTCCAAGGTGAGTTGAATACTTACAGTCATATTTATTGTCCCCGTGTGTGTGCTGCAAAACAAGCACGACAAACCACTTTCTGTTGCTCAGTTTTCCCCTTTTAATCTCAGATCTCATATTCACAATTAGTGGAGAAAAGTAATGCTACATGGCCATCCAGTTTTAAACAACAGAAATAAATACTCAAAAAGTGGTGTTACAAGAGGTCATGGCAACTTGTAATTTATGAAGTCCATGTGAAAATGTTTACAATTCAAGCTGAATCTAGTCAGCAGTAATAAATGTGCTTATTGTTATTTTATTAATGCAAAATATGGTTCAGTATGGTGGTAGAACAGCAGTGATGGTCCAGTTGCACACTGAGCTGATTTACACTGGTAGTAGTCACAGTTACATAATGCAGATGAGTATAGTGTACATTAATTGGGGCAAGGGTATTATACATATTAAAATATAGAAACTGACACAGTGCCTAAATATAACTATACCTTTACATCTCATAACTTAAATTCTGCCTACCACAGGACATCTAATCAGGAATCCCTTCATTTTAGAAAAGTATGGCCAATATATCAATTCATACATCACTAATTAACATTGACACACATATCTGCATGTAGGATAATATTAAATATTTGATTACCTACTATCTAAGTTAAAAAGATATTTTAATTTGGTAAACGAGTTCAAGGGTTTAATATAACCCTATATGAGTTGAAGAGTGGTTAAGCTATTGGTTTGATCTGGGTATCTGTCATTTATCCACTCCATACAGTTATTCCTCAAAAATATGCACAACAGTGAAGGAAATAGGGATGATATTCTGTTCTGTAAAGTATCAAGAGTTAATTTACTTTTATCAGTAACAAAAGCTTAAAGAAAAAATATCTTTGCCCTGCTCTTGACATAGATAGTACAACATCTTAGCAATAAAAATGAAGTATACTTGACCTTTAATATACCCCTGTTGGTGATAATAGAGACTGAACAAGTAAAATCTAATATTACTGAAGTGTGTGTTAAAAAAGCCAATATTCTGCCAAATAGAGATAAGTGGATATCTACAATCGCTGTGATGGGTTTGAAAACGTAAGATTCACTCCACTGGTAGCAATACCACTCTTCGCTTAAAGAGTGCATATTTGAAATGGCTGAATTGGCAGCACAGCTGTGTTCAGAAGAAAAATTACCCTGAGAAGAAGCTTTAAACATTACAGGCATTAATAGTACATAAGATCTCCTTCACTCTCAGTACCCGATGAGTTCAGACTCTTTGTGCTTCTTAATCTTAAAAGCCTTGACTTTTATCTTCCTGAATAGGCTTAGAGAGTGAAATTCACCTTTAGCTGTGGAGCACAGTGCCGGAATGGGAAACCATATTAATACATGTACTGATAAAAATGCCATGAAATGTCAGTCAGACTTGAAATGCAACATTATCACAACTGCATTTCATAACCAGCTTTTTTGACATAAGATTATTGATCCTGTAAACCAAGAGCCTTGTGCAGGCTATTTCAAAAGCTTTTATGTAATCTTCTGAGCAAAATTCACTTTATTTTTTCTTTCTTTTTTTGTAATTGTAGTATTTTAAAAAAAAATCTTTTCTTGATTTTTCATCAAATTTCTTTTTAAAATTATTATTTTTTTTACTTTACATTTTATTTCATTTTAAATATATGATTATAATAATTGTAAATATAAGTTTTTCAAAAATGTTCTTGTAAATTCCCCTTTTTTTTATAATGGCAATTTACTGGTCAGTTTGGGCTAATTTGCTCATCACCTTTTTTCCCAGGGTTAAAATTAGCGCTTAAATGAAAAAACATTTTTAAAAGCAAACTTATATTCATTCCATTTATCTTCGAATATATAAAATGTTCAATGTACAATGTATTTTATCATTTAATTGCTCCCTTACTCAATTTAATCACCGTTCACTGCTACATTAATATAATGGGAATTCCTTTCCATGTATCAGCGTTAATGAATAACTTTCATGTTTTAATGCCAGTCAAAGAACGCATACTCCTCTATGCATTGAGACATTCATCACCATTCAAATCCCACTTGGTTAACCTAGAAACTGCATTGTGCTCAAGCCAAGGCTGTTCCTCTGATTTCCTGAAAAGCTGACATTTTAGAGAGTCAAGGTTTTCATCTGACAGAGATGACAGATGGATTCCAGTCCTGGCTGATTAAATATATATACACAGCCTGTCTTGCTGTTGGATTACACCTCTTTTCACTCTGCCACCCTGCCTGTCTGTTCTCCCGCGGCTCCCACCCACTCCTGCCCTCCCCGCTGCTCCTTCCCTCCCCCGGTCCCCTCACGGGGGCGCAGTTGCTGCATGAAATCATCCAGGATCCTCTGGGCTGACAGCGAAGTCACGTCCCCGGCAGCCTGCTCCAGCTCGGCCTCCCTCACCCCTTCTTTGCCTCCCTGACCATCACAAATGTCACAGGCCTGGTAGAGGCTGGGAGGGGTGTCAGCGTGGTTCACGCCCAGGGAGGGGTGCTGTTGTGCTTTGGGACAAACAAGCCTGGGACTGGTTTCATAGCTGGCAGCCATTTTCTTACAGATAGCCGTGCTGATGTCGGCTACAGAGAAAGGTGGGCTGGGACTTGACTCATGCTGGTCTAAGAGATGGTTCTCCTGTTTCCATGGCATGAATGCTGTGACCCTCGGCGGACTTGCCTCTGACTGTTTCATCCAATCATGTGGCACTTTCTCCACTTTGGGAGTGTGGGATTGGTTGTTGACTTGAGAGGAAGTTGCAGGGTGGCTGACTGGAGTGGCAGTTTTCAGAAACGTCTGGATGGCCTCAGAAGAGTCAAAGTGCTTTTCCAATAACTCTTTTATCAGGCAGGGCACCTGTGAATGAAATATCAAACAAGAGCAGTGACATTTACTCTGGATTCACATGACAGACAAACTGAGATGCACAGAGTTTTAGACAGTGCTTTTATAAACATTATTTTATTTACTGGGGGTCCCAGATGATGTTTGTAAGTCATGGGAACCTCGTATCCTAACCGCATTCAAACATTGGATGTCCCTGTGATCATCCAGACCTGACCTGGATGTAATCAGACTCAAACTGAGATCACAATTTTATATAAAACAACACATGAATCCACGAATCACAATCCATAAACCCTGATTTAAGAGAGGCCACACGAAACACATCTGACATTTTTGTGAAAATGTGACAGTAAAAGGTTCTTCATATAGTTCTTCATATGTAACTTCAAAATTAGAAAAATACTTTGTTCCTCGTGTTGTAAAATAATATCACTTCCATATTGTGTGAGCACCTCTCTGCATGTGGATGCATGTGTCTGTGAGTGTGTGTAAATGTCTGGTATTAAATGCCTGTATGTGGGTTTAAGCATAAGTATGTAGAAATGTGTGTTTCCAGCCAGCAGAGGGCACTCTGCTCACATTTATGTTCTCCAGGGCAGCGATGGTTTTGTGGGCGTCTTCCAGGTCTGAGCTCAGATGGGCTATGCGGTTTATCAGGTACTTTCTCTCACTGCTCAGATTCTCCGACTGCACACACACACACACACACACACACACACACACACACACACACACACACACACACAGAGTAGTTAAATAGTTTGACATTAACAATAAAGCACCTAAGGGACTGTGACAGCAGTGAAGATAAGGTCCTTAATATTATGTGCATGTTCTCACCGCTATGTGCAAGTGCTCCCCCAACAGGTTATTGGCCTGTCTCGCCCCTGAGTGTGTCTCCATAAGGCTGTAATAACAAAAGAGGAGAGGAGACACCTGTAAAAGCAGTGATTTGTTATATTCTGTACTATAAGAGCTGTGTCCGGTGAAAGGGGAATCTGAAACCCTCACAACATTTCTAAAACCATTGATACCAAAACCGAGGTCAGTCTGAGCCGACTGCCTATTCCAGCTCCTCCAGTTGGTTAAACCATGTGTGGAATTTGCCTAGCAAGCAGGAGCAGCTGGTGGGTGGTAAATAAAGGCCTGACAGATAGGGCCAGAGTCAAAACAAGAGTCTCACAGGAGAGTGTGAGGGGGACAGACCAGATGTCTTGAATCTCTCTCTCTCTCTCTCTCTGTGTTGGTCGAGGCTGCAGAAACATGACACACAAATGCGCAGGAGCAAATGTGCGAGGCAAATGTGCATTCTTCATCCAGTATGTTCCATGAGTCAATAAATCTATAGAGGCCGCCATACAGGGGCATAGTTTGACTCGATTGATTTCTGACCAGAGGATATGTATTGAAGTGGCTTTGGAGGCACAACAAGTTCTTATGTCAACGTGCTCTCATAGGGACATACCCGGATTATTATATCATCACGCTCCATGTGAGAGTCACGTTTTACTTGCATGTTCTCATTGCTGTGTAATTCTCCTAGTGCCTACTTGTGCAAATATTCCACAGACTTGTATGTATGTACAGTATAAGCAGCTCTCAGCAATCACACTGCATTACATTTCTTATTAATTGTCCTGTTGATAACTGCTAACCTTTTATACTTCTCCTTGACTTGGCTGAGCTCCTCCCTGGTCCTGTGTAACTCTGCCTCCAGGCTTTCGATGCACACCACTGTCTGCAGCAAGTTCTGGTGAAGATCTGCATTCTCCTCCTGCAAGGCCCTGAACACAGAGGAATACTGGGAATTGGAGTTTTGTCAAAGGACTTATTTATACCATACATAATTATATAAAGTGTGGGGCATGGAGACCAGGTTGTATAAGGATCAGAGTCTTTGTCGAGATACATAACCATAAAAATGCTATTTTTAGTATACTATCAAACACTTTTTTATGTGAGTTTTTTTCTCCTCCACCAGTATTCACCATCCTCCAAGCCCTTGTCATGAGAGTTGTATTTGATTTGACCTGGAAAGATGCATTTAGAAATCAGTGAATATTGACTGTCATATTTCCATAGAAGTGCAAGGCCACACAGATATAGTTTTCTTGCCACGGATGTTTATTATGCCATCAGCGTGGAGCTGATTATCTAAATGCATTCCATAACCAGCCAGGAGAGCAGGGAGACAGGATGCTATTTGGCGCAGTCAATAACCAGTGGCCCATCACAAAATAAGGGATGCTCTTTAAATTTCAATGCAGCAAGAGAGAGAGACAGAGAGAGAGTGTTTGGGAAGAGAGAAAGCAAGAGATGCTGAGACAGAAACAGAGAGAGGAGAAAATGAGACAGTGTAATGCACACTTACTGGAATTGGTCAGCACCACAGGGTGGGTCCTATTGAGATAGAGAGAAAAGGATAATGGAACGGTGAACATTGCTGATAATAGTCAGCTACACATATGAGGTAATTTGGGGTGTAATTTTTTCCTTGAACGGTATAATCAAGCATATATTGCTTTAGTTTTTTACAGACCCTGACCATAACAGATAATAACATTTTAGCATATGTGAATGTGTATATGAAAAAGACCTCTCCAAAAAGAAATGTAATGGGAGCTAGCCACTGGATAATGTAAAATGGGCTATACCAAAAAAAGGAAAAAAAAACTGGCATTTTTAAGCTCATATTATTGGCATGCGAAATGTTATTCCACTGAAATGTCAGTAAGCCCCATCTCTTAATTCCTTAGAAAAATGTTAAAGTACACAGGAACATGTCCAGGCTAGGTGGAAATCACACAGGCTGACAGCAGGATATAAAGAACAATGCACAAGAATGAGAACATGAGAGATTGAACTGAGTTTTGTGGTGAGAGAGCTGCTCCCAAAAATGGAGCCTGCGGCAACTGACTGGTTCTGTGAAGCAAATACTGAGCTGGAGCCAGAATTTACTCCTTTTTGCGTGTGTGTGTGTGACTTCACTATTATCTTTTGCTTAACTGAATCTTAACCAGGCAAACCAAATAAAGAACAAATCCTACAGAGCAATCACATGGAATGCAGCAAAACGTTATGTAATGTTGCCTGGTGTGTGTGCTTGAGTGTGTGTGTGTGTGTGTGTGTGTGTGTGTGTGTGTGTGTGTGTGTGAGTTGTGTCCTGAGCAGATACTTATATAAGAGCTAAGTGATACTTGTTGTTTATCAGCCCACTCGCTCCTTTTGAACAGTTTGTGTGGTTGGCATGGCTGCTAGTGTGTGGTAAGAGATTTGTCACTGCGGAGGTGTATTGTAACTGTCTCTCTATCTTGACACTGTGCACTTACAGAGCACACAGTGGCTCTTAACAGAGCCATAAAAATAACTGGTTATGTCAATTACATTTATACGTGAAAGAGATTCAGTGGGAGTTTCTGGAGAGCCCCAGCTTCTCCTGAAAGCACCAAACTGTCCTCTGCTGCATTGTTGAAGTATGACTCAGGAAGCAATGCATAGTGAAAGCTGACACATCCCACAAAGCCTGTGATTCAGCTACCCTCTGCAAGAGAGGAGCAACACTCAGCCATTTGTTATGCTTACCCTCTTATGGCTATAGAGAGACGCTCTCCCACTGATGAAGTACTATGACTTTAAGAGCTTAAAAGCTGAGTCATTTCGCATTGAGACCCACAATTCATCTTCTATTTTTAAAGGGGCATGACTCATGATAAAACACTCCAACGTATTTAGCATACTAACATGATTAGCATTATTCTGGCATGGTGCTGTTTGAATGGCATGTACAGAGTTGCAGTGTTGCAGGCCTGACGCTGCATTTTGATGCATACCAAAATAGCTTTTGTATTTGTAATATGTCCCATATCTGACATTTACAATTTCACATATCTTCAAGTCAGCAATGAAATACATGAAAGGATCTTAAACAGTTTGAGTCATATCTTTCTCACACATAGCCTTTTTTTCTTTCTTCACTTTTGTCTCATAATAAGCTGTCAGCCACATTGACTACATGGCCAAAGTATGTGGACACTTTACCACCATGCCCATATGTCCTTTTCGAACATTTACTTCCAAATTATGGGCAATAATGTTGGGCTGGTTCCCCCTTTGCTGCTATAACAGGCTCTGCTCTTCTGCAAAGGCTTTCCACTCGATTTTGGGACATGGCTGCAGGGATTTGCGATGTGGTCTGACTCTGCATTCCAAAGGTGTTCAGTGGGATTCAGGTCTGAGCTCTGTGCAAGCCAGCCAAATTCCTCTACACTAGACTCAGTAAAGCATTTCTTGGTGAATTTTGCTTTGTGCTCAGGGACATTTTCATGTTAAAACAGAAAGGGGCCCTCCAAAAAACGTTTGCCACAAAGCTGGAAGCATACAAGTCTCTATATTGTCATTGTATTCTGTAGCAAGGAAATGTCCTTTGATGTGAGTTGAGGTGGATAGCCTAATTATGGGTGAGGTGTTCAGGTGTCTACATGCTTTTGGCCATCTAGTGTATATTGTGTATAACACCTGTCCATTGAGTATTTGCTCCATCTCTACTCTTGCTCTACTCTCTTACCTTTTCCAATTAAGGGTTCAATGCTGACGGTTCTACCTGAACAGGGCATGATAGGTGTAGTCAGTGATTCTGGAGAAAGACTAATGATATTTAAAAATCAATGATTTCAGTGAATATTTCCTCAAGTCCAGTAGCTATCCAATCTGTGTGTTCGATGAAAAAAAAAAGTGGTGTTACTATAAATGGGAGACAAACAACAGGGGCCATTCGTGGTTGTGCACAGGACAGGAGGAAAGGGAGTCCACTTTTAAAGTATGTGGCCCATAACTGGATCAGGTGTACAAGAGTAGAGCTGGAACAAAAACCTGTGGGACAGGTCATACTTGAGGACTGGGTTGAGAACCACTGATCTAAGGCATGTACGCTCGTGTGTGATGTTGTCGTTTAAAGCTTTTTCTTTCATGTGTTGCATATCCTCTGCCTTTACTCGTATTTTTCCTGCCTTATATTACTGTACTTTATGCAGTAAAGCACA
This sequence comes from Myripristis murdjan, assembly GCF_902150065.1. Classification (NCBI taxonomy): domain Eukaryota; kingdom Metazoa; phylum Chordata; class Actinopteri; order Holocentriformes; family Holocentridae; genus Myripristis; species Myripristis murdjan. Next base: position 25,586,702 of record NC_043989.1, read on the forward strand.
TACATCATGGAAGGAGACTTAAACAGAGGCATCTCTTGTGGTGAACTCACCCCGAGCTGTTTAGGCTGCCCTGCGTACACTCCCCAAGAATGATGGGAGCCACTCTGCTCTGAGCTCTGACTGGTGGCGGTGGACTCCGTATCTCTGATCCTGAATGAATCTGATTTACTGGATGTAGACTCAGATCTGAGGCCTTGGCCTGAAGCCGGGGCTGGGGATGGAGGGGAGTTGGTTGGCCCTCTGTGCCCAGGTCCGGTGTGTCCTTGATGGTGCTGAGGTGGGCTGTGGGAGGTGGGAGTCTGCTGCTTGCGGTGGTGGCGGTGTTTGGGTTGTATGGGTTCAGGACTGGTACTGGTTCCATCTGTGAGATGAGGGCCACATCTGCCATACTGGTCCCTGACCATAGGGCCCTCAGTTGGTGACAGCCGTCTGTCTTTACGGCTGCCCCCATGGTGGGTATGGTGGCTGCGGGTGTGGGGGAGGTGATGAGGCGGAGGGCTGCCATTGTGGTTCCTATCTGCATAAGAGATTAGTCTGTTAGGACTTGAGTGGCCGGAGTGTTTCTGAGTGTGTGATTGAGGGTTGCTGCGATCAGATTTCTCTCTTCTCTTACGATGCTGCTCCTTCTCCTCTCCTGAACTCTGTTTGTGCTTCTTGGGGGGAAGCTGAGGCTTGGCTGGATCAGGTGCTTGGCCTGAGGTGGAGGTCTTCCCAGCATCTGGAAGATTTTTTATCCCCAAGGTGCTGAGGTGGGATGGACTTATAACCTGCTGTGTAATCTCATCCAGGAAGGCTGAGAACTGCAACTTCCCTTGCAAAAAATTCTCCCTAGCTTTCTCTATCTCTGCTTGTGTAATCCCTTTCCCTTTGTCTGCACTCTGGCCTTGTCCCTTGGCCACTCTGGGGGACAACACCTCCATTGACTTAGCTTTACGTATGTCTGCATGAGTCTCCTTGTTCTTGAGGATCCCCTTACTGGGTAGCTGGCTGGAGGACACCGCCCTCTTAGGAGGCTCAGTGACCCCAAGCAGAATGTCTTCCTTGCTGAACGCCAGGCTTCGGCTCAAGCTAGCCGTTTTAAAGAGGTGCTGACCCCCTGAGAGCTCACAGTTTTGCAGACCTTCATCGCTGCGGCTGTAGCCCCTGTGAAGAGCAGCAAAACTACCCTTTCCTTTCTGCGGTGACCTCCGATTTACCTGCCCATAACGGTTGCCATGTTTGATTGTTGCAAAGACTATGGGCTCGCTGCCATCATCCTCCTGGAAACCTCCATGCACATCAAGGATGTTGGAGCAGGACAGGGAATGCTGGGGCCGCGCAGCATGATGAATAGTGAAGGGATCATTTGTACTTGCCTCTGTGTACCAGGATGATGAGGAGGAGGAGAGGGAAGAGGAGGAGGCCCTAGAGAGAGTTACAGATGTGTGGTGGTTGTAGAGTATCTCGTCTTCCTCATCATGGGGAAGTTGCTGAGAAGGATGGTGATGGCGACGGTGGCGGGGATGGTGGTGCTCATGTTGAGGTTCATCTTGAAAATGGTGGTCATGTTGGTGATGTCCATGGCTCTCATCTGTGTTTGTGTCAGTGTCATCTAACTTTGTGTGGCTGCAAGATGAATATAAGTGAGAATGGACAACTTTAATGATGTGCCTTTGCATATCATTGTTAGATATGCATTGCCATGGCTGTAGTGTGTGAAATAGTATTTGTGCAAAATTTTAACAATTGCAGTGTCTTTATATTTGATTTCAGGGTTGAATTACTGTTGTCATTATGCAGCATTTTCTCTAAAATGGCAATGCTCAGCATGTTCTTGACTTTTATTTCCTAACACCCCTCCACTTTTATGAAACTTAATCCATCAAACTGAAATGGACAATCCTACCTGTGTGGCTCAGTCTCATGGTGGTGATGATGATGATGATGATGATGATGAAAACGTTGTTGGGGATCCCCTTGACGATGGTGGTGATACTTCCTTGGCTTGATCTCATCCTGGGCAGGGGGGCTGTGAACAGGCATGAAAAACTTCTCCATCACCTATCTCTTTAGGCTGTATAGCGGATCCTGATCAGTGATGAGTGAAGAGTTGGTCCTTAGCTGTCTCCTTGGCTCTGCAATTGTGGCTCTGGCTACACGTTGTCTTTTGATGCCCCAGAGATCATCACTCCAAACCAGAGACCGGTCTGCTGCTTTTGATCAGCAGTCTAGCTACAAAAATCTAGTGCCACATGTGGGGAGGTTTTGCCAAAGTCAAATAAAACTCTCAGGTGTCAAAAGGAATCTCAATCTGTTGGGTCAAAAACATCAGAGGCACAAAAAATTGATTGATCTCGCAGTAATTTCAACAGAAACTATTGAAATGAAATATGGAAATGCCAAAGTATCTCAGTAATTTATCCAGCTGTTGGGTAGTTTGTGTATCGGCATGTATTAATCAGTCTGTCTGTCTCAGCATCTCACTGCAGAATAATGGGGTGGCAGTCAGTTAACAGGGATGTATGCCTGGATGTCAGTCCGCTTGTCACTTCACATCTGATGTAACAGGGCTGCTCATTGAACCAGCTGAGAGCACGAGACCATTGTCCTCGTACAGGAGGCGATCGAACATGGCCCTCTGAAACAGGATCGTTAACAAGGTTCATTTAAACTACTGATATGGCGTGTGCTTTAGTGCAATGAGGTCCATGTGCTTGCCCATGTCTCCATCCCATAATTTTGTTTAATAGGTTGCAATCCTATTAATTTGAATTTGCACTGATTTTGCAAAAAGCATACAGAAAAAAAGACATTGAATTGCCCTATTGCCCCATTGATTTTGAGGGGTTTCCGGTTGTCATCTGCCTGAGGCCTGCGTGATTGAATGTACTGTGTTACCATTTCACAACTCCACCTCTTCCCATACAGTCATCATTTCCATAAATGTCATCACCATCACGACTGATGACTTTACATCTATTCCTTCTTAGCTACTCAACACCATCATCTGAGGAAAAGCAATGACAGTCACGCAGTGCAAGAACACTGATTGAGTACACCTTTGTTAAGCAAGTAGTTCACACCAAGGTATTTATAAGTCTATAAGTAAAAGAACTGTCTCCTCACATCAGACCTTTTGTAGGTGTGACATTGAATGTACCACCACCAACGACACCGGGGGAAATCAATTCATTGTAGTTACAAGGGGCTGAAACTCGTCCAGAGGACAACACCCCACACCCGGCTCTTGCTGATCAATAAAATAGAGTTGTTGTGACAATGGTTACATAAGAGACTGCTGCCTGTACTTGTCTGGTATAATCAACATAGTGGGAGCCAGCACTCTGCAGATGATAACACGGCGTGTCTGTTTAATATTCAGCTGCTTGAACAAATGGGCTGTTTCAAGCAAAGCTGCCCAAATCGAGCATAACCCAGTACATAAAACTAGGCAAAAAAAGTTCTGCTTTTTCAGTCTATAATTTCTCCCCTTTATTTATACCCAATAGTATTGTATCTTATACCGTTGTAAAGCCTGATTCGTCCTCTTTCCAATGAGATACAACTTGTAAGGATCCTGCATTTCTGGAATGAGTGACACCGGTAATTGTGTGGGAAACGACCAATTTTTTTTTGACAAAATCCCCAGCGATGTTTTTTCAGTTCATCATTTCTCCCATTTAACAATACCGATTGGTGTTGTCTTTTATACCGTTAGAAAGCCAGATTAGTCCCCTTTTCAATGAGAAATAAGTTGTAAGGATTGTCAATCGATTGGTATGACCAACATGGCTAAACATGTCCCCTCCCCCCCTTTTTGAGGGGAGCAAAATCCCATTCAATGTCCTTTCAGTCAATCAAAATTCCCTTCAGTGTTCTTCTGTTGACAATTTAAATTGTACTAACAGGTGTACCTAACTGGCACTTGACAGCATATGGCTTATTGTGCTTCCCACCTGTTTAGCTGTGTTGCCTCATCCTTACAGTTATACCCTATTGTAAAGGGGACTGGCATTCCAACAGTATAACTCACAAATCCAACTGGTCTTATCACAGGGAAGAAATGATCAACTGAAAACACATTGAATGGGATTTTGCTCCCCTCAAAAAGGGGGGAAAGAGGACGAATCAGGCTTTACAGCGGTATAAGATACAACACTATTGGGTATAAATAAAGGGGAGAAATTATAGACTGAAAAAGCGGTGCAGAACTTTTTTGCCTAGTATAGATAGATAGATAGATAGATAGATAGATAGATGGTCATGTTAAGTTACGGCACTAAGGCAGAGAAAAGTTTTTTGATGATTATAAATGGCATGCTATAGTTCCTCAGTGTCATCCAAATTAACTAAATCAAATGTGTGTAAAATGTTGCTATTTCTTATGTTTTATACAGCTAAAACAGCCTGTGGTAAAACTGACCCCAAAGAAATACTGATGCATACAAAACGTGCCCAGGATATTGAAAATATATTATTTTCTTTTATGTGTATCCACTTGCCCTCATTAAATTAGTAATAGTCATGAAATATGAAGCAAAAAATTATGTTGTCTATTTAGAAGAGTTAAACATTGAATGGGTTCAAACTGACCCAAAATATAATAGGAGGGTTAAAACAGTATAGCCAAGGCTGCAAATGAGAAAAAAGGGGAGATCACTTCTTGTCATAAACAGGCATGAAAAATGTCATTTTGACTCCATACTCCCTCTGGTGGTTAAAAAAAAAAGTAATTGCTACTCTATCACTCCTAGTAAATTTCCACAAAGTTCCAGCCAATTTTTAACCCTTCTTTCTGGATGTTTCTGGTTCTGTCACTTTTCAACTATCATCAAACACCCTGTTATGGCATATATGTCACTGGCTCTTTAGTTCAGGCTGAACTGGACCCGAGACATACACAAAAATAACTACATCTTATATAAAGTAGGTTTATAAATAGTTGGTGGTATGGTGCATGTATATTCTCTAAATCCTGCCACCCCGACATGCAATTACATACTAATCTAACTAAATAAAAACAAAGACGTTCCATCTGGGACAGGCCATCTAAATAAAAGAAGTAGATGAGTTGGCCATTTCCCATTGTTCATCAATCACATCAACAGCACAGCACTGCGACAAACGGCAAGTAGATCCGGAAAGCCAAACACATTCTGGTTTGATCCGGTTTGAAAAGCCTTGTTACACTCAGTTCAAGATTCATCCGAGCAGCCGTTCCTATGACGTCAGCTGTTTGACTGTTACTAGTTATGATTTGAATAAACTAGGGCTATTTTACACCGTTTTACATTATGATTAGTGTTATATGTGTTGTCATATAGTACTTGTGAAGTGAACTGCTATCCTCAACACGTTCGTATGATTGAATTCCTCCCTGTGATCTACAAAAAATGGAGATATCAGAATTATATGTATTTATTTTTGTGTTGATCATGGATCTAAAGGTTTCCATATACTGAGTTTATGTCCACGTAAACTCACAGACACACGCAAACCTGGTCGCAAGTAACATTAATAAACCAGTTTAACAGTTGTTGCTTTGTCATGCTACTGTGGATCTACTTCCTGGCGGATGAATACCCCCGCAACTGTAGCCGATTCACCCTATAATATAAAAAGCTGTCCTGACGCCATTTTAAATCACACTGCAGCTGCGAGCACGGCGCGTTATGGGAGGTGCAGGTTATGAAGATCTTTTTGAAATTCGTAGGAGGCACGATTTCGTACAATATAGGAATTGAGTTTTATTGTTGTTATATGCTTCAGTTAACTTAGATCTAAGAGGAAAACAGGATTTATATTAGCTACTAATCTTTTTAGAAGTGTGAAGAGGGCCCAGGCCCGCTTAGGCCTTGTTACCTGTTAAAGACCAAAAAATCAAGAATCGGCAAAACTGTGTAGTATTTTCAGTTGTCCTTTCGGGAATTAATAATGTCAGTTATGTTAGTTGGTATATTGGCTCAAGATTTAGCCAATTGATGTTTGTGTTTGTTAGCTATCATGAAGCCCGACGAGCCAGTTGTTTATCACCGTTTGAATAACGAAAACAGCGACGGTTAATTAGCCTTTACCATATGTCAGCACAGCAAAGTGACTTTTTAAAAATACAACATTATTCTGACTATTTGATAGTCAGAATTATGGATTATAATTTTAGCGACGGCAGTTGGCTCCAGGCCACGGCTGTGACGTAACCTGTGCCTATTGGTTGATTTAAATAACTCTGTTTTCAGTTAAGATGAGACGTTATCCTAAACAGATACAGCTGTTGTTAGCGGTCAAGAAACATGCCGTCTCTTAAACGGCAGCCAGTTTACTAATACTGATATGGTTAATTTCTTGTTAATGACCAGTCAGGTCAAGATGGCGTCAAGAGGTCGAAAGGGAGCGGTCAGTCTACCAGCTGTTCAACAGTCAGCCTTATCTAGGTTGTAGTTGATTTTAAGGTGTTATCTCGATCTTATCCTGGCATAATGTTATCAGTTCTTTGACTAATGCATTAGCATTTGAGGGTGACTCATAATAGACCCTTTTTATGATTTTTAAAGTCAAGCTGGTTAAAAATTATTCTCAAATGGGAAATTGGAGACTTGTTTTTGAAAAATAGAAATTTTTGTGCATGATAGAAAGCAACGTAGGCAATGTATGGCAGTATTCCTCAGAGGCAGTTAAGCCATAAATGGCAAGGACAGAGTTGGCAGCCAAGTTGCTTAGAATGAAAACCCAGGAACCAGATCAGTTTTATTGAAAAGAAAAGAAAATGTTTGTACAAGATGGAAACAGAAGACAGTACTTGATTTTTTTTTTTTTAGACATCAGTTAAAAATCACCAAAATTCAAGTGCACAGAATCTGAATTATCAGATGTTATCAGACCAGACTTAAATCTTAAAAAAAAAAAAAGTAGTTAAGCTATTAAGTTCTGTGAAGAAACCAAAAGTAATCAAGAGATGTGCAAAAATAGAAGCAGAAGTCAGTACTTTATTTTTAAGACATCAGGAAAAAAATTTCCAGAATTCTTCAAGAGCACAGAATCTGATCAGAGGTCAGACCAGACTTTAAAAAAAAAAAAAAGCAGCAGTCAAGCTATTAAGTTCTGTGACGAAACCAGAAGTAATCAAGAGATGTACACGATGGATGCAGAAGTCAGTACTCAATTTTTAAGACATCAGAAAAAAAATCGCCAAAATTCAAATGCACATAATCTGAATTATCAGGTTATCAGACCAGACTTAAATCTTTAAAAAAAAAAAGAAGCAGCAGCAGTCAAGCTGTTAAGTTCTGCGAAGAAACCAAAAGTAATCAAGAGATGTACAAGATGGAAGCAGAAGTCACTACTTTATTTTTAAGACATCAGGAAAAAAAAAATTCTTCAAGAGCACAGAATTAATGATCAGAGGTTGTCAGACCAGACTTAATCAAATCTTGAAAAAGAAAAAGAAGAAGCAGTCAAGCTATTACGTTCTTCGATGAAACCAGAAGTAATCAAGATATGGTCTTGCAAGATTTTTTTTTGGCGAGCTGTAAAGCCAGGAAAATGGGCAGTAGTGGTCTCAGCCTTAATCTGTCTGAAGCATGTGGCCTCTGTTGGCCTGAGCACTTAAGCAAAATTGCAGTGCTTATTTATTTTTGCTTTTTTTTTTTTTATCAAGTTGCACTTATGCCTTTTTTTTGGTAAAGGTGAAGATGTCTGTCCTAGAAGTGGGAGGCTTTAAGTTATTTTTAGTGCAAGCATTGGCATGCATTGCTGAAAGAAACAACAGCTTTAAGGAATGCAATCAGAGGCAGATTTTAAGAAACCACAGGCTTTCAAGCAACAAAATAGAGCCCTAGTGGTAGCTCAAGGAAATACAGGCTCAGTTTATGCCAGATGGACTTTGTTTTGAGTTGATTTTTTTTTTTATACACTTGCTGTAGCGAAGACAGAAGATTTTTTTTTTCCTTTTTTTGTGGAGAAATGGACTGAGTTATCGTGAGGAGAAATGGACTTAGTTATTAGAGGAAGATCACAGGACCAGCGGGGGAGTGAGGCCGTAGGAGGCGGGTGGACCAGAGTGGAGCCAGGCAGGACCAGAGGGAATCAAGGCAGGAGCAGAGGGAGCCCATGGGAGGAGCAGAGGGAGCCCAAAGGAGGAGCAGGAAGCAGCAGCAGCAGCAGCAGTCGGGTGTACACCAGAGGGAGCCAGAACCACAGGGCAGGGTAGCAGCGCAGAATGGCCACCACTGATGCAGTTGTCCAGAGCAAGCCAGCCAGTGATGAGAGGGTACCGCCTGCAGTGAGGGAGGGGCAGGGAGCGCCATTGTCTACTAGCTTCACCAGTTTAAAAAGTGTTGGGTTTGTATGTTGGGTAGAGGTATCTCTGTACAATTCACAGGCTTTTAGTAGTAGTTAACTTTATCTTTTGGAACACAATTTCTCGCACAGTTTTCTCTTCCTCTTTTCAGGCAAGGTGTGTAAAGCGTTATGTACCCCGGTGATCCCTCCTGTTGTGCGCTACTTGAATGTGGTGATGTCTGCTGTGATGAATGCCTTGGTAGTGTGCTGGCGAGAGGACCGTCCTAAGGACTCCCAACCTCAGATGTAGTTCTCCCAGCCGGAGGAGCAGGCAGTCCTTTATTGTTCAGTAGATCTTCCCCAGAGAAGTTGTCTGCAGTGGAGTGTGAGAGTGGATGGTCTCCTGTGTACCCGGGTGATAAGCGTATACGGCAACTCTTCAGTGCTGCAGCAGCGCCGCTTTGGTAAACAGCAGCTGCGTCTACTGTTTAGCAGTGAGTTTAATGCATGAAATGTACATGTGGGTGTAACTATCCTGTACATGGAGTCATTGGTTATAGTAAATGGTAATGATCTTCAATCAATGTTTGTGCCTAAGTAGCAGCCATTTTTGGTCAATGCGTTTCTTTGGGGTTGAGGGATGGGTGGGGGGGTGGTCTTAAAACGTGTGTCGAGTTCTTCTTTTCACAGGCCAACCCCCAAAAGCCGCCAACCATCGCAAGAATCCCTCTGTGCTTTCCGGCGATAATCAATACAAGTGCATCATATTATCTGTAGTGCTAAGGATCGGGATCATGTGAATCCACTCCGTTTAAAGACATGTAGGAAGGTATTTGGTACTGCCCATATGTGGTAAATTCAAGTCTTCATATTCTGCATTAAATTCTGAGCATATTGTTAAATTGGGGTCCATGCACATCTTGGGAAAATGGGGTGGTGGGGTGTGGGGCGTTAATCAATCTCTTCCTAGACTTCACAGCTTCGTGTTCTGCAACGCAAAAAGATCCAAAGGGGCTTGAATAGGAAACGACAAGGTGCGCCCCACCAGAATCAAGTGGACATTTTGCTTCGCAGCGTAGCAACATCAAAATCAAACTAGTCCTCCTCGTGTAGCAAGAAGCTTGGTCTTCCTTGGGAGTGTGGTAACAAGTCCTTTATTAGAAGCCATTGTAATCGTTTTCAGGTTTAAAGTTGCATTGTGGGGTTTTGGGGATGGGGGCTGCTTACTTGTGACTCTTGCAGATAAAGTAATAAGGCCCGCCCCTCATTAATAAACCTACTTCGAAGGCCCCGTCTACTGTCCATAAGGAAGGAATCCACCGCGCTCAGGCTTGTGGTATTTAAAATGTTTCTATTGGCAAATGAATAGTTGAAGTAAATGTTGCTTGAGTTGTATTCATAATGCAGTGCAGTTCACTCCTGTATACCAGTAATACACTTGTAGTCCTGTAACTGCTTCATTGTATTGTTTGGGGTCGTTATCATGTGGGAGGGAGGCTTCTTTTCCCCTTTGCATTTTTCAGTGTGCTGTGTCCTGTGCGCTTTCCAATACTCAAGACCATCAGGAACTCTCCTAACTCATTGTATGTAAAGATTTTCTTGCGCATCAACATCACGTAAGGTCACTAAATGTGTTCATGTTTTCTCTTTAACATTGATTGTTTGGCAAAATACCTCCATTGCAATTCCTTTGCAATTAGTTACTATGCTTTGTATTGATAATACAATGAGTGAACTATCTGTAAAGGATTCAATTATTGCATAATAAATGCATAGCTTGTTGTGGTTATACAGTTTTGGTATGCATTTGTCCTTTTTGGGGTATTGGGGCTTGTGTGGGGGAGCTTTCTTGTGCTTTTTCAGGTATGACTAAAGCTTGGAGCTTTGTAGAGCACGGATGTGACCTGGGCTTGATGACAGCTTTTTCAAAGTGGAAATTGAAGGCAGATAAGTTGAATTCATGAAATATTGATGTCTGAAAGCAGAAAACAATTGAACCTAGAGAAGACACTTTGAATGGGCTCAACTGCCCTGATTGGTCTTGACATGGAAACAACTTGCAATGCACTTGCAATACTTGAATGTAGAAATTGCACCGCTGAGCTTTCTTACAAGCAAGTCTCTTTGTGATAACGGGAAGATCTGATGGAACTTCATTGATTCTGACGTTATCCACAGTAAAGCATTCAGTGTCTGGGTAAGGATAACAATAGTCAGTTCTATGATACTGTAAGGGGATAGGGGTGTTGCTTGTCTGCCTTTTTTGATCTTACAGAATTGCACAAGGAAGAATGATCTACCTAAGACACCACAGGAATGACAGGAATCATCCCGCCCTTTGAATTCAGCCCAACAGGCAGTTTGAGCTTGGGAGAAAGGTTGTCTTTTATACATATAGATTTGATTGTTAGCCCTCAGCTACTGGCCCTTGCGCAACTGTGTAAGTGGCAGTTGAGTTATTGTAGTTAAACTACCTTAAATGATTTGCAGTCGCGCAACTGTGCGATAGTTTTCAAAATTAAGTAGCTGAGGATAGCTGTGCATTGTGCAGCTTTGATTTGGACTGAAATGCAGCGCAAATGTGTTGCTTTAGTTTGTGTTGTGCATTGGTTTTGGTTCGGTGTATCCCTGCACTTTTCTCTTTACAGAAATCACTATCAAGACTTCTGCTTCAAGCACGAGTGAAATCTTGTAACAGCGCATGTAGTAAGGTGTTGGCTTCTAACTTAAATTATAGTCACATTAAACTGGACTCCTGCAATGTTTTAGTTTGACACAATGGACATCTTGAACTGGCTTTATGTTAACCTCAAATCATCAATAACATCAATGCTTTACTGGCATTCTTGTGGCCATAGGGCCCTATTGCTTTGCATCTTAAACCATAAGATGAGTAGAACTCGAAGTCTTTGCGTACTCTGTGGTGGGTGTGTGTTGTGTAGGTCACTCTTTGTTTCAGATCATTCTCGTCTGTCCACTCCGAACACGCCTGCCTTTGAATGCAAAGCCATCTGTGGAAGCTGTCAGCGAATGAGTGTGGTCCTGAATGAAGTACCAACCCTCTGTGCGCCTGAGCTTAAACCTCAACCCCTGACGTCCTTCGAAGTCCCCCCACTCTGTGTGCTGTGTGTGCCTCTCTTTCCCTTTTGGTTTCTTAGGTCAAATTGCTCAACTTAAAAATTGTCTTGAATTGGCATCTGGGATGGCCTAACTCTGTGATGGAAGATTGCGAATCCAGTCACAAAACGATCAAGAGCCGCAAACTTGTCTTGCTAATGCAGCAAACTCATGGGTGCTAAGTTAAGTAATTTCGGTTCCTTGATTTTTCTTTAACATACCATGGCTTTAATGTGTAACTTAAAACGTTGCATGCACATCAGCTCTGCATAACATTTTGATTACATACTTCACAACATAATGTTCATGAAGTCACTGTCAAACATTGCAGTAGATTGGCTGGGGTTGTGGGGAGGGGCAACACAAATCTTTCTCTCTTTCAGATTTTTCATTCAGCTTAAAATCGCTACTGAGCCAGGCATCATGGAATGATCCGTGACTTGGTACAGCCAACCTCTAGCATAAATCCTTAATACCTCCAGGAGGTGAGCGTCGTTGAGGAAGAGTAGCCTGCTGTGGTATATACTGCGACGTCAGTCTTGGTAAACGACAACCATGTTGACTCAATTTGCCATGTTGGATGAGCACTTGATATCGTATCGGGGTTTTGTTTGGGGGGAGGGGGTGGGGAGGCATAAACTGTCCTCTTTTCTTTTCCATTACAGCTGTAAAGTTAGCCACATGCAAGCAAGGCTCGGCCGCCAGTACGTGAATCCGGATGAGTCGATAAGTCACACTTTTGGAAAGCAATACTCGAATATCACCAGTGATACATAGCACTAAAAATGGAAACTTGAAAGAATATCATGGAATCATCAGTAGCCGTGCACCAATGCAGTGTCGCTGTGGGGAGTGCTGGGGACGGGGAAACCAGTTGTCTCTCTTCTAGTTTCAGCCTCGTGACCAAGAGAAATCCTCAGGTGGTGACAGGATATTAGAGCAGCCAGGTGTTAAGGGGTTTTCTTTTCCTGGAGGAACAAACTCTTGAGTTGTGTTCCTCCAGGTTTTGCTTTTTGCCCTTTACAGCAACTACAAAAAAAGCAAAAGACTCCGGTGGTGGCACTCCTGACTTTGTCGGGACGGGGTTCAATTCCCTGCGGTGTCTTGCTTTTCAGTATGTTGTTTAAACCTGTCATAAGTAAGGGATTGGCAAACAAGTTATGGAATAATACCAAGTAAGATGTCAGGCACATAGCACTAAGTTATAACAGCTAAGATAGCACCTTTTCCTGTTTTCCAGGACTCGGATTGCAGAATACAAAGTAATGACTTAAGAGCTGTAGTATCATGGTAGGAGAAAACAACACAAGAACCTAATCTGCATTTTAATAAAGTCAACAGTTCACCATATGGTCTCTGTGTGCACTCTTAATCAAAAGGTCAATGGCTTGAAGAATCTAATGTGTGGTTCCAGCCCTGTGTTGCTCAGGAACTCAGAGTCAGACCACCTTTTCATGTCTCATCTGACTGGAGAGTGACCTGGTGTCAAAGTGCCTCGCCATGCAGAGCTGGAGACTGCAAGTCCTCATACCAAATGCTCTGCTGAGCAGCCTCATTGAAGAAATGTTACTCATGCTACAGTGTGGAATGTGCCTGTTCACACTGATAATTAACTGTTTCTAAGTATCACTGCCATATCTCATGTCATGCAAATCACTAAGGATGTGTTGCTAGTGTGCATGATAAGCAAAACAGATGAATTCAGAATTCATTCAGAATCACATGAATTCCTGCCACGAGCTCATTGACTGAGCAAATGGTTGCAGCTCAGCCCCCGTCTGTATCCTAAATAAACTGTCCAGTGCCATCCAAGAATCTGCTCTAATGAGCCTTCTCCTGGTGAAGACCTGTCACTGCTGCCATGTAACCAATCTCCTGTAGGAGTGAGTTCCATTTACAACCAATGGCACAGATCTTGACTTGTTCACATCCAGTTATTTTATTAGCTGGTCCTCTGGTGTTTGTTGTTATTTTGTTATTCTTTGTCTATCGTAGCTTGCACATGTTTAGAGAACAAATGTGTTAACCAATAAAATCTTTACACAGGAATCTTGCTCAAGTGCTTTGTTTATGGAATGCTTAGCCTCTGGTAGCCAAAACAGAGTACTTTATGTTGATTGATGAATGACATTTTTGAATAGGCTTGGATCACAGTCACCCCTATAGCAGGGCCTAAAGTGGTCTTGTGTATTGTTTAAGACTGACGTCTGTTTTATCATAGCATTCAAGGCACATTTAACCAAAACCGCTCATGTATTTGCTACAGACTCATGAAATATAGATATGGGCAATGGCCATTTTTACACTAAATGACTGACATTTTTTAATGATATGGATTAGTGCCTGGTCCCTAATGCTGGCAACAAACAGGCTGTATTGTGCAGCATCATGACAACTTAGTGGAGAAAATGAAGCATGTCATAGCTCTTGTTACAGCTTCAGAAATCAATCTTCCAACACCCATATTGTAAATAAAGGAAATGATGTATATATAATAATGTTTATGAAAAGCACTCATTTATAAATCCCTTTATGGCAGTCTTTCACTGCACATCTATGATAAAGACCATATTGCCAACGTTGTGACAGTTTTTAATTTTCATTAGTATTTAAATTTCGTTTTGAACTTTTGTTTTGAATTTCACTTTGATTTGGTTTTTAAGCGGGTTGGCTAGTTTTGAAAAAAATTTTGAAAATACAGTACACACATGAGCATACAATACAGTAAAATTAGTCAGGATAACGCAATAAAGTCGCAAGACTCATTTCCATCGCGGTCCAAGAAATTCATGGCAGGGAGGCAGGCAAGAATATGTATAAATAAGAAACTGCAACTAATAACTCATGTTCACCATAATGTACACAGATAACTAAATACATACTAAAAACAGCTAAAAAATGGAGGACAGATTTCATATCCACTCAAAAACCTAGGAATTCTATGAAATAAATCGACAAAGACGACAACAAAAGATATTGCCTCAATAATTTTAGTTTATTTTGGTTAATTTTGTAAACGCACAATGCATTTTCAGTTAGTTGTCTTTTTTGTAATGCCTTCTTTTTTTTTTTTATTTATTTCTATTTCATTTAACGGGTTAGGGTTACCTAACCCTACCCCTAACCCTAGTTTTACGTTATTTCGCAGTTTTTTGTTAACGATAATCACCTTGCCATATACCGGTGATTCTTTCTGTATTTGTTCAAAATGAGTCATAATTTCATGTTAATCCACAGGCAGTATAAACGGTGACTGAGCAGCAAGCTGTGAGCCAGTCACCACCGGCGGAACCACTGTCAGCGAGCAAAGTTTTTGCGGAGCCGTTTTAAGTGCGTACGAACAGCTTGCTAGCTTGCTAGCGGGGCTGGCAAGTTTTTTTTCTGTTGTGTGTATGTGCTTGATGCGGTGCGGAGGAAAGAGGAGATGTGGTCCTTTTTCGCCAGGGATCCCGTCAAAGACTTTGCCTATGAAATTCTGCCGGACACCCAGGAGAAGTCCGGCTTATGGACACTTCACCGGGGGAAGAGAAAGGTAAAGACCCGAGCAAATCACCGCCGAGCCGCGACGAGCTAGCCGAGTTAGCCGACAGCAGCTCGCCTTGATACGGCGGCCTGTACTAAGCTAGCTAGCGTTAGTGTTTGTTCGCTGCTCTATTTTAGCAACTTTACACGCCAGCTGGTTATATTTTGCTTACTTATTTATCAGGCATGTCTATGTCTTGCTGGTCCATCCTGATAAGTCGCTGTCACTGGCAGCCGTTCGTGTCAGTTGTGAGGCTGCTGCAAGGCTGAGCCGAGTTAGCTTTGTTTACTCCGGCACACAGACACGTATTTCTCGCCACGTCACCCCGTTTCAGCTAAGTTAACATGTGTACTGAGAAACGTTTAAGGACTGGTGCTGTGGCAAATAAACAAGATTATTAGTGTTTTAGCACCGGCAGCGGCTAGTTCGATACCGTCACTTTCTGAGCTGTAAAGTCAGTGAGAAGCTGAATCTGTGGCCGGTCAGTGTCAGCCCCTCACTGCAGCCACAGAGCTGCTCACACGGGACCAGCCCGGCTCCAGCTCCCTGTTCGCAGCACCATGCCAGCTGATCATCATATTTGCTCTGCATTAATGCTGTTGACAGACTGCTAGAGTGTCTTGATCGTCAGTTTATAAGCTTTGACTACATGTAAATTAGGCTTGGGGCGATATAGTTATCTCACGATTCCTTACTAGCACGGTGCTGTTTCGATATGTATTGGGATTCAATATTATGATGTATTGCGATTTTATTTTTTTACATCCACAGACGTGTGGATGTTAAGTTTCAAGAGGTTGTGATTATCTTAAATGTCACAGTATGACTTTTTGATACAGTGATGTCAAGTTTAAACAATGGTCTCGAGTCACTACAATGAAATGGCTCCTAGGGGGGTTAACATCATCACACATGAATCAAATGTGGCTCATTGAATCCACAAGAGTCTCAGCTTTCCAGTCAAACCCAACTTATGCAACTCCAAGACTGCTTAGGCTTCAGTCGGCTCCAATATACCATTTTACAACAGGCCAAGAACATGTTTTTACTGCATGTAAACAACTGCATCGGCTGTGCCCCAAGCTGCATGGGATAGCAGGGTGATGTACAACGTGGGCATGTCTGTAAAGGAGAGACCCACAGATATCCATGGAACCCATTTTAATTAAGATATCTTGAGGTCAGTGGTCAAGAGAGCTTGAAAATGCCAGTTTTCCCTTGCCAAAATTTAACCAAACTTTGGAGCAGTATTTAGTCCCCTTGCTGACAACCCAGCATGACATGCTTGGTATGCATGGATTCCTCAGGCTGTCTAGTTTCATATGTTACCATTATCTTTACTCCAGTATCTTTAAATCTATTCAGTAATTAAAAAAAAAAAAAAAATCATAAAATGAATTGTGATACTTAAGTGAATACATTTTTTCCCACCCCCATTGCTTAAGTACCTTGATCTTCAGTTTATAGGTTTTGCGCTGAGTAGATTGTATGCAAATGTATAAAATCCCTTTCTGTTTTGCATGAGGAATCACTGTCTCTCTCCCTTTCTTGCCAGACAAATGGAGAGCCGGTGTCTGTGTTTATGTACGAGGTGGCTCAGGGAACAGACCAACAGACCCAGCTTGCCAAGGCTGCCTTTAAACGGATGAAGACCCTGCGCCATCCTAACATCTTGGCCTACGTTGATGGATTAGAGGTGAGAGAGAGACCGAGACAGAGAGTGACTGAGTGATTTTTGCACCTATTCTTTTTAGCTCTACACACTCATTGTATATAGCGCTGGAAATCTGCTTGTTTAGAAGCCATGAATACCCATGTATGATAACACTATTATTATGTCGTGTACCATATGATCATTGTCTGGTTTCCACTGTGTCCTCTCCTCTGCATGTTGGTTTTCAGGGAGAGGTGAGTGTGTTGGCTGCTGTAGGCAGGAATTCATGTCTGTGCAGTAGTAGTAGTGAGTAGTGTACCGCATCATGTAAGATGTAGCCTGCAGATTGTGAACAGTACATCTAGTATTGCAGTTATGCTATTAAAGGACCTTACCAGTGATTTTTCATGTTTTGTGTAAATCTGCAAAATGTTTATGATTCATGTTTCTGCAAGCAGTTGTGTTTTAGAAGTGATCATTTTCCCTCCCTTTTGTCCAGCCGTTGGTTTCCATTCATTCCACTACAATATGTAAATGAACTTTCAGAGACTTCAAACTTTCTTTACACCAGTATTTCATCACTGTAATAAAATCGTCCACATTAGTTTTCCTAAAAGCAGCAGCACTGCTGTGTTTTGATGACTTGAAATTGGGCGGAGTGACACAGTCCCCTTTCTACCGGATAAATAGTCCCCGGGGAACCGTTTTCTTTACACGTCCAGTTATTTTAAAAAAACATTTCAGCTCCTGGTATTTGTAATGGTCACACTTTTAATGGTTACTGTCAAATTAGTCCCCAAAATAAAAAAAAAAATGGAATCATAAAATTTAATGGGTTGTATGAAAACTGAGCATTGCCTGGTGTATTGTCACCCTTCTGTCTAAACGTGTGTATTTCTCGAGGTAAAATCCTTTGAAACAAGACTGTGCATGCAAGAGCAAGCAATGACTCACTCCCTGGAGTGGAGTAGACCTTGCAAAAATTAAGCATTTTTATTTATTATTTTTCAGTGGGGTCATGTTGTGGTGAAATAATGGTGTTGATTATAATGGTAAACAGTTTTGAGTGTTTAGCTAGTGCATTTGCATATATTATATGCAACTAAAGCTATATAAAGCAATATTACATGCATTTTTTAAACAGTAAAATGACCTTTAGCAATGTGAGTCATCACAGTGGGTCTCCTCTCTACCATACAATTTACAGCCACCCTGTTTTTATTTCCTGGTTTTAGCTTTCTAAATGTATGTATTCTGTATTCTCTGTATTTATTCACATCACCCAGCCCAATAGTTGAGTGGCATCACAATAACGCTCGAGCTATTGAACTACCACATAGTTATTGTTGATTTTGCTTCCTGTTGACCTGCAGACAGAAAAGAGTCTGTACCTGGTTACAGAGCAGGTGACCCCCCTGGCCACCCACCTGAAGGCCCAGGCAGAGAAGGGTGGCTCTGGGGAGCTGGAGGTGTCATGGGGACTGCACCAGATAGTGGTGAGGACAGGAAAACCAATTGACACTCAGTTTTGATTGAGCGGCTGTTTTGTCAGCTGCTCCTCTCATCTCTGTTCTCTGTGAGGCATCCTCTCTTTCTCTTTCTGTGGCTCTCACAGAAAGCACTGAGTTTCCTGGTCAACGACTGCCACCTGCTCCACAACAACCTGGGACTGTGGGCTGTTTTTGTGGACCGGGCCGGTGAGTGGAAGCTGGGAGCCCTGGACCATGTGGCCCCAGAGCAGGGCGACCCCAGTGGGGCCTTGCTGCCTGCCCCCAAGACTGTCTACCCTGACATGGAGAAATATGACCCACCAGAGATGCCCAACAGCAACACTGGAGAGAAATGGTGAGTGTGTTAGACGAGAAATCCATATTACGAAATAGGGAGGAACAATAGGGCCTGGTGATTCAGAACAGAGGTTTATTACTGATTTAATTAGTTTAATGTAGGTAGGTTCATTCTTCGCAAGGTTCGTTTGATACAAATAAAAAATACGTTGCGAAGACACATGAAAAATGGTGTGGATGGGACAGTATTTAACTTGTTTGCTATGAATCTACATTTGCGTTTGAATTGAAGCATATGTGCATGTTTGTTCCAGGGCAGGAGAAGTATGGCGGATGGGCTGCCTGATATGGGAGGTGTTCAATGGGCCGTTGCCACGTGCCTCCTCTCTTCGCTCCTTGGGGAAGGTAAGTCACACTAGCAGGTATTTGATAACAGACCAGCTCTCTCAATAGCAAGGATCTTTTAGAAACACAGCCAGAAGGTCCATATAGTCTTGAAAAATGAGGAATATTTTAATTGTTATAACTTCTTTTGCAAGGATGTGGGAACATTTTATGTACAGTTTGTAAACAAGTGACATTGTGATCAGAGGAGCTGTCAGACCAAGTCTCAAGTGGGAAACCTAAATGAGTAGGTATGGATGTCTGTAAAGGAGTGAATGGGTAAGCAAGTTGACATCAGAAAAGAGGCGTGCATGTGTAGGAATTCTTCCTTGGATAATTAAAAGTAAAGAAAAAGAAATTTGAGTTTACGTATTTTATATTTAAGGATTGCTGTTTGTCATTGTTTGAGCTCCTTGGCAAGAACATGTGGTCGAGCTCCCGTCTTACTGAACCTCGTAGCAGTGTTGAGAACAGGCGAGTAGTGTTGTTCACAGTGTGGCGCCCTGTCTTCTCTGCGCCTCCAGATCCCCAAGGCCTTGGTCCCCCACTACTGTGAGCTGGTGGGGGCCAACCCCCGCGCTCGCCCCAACCCGGCCCGCTTCCTCCAGAACTGCAGAGCCCCCGGAGGCTTCCTCAGCAACAGCTTTGTTGAGAGCAACCTTTTTCTGGAGGAGATCCAGGTCCATACACACACACACACACACAAACACACACACACACAGGCTCAGTTGTGCATAACAGTGGTTTTGTATCAGTGGATGAAGTCTTCTGTGTCTTCTGTAGAAAGTTTTAAAGACTAAAAAACACACAAAGATCAATACAATCCGAGTGTGGTGATGTTGTCTTTACTTTGTGAGTTGATCCTAAAGAGAGATATTCCTTTTTTGTGATTGCGGCACTGAGCTATTATTGTTATTATGTATAAGACACAGAAGCTGGTATTGTATCATTAGTGATAACAATATAACATTTAATTATTGACCAACTTGCCAGTTTGAGTACAGAATAGATCCCTTACTTTCACTAAAGAGCATGGGCTATCTATATATTTCAGATGAACTCTTTATTCTCCTGTCTTGTCTTTCTGTGGTTTCTTTGGAAAATCAAAGCCCCACTTGTTCTTGATATTTCTAGTCGACTTTTTCCATGGGAAATTTAATCTGACTCTACGCCCTTTAAATGTTTTGTCTCTCTTGTGCATACCTGCTTGCCTTTCTGTTCAGATCAAGGAGCCTGCAGAGAAGCAGCAGTTCTTCCAGGATTTGAGCGACAACCTGGACTCCTTCCCTGAGGACTTCTGTAAACACAAGGTCTTGCCTCAGCTGCTCACCGCCTTTGAGTTTGGCAACGCCGGCGCCGTCGTCCTCACGCCGCTTTTCAAGGTGACTCATTGGACCTTTAGGAGAGATTTTTGCATAATATTCAGTTTTACTCTGTATAATCTAGATCGTCTTGTAGCAACGGTTTCGTCATCTTCTCTCTCTCTCTCTCTCTGCTAGGTGGGGAAGTTCCTGTCAGCAGAAGAATACCAACAGAAGATCATTCCTGTCATTGTGAAGATGTTTTCCTCCACGGACCGAGCCATGAGGATACGATTGCTGCAGCAGGTAGGACTGTGAGGGAATTTTCTCTGAAGCTGTAGGTCACATTTAGGTCCCTTTGAGCTGCTTTCCGTCTTTGTGCTGACATTGTAAGAAGCTGCACTGATTCAAATAGTTTTTCATCAGATTTGTATGTGTCAAGAAGGGTATAAAGTCCCAGGGGTCATCTTTGGGGTTGCAGTTTGAACTCAAGGTTCTCGGTGAGCAGAATAAATCAAAATACTTGCTCAACTACATCTCAAGAGAGTGACTGCCAACGGGCCGCCCATGGGCCACATCCAGCACACCAAAGCTTACTATTTGACATGTCGAATATTAATGAATTCAGAAAATGTGAAGAGGAAAAAATGCGTTCCAGTATTTAGAATATCTAGCATTATTTTAACCAGGTTATTGATAACACTGGATAACATCCCCACACAGGTTAATTACATTGTAGTCTCCAACACTATGTCAGAAACAAACAAGAGTCCAGTTGCGGGTGATAATGACATAATAATAATAAAAGAGATCTGGTAATCTCAATGTGACTCACATGGTTAAATAAAGGTTTAAGGAATAAATAAAAAAAAAAGATTTTGGGATGTCTTGACAATGTGCCAGTTATCCATGGAGATATTGCTCCATAGACACAGTGATTTGTGTTTAGCTGTATTTTTTTATATAACAGGTAGATAACTTGGCAGCTGCCCCAAGGTGGCCCCAAGTTTTTGTGTCCCTGCTCTAAATGGGGCCATGAGGCAGAATTGAATGGACAAACAGGGCATTAAGTATCCCTCCTGGCTTTTATCTGACACATTATTAAAACATAGGTGTGTTTTGTCCTCCCTCTCTCTCAGATGGAGCAGTTCATTCAGTATCTGAATGAGGCGGCGGTCAACTCTCAGATTTTCCCTCACGTTGTTCATGGCTTCACGGACACCAACCCTGCCATCAGAGAACAGACTGTTAAGGTAGTACAGACACTCGCATACAACCATATTGTATACCATGAGCTACAACATATGACTTACATGTATTTTGGTAGTCAAGCCACTGAAGCCTCTGCTGTACCTCCTGTCCTCCAGTCCATGCTGCTGCTGGCTCCCAAGCTGAATGAGACCAACCTGAACCAGGAGCTGATGCGCCACTTTGCCAGGCTGCAGGCCAGAGATGAGCAGGGCCCAATCCGCTGTAACACTACAGTCTGCCTGGGCAAGATCGCCCCCTACCTCAACGCCGGGGTAAAGCACACACATGACATTGAAATGTGGATCTAAGGGTGGGCAACATAAAAAAAAATCTTTGCGTGAATACCTCAGTAATGATATTATAGGGATAACTATTTGTTCTAAAATATTTAAATCCATCTCAAAGTCAACATGATAACCTCTTATTTCTGACCTCTTCCTTTCCTCCTGCTGTCACCCCTCTCTCCACACAGACCCGACAGCGTGTGCTGATCTCAGCCTTCTCTCGGGCCACCAAGGACCCCTTCCCAGCCTCGCGCTCTGCTGGTGTGCTGGGCTTCGCCGCCACACACAACTACTACAGTGTAACAGAGAGCGCCGCACGAATCCTGCCCACCCTCTGCACCCTCACTGTGGACCCTGATAAGACTGTCAGAGACCAGGTAAGAACCACTGCCTGACGGACGTGTGTGACTGGATTGTGTGTCTTGCAGCCATTACACTCCACTGCAGAGCCATTGCTGTGAAAAAGTTCTATTGACAGTCCCTCATTAAGTGTTTTTGCATTAACCACTTCAAAAACATGCCATTACACATTACTACAGACTTCTTCTGAACCATATGCATACAAACCTTGCATGTTTACTCTACATGTAATTTTGTGTTGACACTGGCCTGAGCTGCATTGTTTCTGCTCAGTGTGTGTTCCTTACTCCTCCCTCTGCCAGGCATTTAAAGCCATCAAGAGTTTCCTTTCCAAGCTGGAGACAGTGTCAGAAGACCCAACCAAGCTGGCTGAGATAGGTGTGTAAACACAATAATAATGTACCATTCTTATTAGTCATTAGGTGACAGAACAGCTTTTAATTAAATATACTTCTGAGCTATGAATAACTTTTGAAATGTATGTACTTTTTGATGTTCTACATAATTTAACAAGACTGATATTTGCATTTTGAATTTCAAACATCGTGGATGTTCTCTACCACGTGCAGTTTAATTTGAAATTCTCTTACCTGTCCGTCTCGCAGAAAAGGATGTAGCATCGTCAGCTCAGCCAACAGGTGTGTCATCCAGCTGGACAGGGTGGGCTGTGACCGGCGTGTCCTCGCTGACCTCTAAGTTGATCCGCAACACGCCAGGAGGGCCAGAAGCGGGCGGTCCGGCAGAGAACAGCGGGCCGGACCAGGCCACCAGCCCCACCAGTGCCACAGATGGAGCACCTGCCTCTGGTATGGAGAAGGGATGCTTTGGATGCCAGTCAGCCCTATTACCATGATACATTTATTTAAGCAGGTTGTTTTTACAGCATTTTTTTGTATAGAGGAAGGTCAGATCTTTAATGGGGAAAATACCCTACAAATGTATTACTATTAGCAGGTCTTAAAATGTTTTAAAACTGGCTTTCTGAAACTTGCAGACACCCTTGCTTTCATTCACAGAAAGGCAACTTTTTATCTGTGTTTCATATTGGGTGTTGTGGAGAGACAGGAAAGGGAGATCAGAGAGAGGTTTGTGAGGAGATGGAGCCTTTGCATACAAGTCAGATGACAGTTAGACTTCACCTTTTTTTTTCCCACAAACAATATTCTCAACTTTTTTTCATTTTCTCTCCTTCTCCTCCTCCTGCTCTTCATTTGTGTTCTTCCAATCCCAGGCTCTGAAGCTAAAACACCACAGGCCTCTCTAACTCACCTTGCTGCCTCTAGCCGTGCCAACCAATCACAGACTCTGGAAGTGGCAGACAACGACGATGAGCCAATAGGAGACCGCTGGGATGACGAAGAGGACTGGGGAAGCTTGGAGGTATGATTGTGATATACAATCATACCTCCAGATATACATATTATTGATTCTGTCATCACACAGTTTTCATTTGTAAATCTCATAAAGCGCTGACACTTTTTCCCAAAGGACCCAGAGAAAGGTCAGACAGACCCAGATGACTGGAACACAGACTGGTCGGGAATGTCGTCCTCCAAAAAGAAGGCCAGTGACAGAGGAGTATGTATTCTTTAATTTTGACATATTTTAATGTTACCACTACTCAAATGCTACTTTTACTATGACTTTTTCTTGCAATACCACCAATACTTTTACTATAACTGAAACTACTACTACTACTACTGCTGCTACCTCTACTACTACTACTACTACTACTACTACTACCGCTAACATCGACAGCAACAACGATAACAATAATAATGCTAATAATAATAATGGTAATCATTTTTATAATAGTAATAATTCTACTAGAACTAAGCACTACTTATTACTCTTACCTCCAGGTGGGCCGCTCATCCTCCACAGCAGTGAAAAAGCAGAGCTCTGATTGGAGCAGCTCAGGTTGGGACGCCGATGACAGCTGGTCCAATGAGAAGGAGGGTCAGGGTCAGAGTTCACCGGGTGAGGAGGGCTGGGGTAACGACTGGGGGGAGGACGAGACGGACACGTCCTCGACCAACAAGACAGTCACGCTGCCAGAGGGGGTGCGGCTCGCCAGCGAATACGACTGGGACAGCAGCACAGCCAAAGGAGCCGGGCAGAACGACCTGTTCGCCAGCCTGTCCCAGAGGAACACAGCCAGCACTGCCACCACAGTGAGGAGGGGGAGGGTGGTGGGAAAGGCAAAAAGATGGAAAGGCCAAATAAATTAGATGAAACTTGAATGATTTTTGCTGAAGAAGTAGCTTCTAGAGAGGAGGCAAGAAGACATTAGAGAAAAACTGATGAGGTGATGATATAAAATAAGGAAACTGATGATACAGAATCCCCAGACCTGGTTTAAATGAGGTGAAAAACCGGCTGCCTTTGAATATTTAATCTACATGGAAGAACAACATGGACATGAGCAGTTCAGTGACCCGTATGTGTGTGTGTTTTCTCCCCGTCAGGCCGGAGCAGGCTGGGGCTCAGAGCCAGCAGGAGACTGGGGAACTGAGGAGAGCTGGGAGTCAGTGGATGGAAGCCAGGGTAAGTGTGTTTTCAGACACATGGGAGGCTTTAACTGCAAGTCTCTTACATCTGTTAAGATGTTTAGACTATGTTTTTTTCTCCCTTTATGATTTTAGTAGAGTTTTAGAAAGAGCCCTGCATAAAATATAGGCAGTGCACACAATATTTGTTATGATCATATTTGAATTGAGATCTTTTGTCCTTAAATGGAGGGAAAAATTATAGTGTACATAACATGACATTTTTAGTTTTTGATCATAAAATCCTCTATAGTGTTATAGTGACTAGGTCCACATAGTGATCTGTGCAGACCCTTGCAGATGCAGAGGGCATACTTTGGCCTTTAATTGGTCATTGAATATCTCATGCCGGTGTGCTGTCTGTCCACCAGGCCTCAGCAAGGCCGAGTTGTCCAAGAAGAAACGGGAGGAGAGGAGGAAGGAGCTGGAGGCCAAACGGGCAGAGCGCAAGGCTGCTAAAGGCCCACTGAAACTGGGCGCACGCAAACTGGACTGAGGGTGACAGAAAGAAATGAATGAGGCTGGGGAGGGGAAGGGAAGAATACAGAGTGCAGTGACTGGACCCAGACCCTGGAGATGGAGATGGGATGGACATTCCTTGACTAAAGGACCTGAGAGAAGAGGTGACAGTGGTATGAAGGGGGATGCTGTGAACCTGCCTGCAGTCACTGCTTGCTGGCTGAGCAGAGAGCAGTGTTGTTGCTCAGTAGAGAGGAGGCACTCTGCCTCATGAGTCTCTACCTTTCTCTTCACTGAGAAACTGTGCCACAATCCAAAGGTGGATCCCTGCAGAAGAGAAGAGTTGAAAAGAGGCAGAGACGGAAAAGAATAAAAGAAAAGGTTGACAACCAGGAAGCAACACAGAGCAGCACTCCTCGCAACTGAGGCCCAAGTTGGTCAGACTATCAGGGGAAACTGACTTGTCTCATAGGATTCCCCCTCCTTTCCATCTTTTTTTTTTTTTGAAATACTTTGCTCAGTTGCAGTTGTAAAGTAAGTGTATATAAGTGGTGCATCTTGTCTCAAAATGACATGAAGAAATGACACTTTTTTTAATGGAAAAATATATAGTAATATAGCAGAATTTCAGAATCAAACGTGTATTATACCGAATGTTGTTCAGTACACATGCACACACCAAGGATATGAATGTTTTAGTTCAGCTGTCACTGATTACAGAGTTAAGACTACGGTCTATCCATGCATGCACTTGTATATGTGTGGTCTACCAAACAATCTTATGGCAACCGATTTCCAATGTGTTCTGTTTACTTTGCTCATGGCATCGCAATACTGAATTTAACTGTGCTGAACCATTCTGACAGGTGACACGTGACTAGAACCATGTACTAGAACAGCCAGGCGATTGGAATAAGCAGTCAGGTTGGGGCTCTAAGGCATCTGAATGAATGAATCTGTCTACCTAGCTCTGTTTATGTTTTCCATGAGGTTTAGTGGGGCGGTGGAGGGTTATTGAGATTGAAATTGATTAATTTCAAATTCTTTGCAAGATCTTACATGCCATTGTACCTGTATAATCCCACAGACCCTGTTAGCATCAATGAAATCACCCTGGGGATTAAGATCTGCCTAGCAACAGTTTTGTGCACTATTGGGGTTAGTCACGATGAAGGAAATTTAAGTTTCCTTTTTGCTTTTATTTGTGCCTTTGATTTGCTCTATAGGCTTGTATACAAGTGTTAATGAATCCAGGTAGACCTGACATGTCTCATGCCACCAGATCCAGATGCAAGATCTTCGCTTAAAACTCCTTTGTGACCCCACAGCCGGCCACTGCCTGTGACAGACAGTGCTCTGAGGCTTGGTGTTGCCTACTAAGTGGAATGCTATATAGATATGACACAGTCCATCACCATGGGAGGTCAGGGTCCTTGCATGGGCGTGGTCCGGAAAGGAATGACATCATTCTTAATACTGTAATGAGGATGGATCCTGAATATGTCCTTCCACAATGGAGCAATGTCTGGATGCATTATTTTACAGAGAATCCAAAACATGTACCAGGTGAGCTGTTCTAAAATAATAATAAAAAAAAAACACATACAAATCGTAAGTTACTTTTTTTGTTTGTTTGTTTGTTTTGTTAAAAGAAACACTGTCTATTTTGTATGTAATGCCTTTTTTCTTGGACAGCGGAAGATGTACAGACCCTTATGCATTTTCTACTAAGTTGATTGACTGACTCCAGTGTTGTGCATGAAAGCATACGGTGTAATTACACAATTGAGCCATCAAATACATAGGGGGACTTTTTGTTTATTTGCTGGATTAAGGAACACCAGAAATGGAAGCATGTAAAAGTTGAAATTTATATAGATATTGAAATATTGATCATCACAGAGCAATGAAAGTGCACTTAAAAAATACTGACCTAAAACCTAAATCTCTTTGAAACTGCCTTGAAATTGCTTGTAGGCTACAATAGAAAACAGTTCTGTCAGCTGATTAGTTCTAATGCTGTAAAACTCACTGAGTCAACCAAAGGCAGATAGATTAGCTGACAAAATGTTTGGGCAAGCTGACAAGTGTTATAATTGTTGAACCCGACTGATGAACAGCATTCTCTCTTCAGGTTTTCAGCTCAGACTGTTCATACATGTGTCAGAGCTTGAGATGATTTAGTTTCACGCCACCAAAGGGGTGTCTGTAGTGGATGGGCCCCACCAGTGTTGGGACCCTAGTATGTGTGCTTCAGGACTGACACTAGAATAATAATGAATGAATAACCATCTTAAATCACACCTTAAATTCAAAGCCAGGAGAAAAGGAGAAAAGCTGCTGAAACAGCCAAATGTGCAGTATATCATATTAATTTCTTTGATTATTTTTCTGAGAAATAATGGGTTCTTTGTTGGCTGTTCTAATTTGTGTAAGGGGGGAAAACGAGTTATGTCTTCTTTAATCTCCAGCCAGACTGACTTCATTCACTCAGATGTTGCTGCTCCATAGCTCATCAAGTTAATAGTGGAAATGATTCTTACTGGCCTCTATGTTAATTGTGTTCATAATATTTTTAGTATATTTTAGTACATTAATAACCAGCTAGGTCATGTGCAGAGTTACAGAGCTTCACATGGTCCAGAAAATAAATTAGATATTTTTACCATCAGCTCTGATAGTGAACCTACAGTCCACTCAAGTTTACAGAGAACCACATTTTCCGTGTGCGCTTTTATTTATTTATTTATTTTTTTACTTAATTTAATTTTTTTTAAATTTTTTATTTTAGTTGTTGTGTATTTGATCATTTAAAATAAGAAAACATGAGCAACACTACATATAGTTATTTTTTATTTATTTATTTATTATTATTATTATTATTATTATTTTAGTTAAAGTACTTCTCGTGTTCTGTGGAGTGTAAGAGCTTTATTTGATCATTAAAAATAAGAAAACATGAGCAACACTACATATAGTTATTTTTTATTTATTTATTTATTTATTTATTTATTATTATTATTATTATTATTATTATTATTATTATTATTACTTATTTATGTATTTATTTATTTATTTATTTATTTATTTATTTATGTATTTATTTATTATTTATTTATTTTTTTTAGTTAAAGTACTTCTCGTGCTCTGTGGAGTGTAAGAGCTTTAGGAGCAAAACCCTGCCAGGCAGCTGAACCACCATCCTGCCGGTGAGCTACAGCCGGATGACGGGCACAAGAACAGGGTTTATTGACCGGGAAGTTTCAACATTTTTCTCAATATATTAGTCAACTTAGACTAAAAATTGCTGGCTTGTTTTTGAACTATACAAACTGAGCCTCAGTCGATAGCATTAGCACCGAGGCAGGCACGGTGCTAATTACTTTGACTGCTAGCTAATTCACACGAATAACCCCGCTGGCAGACAGTGCCATGGAAACGGGCCTCATGCTGGTCGTCAACAGTAACTCAGCACAAATTCCTCAATACATGTCAAAAATCGATAAAGGGTTTTAACAATGAAAAATAGTTGCTGTCATTTTGAAATGTAACTTGTATGACTTTGGAATACCAAAAGGGATAATATTTTCAGTTTTGGGCGAACTTAGCAAAATGGTGAGAAACGATATCTAGGTTAACAGTTAACGAGCTAGCGATAACTTTGAACTTGATAACGTACCTCAGAGGGTGTTGGAGGCTGAAAAATATCGCATTTTCAGTCATATTAACCTTCAAAAGTAATTTTAGCTTTTAGTTTAGCATAATTTATTGTTTATGAGTGTCATGCATCACAAATGATACCCAGCTCACATGTAATGGGCTTCCAAAACACCAGCTCTAACAAACATAACCACAGCTAGTCTCAAACCGTTCAGAGGTAAAGAGGCAACTGAATAAATTAAAGATTAAGCAAAGGCATTCAAATAAAGGACGATGCTTTCTTTCTTTCCAGAGCTTTAGGTAAATAGTCTTGAAAATCTCAAAATGGTGTATTCAAAATGGTGCAGTTTGACAATGTGCTTTTTTCATAGTGGAGAAATCAGTTCATATGTGCCTCTCTCTCTCTCTCTCTCTCTCTCTCTCTCTCTCTCTCTCTCTCTCTCTCTCTCTCTCTCTCTCTCTCTCTCAGTGGGGCACAAATGAGGTGTTAATGTCATTTTGCAGTTAAAAAAAAGAAAGAATATAAAGGACATGCCTCATGGAACAGGACTTGGTAACAGTTACTTTTTCTGAATCACTTTATTCAAACATGAAACTCACCAAGCACAAGCAGCATTTATTCCAATATTGTATATTAATGAAGGCTTGTGCTTCACCCTGCTCTCTGACGCCCACCACAACACTTTGTGGAAGATCCTAGTGGGAATGTGGGCAGGACAGGCAAAAGTTGGCAGGTTTTAAGTAGCATAAGTGCTTCTTGTTGGATTAATTGCATGGCAAATTGAAGGTTGATCCCAACAGTTTAGAGAAGGTCTGAGCTAGCAGGGCTCATAGGGTCTGTAGTAGTTTTCACATTGATTTCAGTGATGAAATGGTGTCATGTTTTGTTGCAAATGGAATTACAGGTGTTTAAAAGTGTTGGATGTGGCTTGCAAACACACAGCATGATCAGATATTGTATGCTTAAAAGCTGCTGGTTTTCATAGTTGAGTTTGCAGGCTTTGGTGTTTATGATTATTTACTAATTAGTTTGATCAACTGATTTTTTTCATTCTTTTTGTTTTACTCTGCTTTTTTTCCAGGTAAGGAATGTTGTAATGGAGGCGAAAGGAGGAGAAATCTAGAAGGATGGATGTGTCAGAGGATGACAAAATGTGAGTGTAGTTCACAGGCTTTGGTGTACAAAAAAATGTGTCATATATATATATATATATATATATGTATATATATATATATATATATATATATATATATATATATATATATATATATATATATACATACATATATATATATATATATATATATATATATATATATATATTATATATATATATATATATATATATATATATATATATATATATATATATATATAATCCAATTTTCATACAGGGATCAATAAAGCATTTCTGATTCTGAGATATATATATATATATATATATGTATATATATATATCTCAGAATCAGAAATGCTTTATTGATCCCTGTATGAAAATTGGATTAGTTGCAGTTGCTCAAATTCTTAAGAGAAACATATTTTATAAGCATAAATTAAATTATAAGAATTAGAAAAAAAAAGTGCTTTAGTAAATTGTGAAAAAGTATGTGCATCATGTATAAATATGTGCATTAGTCCTACGTGTGCATTAATCCTAGTTGTAAAAAAGTTTGTATAAATATATGCATTAATTCTACAAAATAATACAACAATGAATACCAAAATAAGAAATTGAGCACATGTAAATGTACCTATATACACCATATACACACAAGGATATTGTATTTTTGCTATGTAGACCTCTGTCCACAACCATGAGTGAGGAAAATAATTTCTTTTTAAGAACAGCCCAGAAAAAGGGAATTTTGGCAGAAACTTATTGTGCTGTGTGTGTGTGTGCATGCGTGTGTGTGTGTGTAGGCAGCTGAAGGTGATGTCTGAAAAAATAGCTGAGCTCGATCACAGCCAGAGCCAGCTGAGGAAGCTGAATGTTGACATGAGGCACTGGCTGGAAGTAGCAGATGATGAAGTGGCTCAGCTGCGCATGGAGAACGAAGTGCTCTCAAACAAAGTGAAGATGTAAGCAGCCACACTTTACTCCCTCTCTTTTCGTCAGCAGCAGCGTATCAAATCTAACTTCAGTGGGCCGACCGCAGCCGCTGGTAACCGGCTCCTGTAATACCACTGCACAGGGACAGCCAGTCATTCATTACTTATGAGCTTGTTCAAAATGACATATCAGCACACTGAAAACTTAAAAAATAAACGGTGATTGTTTTTGCCTTCATGTACAAGTGATCTGAGCAGCAGTGTGGTGTTTTCTTTTTTTGACCCAGTGTATTAACGGTGTCAGCGTCTTGTGTGTGCAGCATGGAGCAGGTGGTGAACGATGCAGGGCACGTTGAAGCAGAGCTCTGCAGGGTCAGGACTCTCCTGGCTGAGGAACAGGCCAGGAACAGCTGCAATCAAAAGGAGATCCAGAAATGGGTGTGTGGACAGGCGTTTCCTCACTTCCTCATCTTGTCCTTGTCAAAAATGTGAAATACTCTGCTTACTTATTAAGATGGCACATTAGCTCTTGTGTCGTCTTGTTTAACTTGCAGCTGTCAGGTGCATGTTAAATCGGTTCTGTGTCGTTTTGAAAATCTGCTTCAAAAGCAGAGCTGCTGGTTGCCTAACTTTGAATATCTTTACATTTTGGTTATAACTTGCTGCGGTCTTAGTGCTGTTGGCGAGTTGAGGCAGCAAGTTTTATGATTTTTGTTATTTTTCATCCAATGCTTTGTATTCGTCATGATTGCTATCTCTTTGTTTCAATAGGGAGGTATGGCAGCAGGGTTTTTAAGATACAGTCCAACCTGAGCCAGCAGTATGAGCACCATGTCATTGTAATTAAGGATATGTGCTGATCACCCTTAGTCTTGTTTTTGTTTTGTGCAGGTGAGCCAACAAAATGCCCTGAGGGATCAAAATGAAAAGCTCATGGCTGAGGTACGGTGTCTGTTAGCTTTTAGAAGAAAAACTTACTGCCAGCACAGCCAGATTATAGATTCTGTTCCTCTGACTTGGAAAAATGCAGCCATCATGTGGTGTATATCTGGAATCACACTAAGCAGGGACAAAGTGGGTCTGATGTCAAAAACTCTGTCCTGCAGTGTTTTTCTGTGATTGCAGGTCACTTTGAGCAGAGGCACAGCTTTACCTGGCCTCACCTTTCACAGAACATGAATCTTAGGTTGTTTTTTTCATCAGCTGAACTGAACTAGCATTTCATTTCAGGAGTGTGACAGAAACTTAAAAATGCTCTTTGCACTTTCCCTCTGACTTGGTTCTATGCAGTGGAGCCACCTGCAGCAGCAGACGGAGTCGGACCGGATCTGCATCAGCAACCTCCGAGCTGCACTGCAAACCCTGCAGGTAACACCAAGTCAACTCATTCTCTGGTTATTTGTACAACTGCTCAGTATTTGGATTAGACCTGGTTTAGACCTTTAACATAATGAAGCTGTGTGTTTTTTCAGTTTGAAATGGATGAGACTCAGCTAGGGCTGAAGTGTAGGGATGATGTTATCCATCAGGTAGGAACAGACTCAAATGCAAGTATCAAGTATCAAGCTTGAACAAAACTCAAGGAGATCTTCTGAGGGATACTAATAGGGTTGGGCAATACTGACCAAATCATTCACAATATTTTTGACAGAACATCTTGATACTGATATTGTGACAGTATTGTTGGAATGTCTACTGGTACTCTCATAACATATTTACATACAAGATTTTTGATAAACTGTTATTTGTAATGTGGATATGATGACCAAGCAGCTAGAGACACATAATGGAACAGCTACAACAGCCTGATACGTTCAGAAAACTGCAGCCTTTACTGTAATTCAGCCTTTAAAACCAGGAGGAGACAACACGTATGCCGTATCACAATACTGGGATATCTAGAATCCCAGACTATATCTAGACTCAAATCATGATTTTGGTATAATATCGATATATTGCCCAGCCCTAGGTACTAATCTCTTGCTTTTTATTCCAACATTTTTACTTTTAAAGAGGTTTATAAAGAAGTCACTTATGTTTTAATATTTGTAATATTTTGAAGATCTTATAATTGGTGTGTGTTTATGTATGTGATAGCAAAATTTGAGTTTGAAGCACTGCGGGGAATCGGCAGAGGAGTCATCCAACGTAATAAGGGTATGGACATTCACTCACCACTGTCTGACCACTAACTCTGCCTGTTACATTTGAAGGTATCAGAGACACTGAACAGGTTTTGTAAACTCATTATACTGATTCTTTGCCTAAGTAACAACAAGCAAAAACATCAGTGAAGAGTAGAATGTGGATAAAAATACAAAAAGTGGAACATCATGAAGATCGGAGCTGCAGAGTGTTTTATCATTAGTTTTTATCAGATTTAGGAGCTGTCTGATGTATCTACTGCAGGAGCTCAGGCTGAAGGTGCAGGACCTGAGGAGTCAGCTGGAGGCCAGGCAGGATGACGCCTCGTGGTGAGACAAACTCTCTGCACTGCTCTGCCGCTTTATCATTCCCCGTATGGGAACTAAATATAGTGATGTCCACTGAGTGTGTTTTCACTCATCTGTCTACTCTTGGTTTCCAGCGCTAGACTGGATGATTTGATGGGAGGAAAAGATGGATCAGCTGCACGCCCGCTGTCTTTTGCAGAAGAGATGGCGCTGCTGGCCACTTCAGTTGTGGTGAGTCAGGACGTGCTAACACGTCATACTTTACACAAAGAGCCAGTGGCATTACAATGGGAAACAGCCATGCTCTCTGAAGCTGACAGTATTTTAGTAGGACACGCTTTATAGTATGAGCCATTCAGTCACAACAGAGAGGAGCAGCTGACAGTTTAACAGTCACCTTGCCCTGCTCTGCTCCTCTGCCTCCATCACCAGTGTCAGTGCAAACACTCTTATCTAAAATACACAGAGACCCAAACCAGCAGCCCATGCAACGTGTTTGTTTATACCACCTACATTTATTTTACAACATGAACAAAATGCTGCTCTTTTTCTACAGAAAAAGCAGAATAGTAGTTAACATAATGTGCATGTACTGAACTGTATCACCCTGTTGTTAGACTGCTGAACCAGAAACAATGTAACCCAAGAAGGCCTCAACTCCCCTTTTTGATAATGAAAATCATTTTATTTGACAAAAATAAAGAAATAAAGCATAAATAAAGGTAGGCTGATTTATGGCATTTTTTTTAGATCAGTCAAAACTGAACAAACAGAGACATTACTGTGCATTAAAAAGTGCATTAAACAGCACACATGTAGTCTAATTGTAGACTAGAATAAAAATTGAAACAAACCTGACTGAGGAAAAAAAAACAGCCTAGATTTGAATAACACAGAGAAAAAATAAAAATAGAAAATAGAAATAGAAATAAGCTGACTTCTTTAGCCTAACTCTTTTTAGCCATCAGCAACTTGACAAATTGCCTCAGCTTGGCACCTCCACTTTTGGCTTTTGTTAGATTATTCTTCACAGAGGTCCTGTGCATCGCTGTCCTCACTCTCGTCCTACTGGCTCCTCCCACAGAGGGTCGTCTTCACTGCTGACCCTAACTAGCACTGTGTCGCCACCTGCTGTTTTGAATGCATAATGACATGGAACTGTCTAGTCCTTGAATATAGGACAACCTCATCCTACACATACACACATACACATCCTGTATTTGTGCAAATACAAATACTAATACAACCCTGTTTGCACTTAGCCATGCCCCATTTTGGTAATGCTATTGTCACAGGAAATGACCAATCAGTGTGAAAGCTGGTCATTGCTTTCCTGACCCCATGACCAACCTCCCCGCCAGATGTATTATTGTTTCATTATCTTGTGATTACCCTGCATTTCCACAAGTGAGCATTAGAGTGCCCCACTTTGAAGCCCCCACTGTTAAGCATTCTGTCTTCTCAGGAGAGCACTGAGGCTGTGGAGCAAGAGGCCACAGTGAAGCTGGAGAGTCCACCTGTCCGGGTTCACACCAAAAGGTACTGAGGCTTTGCATCATTTGACAGCTCTGATGGGCTTCAGTACAAGTTTGACTCAAATCCTCCTGTCCTTGGACACTTTTTATTCTTGGGACTTTTTACTGAATGGTTTGGATCAGGGTTAGTCAAACAGGTGCTGAGAGTCTGCAGGCTTTCATTCCAACCCAAAACTCCACCAGGTGATTTCACTGATCACCTCACTTTCAGGGAGAGAGGAGGAACTGATCAGTGAAATCACCTGGTGGAGTTTTTGGTTTGGAATGAAAACCTGCAGACTCTCAGTCCTCCGTAGCACATGGCTGACTAACCCTGGTTTAGATTCTGTCTGCTCACTCACCGTCTTCCTCGTCCTTCTGGCATCACTCACCTGTGTGTGTGTGTGTGTGTGTGTGTGTGTGTGCGTGCGTGCGTGTGTGTGTGTGTGTGTGCGTGTGTGCATGTGCATGTGTATTTCCAGCTTGTGGTGCAGTTGCACAGGCAGCCTAGCTTTCATGGTGAGCTTCCTGATGTCTCTTGGTGTTTGGACGTATTTTGGAGAAACCTTCTGGAACTGCATGTGCTGTATACTAGAACCTTTCTGCGATGTGCACTATGTGGGCTTGCCTCCCATCTAACTCCCGTGATGCCTTCACATATTTGACACTCCCTTAAACTCCATCAGCTTATTATTAACTAATAAAATGTCTTTGTATCTAACTGCTAGAAGCAAGTTTTTTTTTTTTTTTTTTTTACTGATTCTCTGATGTTTTTTGAAATATTAAAAGCACAGTTTGGCTTTTTTTTTTCTGTCCATCACATTCTAAACCCTTTCTATTCAGACCGCTGTTGCATGAACATTCAAGGAAATGTTTTAGTCCATATCATAATGAAATTTTAAAAATGTCTGCTTCTCTCAACGTCATTGTAAATGAGGCCTCAACCTCAGTGACCATTGGGAATAAATAAAGGTTGAATGAAAAATAAAAAATGTCCTCGATTGCTAGAGGGTTAGGGTTAGTTTAACAAAGTGTAATAAAGGTTTGATTAAGGTAATCACTAGGGATAATGTCTTTTACCCAGACTCACCTCATCAGACCTCATCAAACATGAAAAAGTGTTAATTTATACATTGAATGTGTAATATATGGTAATATACAGATATCTGTAACCAATTTACAGAGTTGCCTAACAAAACATTTCTGTATTTTAATGCAAAAGAGAGAGAGATCATTTTAAAGTTGTGCCATATATGAACATACTCACTCACACTCAAATCAGTGAGAAAATGTTACAGGTGTCTTTACATGAATTGTTCCTCTTGGTTGGACAACATGCAAGGTCTTGGTTTTGCCTCATTAAATAAAGAAACAGTGCTTTCGTTTTATTTTGAAATGAGTGCATTAAATTGAATGCTTGAAATTTAGCTTGGTCCTTGCAAACCATATTTAGCTCTATTGTGGACAAAGGATCCTTAATATAAAACAAAAGAACAGTACACATGATAAGAAACATGTTTTACACACCAGTATCGCAGTCACAGCTCTATCAGTGTAAAATGACCTCTGCCGTCCTTATGCAACTAGCTCGCCTCTGCAACAAACCACAGTCCGGTGCATTTTTTTTGTCTGTTGTGGGCTGAATGGTGGCCAGCAGTAAATGCCAAACATTTCATGTACATAATGTAATCTTGAATACAGACAACGGATGAAATGAAGTATCACTGCATAGATGAATTTAACTTTACTCTAGACGGGAAGGGCAACCAATACTCCTGTCTCCGCCTGGCTGTCTATGCTGTATTTAACCTGTGGAGTGGCACTGTTTGCAAGTGTCTTGCTCCAAACTGAAGGGACTAGTTTTTTTCAGTTTTTGGACATATGGATAAGTAAAATTATGATTTTGAATGGACTGTGTAGGCTTGGTCCACTTCCCTGTGGCATATGAAAGGAGCCGATGCTTAATTCTGAAAGAAAGACAGCAATCAACCTTCACAGTTAAACTTTTCTTTAATCAAAGTGTAGATCATTAAATGTCAAATAAACACCAACTGTTACAAAATACATCTAAAACAGTGAGTCATTTTTCAGAGGCAAACTGCAGGCTCTTAATTTGTTTAGTTCAAGATCCACATTTTCCCTCTCACTTCTATGTAACCCTTACTGCAACAGTACTCTATTGTATTGCACCTTTAAATTCCTTGACCTTTGTGTGAAACATAGTATCACTTTCATTAAACTGGTTAAAGTTTATTGTTGGACATTACTATGTAGTAGTATGTCTAAGGAAGTGATGATAAAGAACTTTGTTTTATAAGGTTAATATTCCTTTATATGCATCTCATTTGTCAGTGTTGTTAGTGTTTTTTGTTTTTTTTTATCTAGTCAAGTGAACACACTTCCACAGTATAAGCAAAATCATTTTCCCATTTTGCATATTGTTTCCAAGCTTAAAAACACAAATTTCCAAACTATATTCCTTTACAACCTTCCCTATTTATTTTAAGAACTTGAGTAGAGTAAATACCAGGCACAATCAACAAATCAGTTATATGAAAGATTATAAAGTATTCCCTATTTTATGTTAAAACATTCTAGCTTAGTCTAGCTGTCCTCATGGCACCATTGTTATTGGCATTACCTGGCTGCTGTAGACCAGAGAGGGGCTCATACCTCTTCTCTCACAATATTGTGCTTTTGTCTGCGGTCTGTATAAATGTTAAAAAGATTGGAAAAATATGAGGCTTTGATCCCAAACTAATCTGTTCTTCCCTCCTATGGAAACCAAAGATGAAATGCGGGACAGATGCAGAGAGGGTTAACATTACACAAAGTCGTTGAAGGTACAACCATCAGTCCATGGGGTGGGACAAGTTTGGGGCTGCTTTGGGATTTGGGCTGGAGAAATGCTGATACACTAACAGCCGCTGACTTGCAGATGGTTGGAAGTGACTCGGGCAGTGTTATCTGTGGCTGGGAGCGCTCAGTAACATTTAGGTCTTGCTGGTGATCAGGTAACCCTTTGAAACCCAGGAGCCTATTGACAGGTTTGACCTCACGCCCTCAACAGAATTTGCTGTATTTCTTTGAAAATTTTGTGAGATATTTATTTATTTGGTCTTTTTCCTAATAATTTTCTGGATATTTTCTCTCTTTTTAATTTTATTTATTTATTTATTTTTACTAATTTCTTGCTATTTTTTTATGCCATTTCTTGCCATTCTGCACATCACCATTTTTTATTTTTTTCCCATGTTTCTGAAGGAAACCAAGAGAATTTGCTGGGGTTTCAAAGGGTTGAACAAGCCAACAGGTGAACTGGGACATCAATCACTGCTTGCTGCTCTTCTCTTTGCTCCCACCTCCAAACAGGGCTCCTGCCAGGGCCACCAGACCCAGGCCCACCACTGTGGCCACGCCTGCTGCTACGACCACCTCTCCTGCCTTACGCACCTGTGGGGCGACACACACACTTGAATTTGCAGTTGGGATAGCAGTACAACAAACAGAGCCCTGACATTAAATTCTCTATTAAAGTTATCGATAATTACGGAAAAAAATAACATTTATACTAGCAGTTTTATCTGATATTTGGGGGTACTTTGCACCTATTCAGGAGGCAGTTTTATTGATCTGTGAAATCATAAACACTTTATTTGTACCACTAAGATATTTTATTTTACATCCCAATACATCACATCTCCCAGACTTCTTCCCCACTGCTGGAAACCTCCCTGTCTCAAACTATTTCCTCCTCCACCCATTGGCTGGTGACCAAATTCTGGGGCTGTGTGTGTGTTTGTGCGTATGTGTGTGTCTGTATCCAAGTAGCAGTTTATATGACGTTAGGGTTTTTTCTACACTGGCGACATGATGCCAACATTTTCTACTGCTCCTGGCTCCGTAACTGATTATTTACTGATCAGACACTGCTACATTATTCTCAGCCAGAGCGCACAAGACAGAATTGGCCGGCTATAGGCTCCACACATCAGCCATGGTGGCCCCCAGGGGACAGTTCTGTTAACAGAATTGTGAAATGTAAAGAAAAGATTTTCATCAGCTGGGGTTTTTTTTTTACCCATACCCTTTAATTTAACAGACACTTTATGAACCTTCAAGAGCCTTCTGCTCCAAGTCTCACTTCATGTCTGCCCCTGCTCTCCCAAGTCACATTCAGGATCTTTGTGACAGACTTTACTCTCACCAGAGGGAGAACGTGTGCTTGTGACAGATCAACGCCGGCCCACCTACCTGCCGGGACTCGGCCTTGCCGTAGCGCAGCTCAGTAACAAAGTGCTCACAGTTGCCCCTGAAGACGCAGTAGGGCAGCTCCTCTCCCACCAGCGAGCGGGCCTCCCTCACAATAACATGCACCGGGCGGGGCTCGTACTTCTTGTCCAGGCTGTTGTTGATTTGCCAGTGGTCGGTACCCACCACATCCCACAGCTCCTCTCTCTTCACTATGGCCTTCTCATAGAGGACAGACATCATGCTGCTGGCTCCTGCCCCAGGAACCTCGGCTGAGGACAGACACCGACAGGAAATATAGTTACACAGGGACTGAGTCAGAGCTGCAACATAGTTTATGACTTTGGGTGAGTTTTTTTTTTTCTTTAAAGTGTACTGTTTAGTGCCTTCAATCACATAGAATTATATCATGCATGCCATCAGTTAACCAAGAAAAGGTTAATTTATTTATTTCATACCCAGACATATCACCAGGCACTTAACATAAAAACAAGAAAGAAAAACATAAAAGCCAAACACATGATCTAAGCCATACTGTAGTCTGCACAGCTGTAAGTCACAGTTAAAGGATCTTAAATGACAGGTTATAGACTTGGTCAGTGTTTGTGTCCAGCTGCTGAGTGACTCACATGGGGGTGCCAAGTGCACAACATAGCCGTCTCCTATGTACACAGCCCAGTGCTGATAGGTGCCACGGAAAATCTCCACCAAGTCCCCAACCTCGGGCTTCTCGTCATACTTGAGTTGGGTAATATGGAGGGAAAAAAAGGGAAAAGCTGCTTGATTTAGCAACAGACTCGTGTGTTTGGCAACAAAGCTAGACATCTGACCCGGTTGGAGATAAACCAGCTCTGAAGGGAAAATGCATTCATGTAAAAATGGCCTGTGTGACCAGACCACACTGACAGACAATATACCCACCTTACCTCACTGCCTCAGTATACAATATGTTATCCTATCTGATACTGGATATTAATTATATTTGTTGTTTTCCATAGGGCTGACAGCCTACTCTGCCACATGGAAATTAGGTTTACGATTACACATTATGAGTATGCATCCATTTTGTATATTTACATATTCTATATCAACCTGTCTTGATCGATCTGACATACTTTCCATTGTGTAGACTTGTAGACTTACCAGAGTTGGAGCCATGACAGTTTCGTTTCTGTGCCTTTCACTGACTTCACTTCCACACACCAGCTGCAGGAGTAATCATGTCGTCAGCCACATTTTAGCAGAATAGATGCACATTAATGCAAATATATAACAAAGTCCCCTACTTATCTCAACGGCTAATTCAAAAAGCTGTCTTTCCATTGACACAAAACTCCTATCGCTAATTACTAAAATGATAAATTTTTAAATTTTACGCCTGACAGAGCAGCTGACTGACCAACTATTTCCATTTCACTTTCAAAGACAGTATTCCGTGGTTAAGACCAAGAGATTGTAAATGTCAGTTATTTAAATCGCTCGAGCTGATCAGTGTTTAGCTGTGACATTTTTTTTTAAAAAGTGCGTTTAATTCGCATTTTTAGCTAGTTCGCGTCGAGTAACGCTGCTCAACACGGTGGCATCACGGCATCTTCCAGGCTGTGACCCTGACAGCTAATACTACCGATAAAAAATTATCTGCATCATATTCTGACCTTTACTGCCTGTTTTACGACGCGCTTCCAGTCGGAGACGGAGATGTAGAGATAATGCTCGCCGTCAAAAATCAGCTGGCAAGGATCAGGTGACCGCCCGGCACCTGCGTCAAGTTACACAGTGCAGCCCGGAAACGAGAGGGGTGTTCTTCAAAATAAAAGTCCGCCGTGGTTTGCCAAAGATAAATATCGGCGTGTGCGACACAGTGAAACATATTTCGCTATGTTACGCGATTAAAAGAACATTTAAGGTTATTTATTAGTTATAGTATTTGTATACATTTATTATCCTTCGTTTTCTCTGTTACGCCAGAGGTGCCCGCCAGCGATGCTTTTACTCTTATAGTGTGCCACAGGAAATCATTCATATATTATGGCTGTCTTGACACTGTCATCGCACGCTGAGGTAACTTGCACATGCTGCCTTCAGGGCTGTCGGAAACGTCGGTTTTTGTTTTGTTTTCGTGTGTTTAAGTGCAAATAGACACAACATAATAAAATGGTAACTATAACTGGACAGCTCTGATATTTTATGATAACAAGGTGTCCAGACATATGACGTTTAGTATATCGTGCAGTTCGCAGTAAAACGCGAGTGCTTAGTGTTAACCTTTATACGGTCTTTATACGGTATATTATTGGAAATCATGTGATTGCTTGCGAGTAATCCCGTTAAACCGGCCTTTTGTTCCAGTCGCTGCCGCTAGATGTCGCCAATGATCTGAATAATCCGTATTGGCTTTCCTTCTGTAACGGCGAAGAAGACTCGACTTCCGGATTTGGGGCGCCCTTTCGGTATTTTGTCCTGAAAAACTGACCAAAAATACAACATTTAACTCTCACTGCTGGTTTCGCCAAAGCCCGTAGCCAAGAGCTGGCTTTAATGTGATGCTTTAATGTTAAAAGACCAAGCGATGTCTGTCGTTTTTGACGGGAATCCTCTGAAAGCGATGCAGAGCTCACACACTCACACACCGCAAAATGCACTGAGGTGAGTAGTAGTAGTGGAAGCGGCTCCGCTGCTAGGAGCCGACAAGTCACTTTGTACATTTAGCAGCACTTCTGTGTTTGATATTTACAGTGACACTGCCCGCAAGTGTGGGCCTTATCCGAATGAAGAATGAGAAAGTAGACGAGACTGTAGTATTAGGTCAAGCTCTGGTGGAAAGTTACCAGATTAACAATAGAATCTTTATGGCATTATTGGCAATGATGTATATATGATGTGTCCATATGGATGGGACACACACACACACACACATTACCCCGTATTCCCCCCTCCCTCATCTTTTTCTATTATGGTTTCAACTAACGATTATTTTGATGGCCGATTAATTGTATTTTTAAATGAATAATTTATTCTCACGGTCAAATATAATGATATAATGGCTAAAGTGATGACTTCAGATTGTTTCCTTAGTCTGAGCAGCTAAAATAATCCAGATTTTATATTGATGTGAATTAAGGCTCGCCGCTATATCATTATCATTTCGTTATCTACATATGAATATGCGTGATATTAATATTAATATCTCAAAGGCAGCGATATGGACAATATCAAGTTTAGCGTTAGGATCAGCCTCAGATATTGATTGGTCTGTTCTGATCAATAAAATACTTGAAATACGTGAAGTAACTGCACTTTCTACATCCATGCTCAGTATTCGCTGTTGCTGCGCTTAAAATTTCAAATAAGTGCGAGCCCATAGTCATTATATATTATCTAACTATCAAGATATTTGGCATAAATATCAAGGTATGAAATATGAGATTTTGTCCATATCGTGTAGCCCTAATGTGAATGAAGAGAACTAAGCAAATCTTACCATCTAAGTGAAGATTAGAGATTTTGACTTAAACTGGCTTCAATGATTAATTGATTATCAACAAATCAATTCATCAGCTAATCGTTTCAGCGCCAGACTAAACCAAACCGTCTCTCTGTTGCCTCTCCTCCCCTCCAGCACCCAGGAGCTGTACCAGGAGATCAAGTCCTTCATCAGTGGTGTGGACACGGTTCAGGGCCGGAAGCTCAGCGTCCGGGAACATGCCCGCTGCGCCGTGCGCCTGCTGCGCTCTGTCCCGGCCTGCAGAGGAGCGGTGCTGGAGCATCTGAGGGGCGTGTACGATGAGCACGTCTCTGCCTTCCTGCACAGCCTGGAGACAGAGGGAGAGGCCAGCACCGGGGTCGGCTCCAACCTGGAGGACATCATACAGGTAGGGCGGCACGACCTCCTTACCTCAGGGTTGTGGGTGCAGGAATCTGCTGAGGTGTATTTCACAGTCTGCACGGGAAGTGTCTGAAAGTACTCACCAAATCATCAGTCAGCTATCAAGCTGGCAGAACTGAAATGCTTATTCAGCCAAAGTGTGCCAACATATGGTTGGTGGCTCATGAATTTCACGTCTTGCACAAGGTTATTTCTGTATATTATATTCTGAAACACTTAAAAACTTGTAAAGCCAATTCCCAGTTGTGAAAGTGCTTGAAAATACCAAGAAAAACAAGACAATCAAATGAAATCAGAGGGCCATTTTAACAAGCCACCAAAGACAAATGATTATTGACTCTGAAAAATGTCACTTCCACCTCACCACTCATGTTGATGACCTTGTTAGTTTTGTTCAGTCTTCATTGAATATTCTAAAATGGTGACATGACTTTTTATATATTCTTAAATATTTGATAATGCTCTGAAAAGCAAATGGTCTGAAAAAAATTGGTAACTTTTCATAGTGCTGGGTTGCAGTAAGAAGTGCTGCCGTATTATTATCATAAAGTGTTAATTGTATTCAGTTATTTAATTATATTTTAATGATATTTGATTCCTGTTTGTCTCCAGGAGGTTCATGGTGTGCTGTCAGAGTTCATCCGCCTCAACCC
Organism: Myripristis murdjan; assembly: GCF_902150065.1. NCBI lineage: Eukaryota > Metazoa > Chordata > Actinopteri > Holocentriformes > Holocentridae > Myripristis > Myripristis murdjan. The sequence continues at coordinate 25,630,094 of NC_043989.1, forward strand.
CCGTGCCTGGGCTCCTCTTGTATCAGCCTGGGCTGTGGATTTACTGGGCCAGCTGAGCAGTAAGCACGCTGGGCGCAGGGCGGCCCCCCACTCCTCCAGCCTGAATGAGCTGCTGCAGCTCTGGATGTCCTGTGCCGCCACACGCTCCCTCATGGAGGCCTACTCACAGTGCTTGGCAGCAATGCTGGCCTGGTGCCCCGACGCCTGCGTTGATGCGCTGCTGGACACCTCGGTCCAGCACTCCCCACATTTTGACTGGGTGGTGGCGCACATTGGCTCTGCCTTCCCAGGAACCATCATCAGCAGAGTTCTGGCCTGTGGCCTCAAGGACTTCTGCTCACATGGCACCAAGGACCAAGGACTCGGGGTCATGGGAGGAGATAAAGGCAGCAGAGTGCCCAAGATCGGCTCAGTGGTGGGAATCCTGGGTCACCTGGCGGCGCATCACTCGGACAGCATCCGGAGAGAGCTGCTCAGGATGTTCCAGGAGAGCCTGAGCCCCTCAGGCCCTCTCTCTCCCTCTTCATCCTCTTCCTCCTGGGAGAGTTCTCCTCAGCTTCGAAGAGCTGCAGTACCCTTCCTGCTCCAGCTGGCAGCGCTATCCCCCAACTTGCTTGGTGCTGTATCCGCTGAACTAGTGGAGCTGCTCAGGCCCCCTGTGCTGCTGCAGCTGCAGGCGTTGCTGCAAGGCCTCCCCAGGGAGGAGCTGGATAACATGCTGGGGCTTGCTGTACACCTTATCAGCCAGAGCCCAGCAGGAGGGGCGCGAGTTCTTCGCTTTCTGGCCGACACCGCCACCCCAGCCTCAGTCATCATCTCTGGCCCTACACCCTCTCCTCATGAGGGAGTGCGTGAAGCCTGTGACCGCCTGCTCCAGATGCTGCTCCTGCACCTCCATAAGCTTGTCTACAACCGCTTGGATGGAGGAGAAGGCAATCCCCACCACTCTGCTTTGTCCCAGTCTCAGAGGGTCATCCCCTTCCTGGAGGAGCTGCAGGCCCATGTGGGCGAGCTGTGTGCCGAAACCTTGCGGCTTGAGAGAAAGCGTCACCTCTGGCTGCACCAGCTGCTGTGCCTTCTGTCTGTGTACGGAGGCCCCAGCGTGGCCACCGAGGCCCTCTGCCAGCTGCTCACCCAGGCCCGCAACCCAGAGGAGCTGGCCCTGGCCTGGCAGCTCCACACCCCGCTCTCTGCCTGCCTGCCAGGCCTCATTCCTGCTGCCGTAGCCCGCTGTGTGGCCCAGATCCACACACACACCCTGGGGCCCCGGCAGCTCCGGCAGCTGCTGCTCAACCTGGCCGCAGCCATCCAGAGTCAGGATGAGGAGAGAAGAGGAGCAGCAGGCACCCAGTCCTCCATGGCTGTCCAGGTGGGTTCGGCAGTCTCAGGACACCTCCATGACTTTTGCCTGCTACTCCTTCACGGTGACCCGGCCGTATCCCATGCCGCCGTGCGCCTCCTGTCCTCCAGCCCCCTCCCTCGCACCTGCTCCCCGGCCCACCTTCTCCTGCTGTCCCGCACCGCTGTCACTCACTTCTTTTTGGCACTACGGAGGAGAGGCGAAGGGGGGAAAGTGGGGCGAGATGGGGGCCAGGCAGGAGAGGCGGTGAACTGTTCGGTCCTGCTCCTGTCCCGTTTGGGCGCCTACTCTCCCCTCACTCTCAAGTCGGTGCTTCAGCAGCTGGTGGAGGGAGCGCTCCATAAAGGCAACGCCGACCTTTTTGGAGGGCAGATTGCTGACATGGCTGGCGACCCCCCACTCTCCCCATCTATGTCCCCTGACTTAGGAGCCTCACTGCTGGACATCAACTGCCGGTTCGGCACCACTGTCAACTTCTCCGGCAGCGTGTGGTCTGTGTTTCACGCCGGGGTGATCGGCAAGGGGCTAAAAGTCCGCGCTGCCAGACCACTCGCTGACCCAGCTGGGGTCATCCAGGTAAGCCACCAAGTTTCAGAACTGGAATCTCAGGCATCATACAGATTAGATTACATTAGATAACATGAAATAATCCCTGTGGAGAAATTGGGTCATTGCAGCAATAGAGAATAGGATATAGCTAAGAATAGTCAAAAGTGCTAAAGCTAATACAAGTAATCCCACTCGCAGAAAAAGAATATGAAGTCCTTTATCTCAGTTTCTTCAGATGATCAAGGTTACTATAATTTGTGTGAGGTCTGATTTTGTGTTTATTCTTGTGTTTGTCCTGAGTACTGTCCCACAAAGACCATAAAAGCATCATACATCATGATTCTTATCTTTTTGCCACAGAATGTCCAGACCCTGCTGGCTGTGACCGTCCAGTGCTGCAGCTCTTCTGGACTCAATGGTACCATGAACGGATCTCGACACCCACAGACTGATCCTGATGAGCCGCTGCCCATCAACGCTGAAGCAGCCAAGGTGATTGCAGTCACACTGGTGGAAAACATCTGTCCAGATGTTGCCAATGGGGAACTGTCCTGGCCGCCAGAAGAGCATGCCCGTACCACGGTGGAGCGGGACATCCACATTCGCCGCTGCTTCGAGGCCCACCCCATCCTGTTCCCCCTGCTTCACGTGGTGGCTGCCGGACGCCCAGCTCTCTGCTACTGCTCGGCAGTGCTGCGGGGCCTGCTGGCCACTCTGCTGGTCCACTGGGAGGCATCCCGTGAGGGTTTGGCCACTGACTCCCCATGGCACCTCCAGGCCTCCTGCCTCCTGGTGTCCTGCATGGGAGAGGGCCAACTCCTGCCTCCCGTGCTGGGGAATGTCCACGAGGTCTTCCCGTACCTCACCCCCTTCGAGGTGAGGCTGCTGCTGCTGGCCGTGTGGGAGTATGTGAGGGGCAATGGGCCCATGCCCCAGAAGTTTGTGTTCAGCTCAGAGAAGGGCCTGTTCTGCAGGGATTTCTCACGGGACGGGGATGTGGCACGTTATGTGGCGCCCATTCACAGTGTCCTGCACAAAAACATTGATAGACTGGGACACCTGTGCTGGCGGTTCCAGCTCTGAGAAATAACAGGGGAGCAAACACAATTGGATGTTTAGGAGATTGTAAAACAGAGGGGGAGAGGGAATACACTGTTGCATTGTTTCAAACGTGGACTGCAAATTTATCACTTCAGCTCCATACCAGTATAGCTGTGTGTGTGTGTGTGTGTGTGTGTGTGTGTGCGCGCGCACGCGTGTGTGTGTGTGTGAGTGTGTACTTTTTGTACCACATTTTTAGACTTTATTCTTTTGTAACTGGCTGTTTCTGTGAGAAAGAAAAATTGACAAAATAAATGACGTGTGTTGTACATTTAATACAATATTTGCCCCCAACAAAAACAGCCTTAATGTTTTCCTTTTGGTTGAAAATGCAGTTCTGTTAAATCATTTCCAGATTATTAGTACAGTTTTCAGATTGTTCTCACAAAGTACATGGTATGAGATTATCTTTGGTATCATTCAAAATCTGCCTTGTGTCTTTTGTTATACATGCAGCTCTTGTTTCAGGCACTTCACTCAATAAATTTTCAGCTAGTTAAATCAGCTTGAGGATCATGTTATGCATCACATCATAACTCTCTCTTGGTGATTACTGTGGTAGATGTAAGTATCATTACTTCAAAGTTCCTATCAGTCACTCTCATCTATCCATCTATCTATACCTATATCTATACACACACACACACACACACACACACACACACACACACACACACACACACACACACACACATACATCTACAGATAGATAGATAGATAGCGAGAGAGGTGTTTAAGTTGTTTATGGTGCCCTGGTTTGAAAGCAGTCAAGTGCAAGAGGTGAGAGAAATCCAGATCAATGTGCACTGATTGGAGCAGGGCTGGTGTCTGGACTGCTCCACGCTGACGTGTCTGTGCCTGAGAGGATAAAGACACACAGGAACAAGACATGCACCCTCGGTCACTTAGAGACCCCACCAAATAATAAGACAACATGTTGGCAAAGGGTTTCTAAATCACACAGATCCCTATATGTTGGAATCTGCCCGGTTCATAAAATAAAATTGTTCATAAATTTGGGGAAATTAAAAGTCAGTATACCGCTCAGGGGTTCAAATCTTGCTTTCCTAACGATCTTTGATGCGGAGTGAATGGGCGGAGCCAATCCAGAGCATTATCAAGATGGCCACCTTCACTGAACGGTAAGACAAAGCAGTTCCGCCGTTTAATCTTGTTTTTATCATCTGTTTGATATCTTATCGGTGCGCAAACGGGCAGCGATTATCGCCGGTGACCACCATCTTAGTATATCTGAGAGCAAACTGACCGAGCACAGTTTTATCGCCGCCAGAAATATGAATACTGGAAAAGTCTAGATCCTCCAATTGAATTAACGTTAGCGGCTTGACAGCCTACACTGGCTTAGCTAAGGTTGTTAGCCAGGTTAGCACGTTATTCCGCTCCTGTTGGGTCAGTGAATGACAATGCTGCAGCCGAACAATAACTTAAGACTTACTCCACCATTGAGAGATGAATACTCCATTGACACGAATAGGAACTTAGTTGTTCAGAAATCCCGTTTTACTAGAATACCGGTTAGCTACTGCTAGCTTACTAGCTACTAGCTAATTCAGTCTGTGCGAGCACACCATTCTAACCTCTTTGGCAGGAGCGTATCGACTGAAATAAATGCGCACATGCAAGCTCAGTGTACAACACGCACAGAGCATTTAAAATACAGTTGAATTATTACTATATTTACATCGTTGAGTTGTAGGAGGATGAGGAAACAGGAAATAGCTAAGCCCCCTCTGACATTTTCTTTCTCCACCTTTCACTTGACGCGTTTATCAGGACGGGCAGATCAAAGTCCGTTGTCTTTTCTCGTATAGTTTGCTCACACATAGCTGTGCTAGGAAATGCTTAGGAAGCGAGTCAAACACAGATGCTGTAAAAGAAGTTACCTGAGCAGTGGTTGTTAGCCTAAAAAAGTTTGCCTCCATCTCTCCTCTGTAGGATGGCGCCTGTCCTGCTGCTCTGGCTGGCTGTGTGCCTCAGTGGGACCTGGGCTGTGGACCGGGGTAACTTCAAGACCTGTGACCAGAGTGCCTTCTGCAAGTGAGTCGGCTGACTGGCAAGACAGACAAGCCTGCATGCATTCACAGTAGATGGACTCAGCTGAAGTTACAGTTGCCATTTGCCAAAGAAAAGCATAAGGCTGCCGTGTGACCTGTGGTGTGGATGCTGTTAAAAGTATGTGTATCCCAACAGGCGCCAGCGAGCGTTGAAGCCCGGCCAGTCTCCCTACCGAGCGCTGCTGGAGACCCTGGAGCTGACCAACACCAGACTCACCCTGCAGCTCATCAATGACAATAACAAGGTACAGCACAGATACTCGAACACATCACATAATGCATGATGTTCCTAAATCTTGCCTGTTGCCTACTTCCCATGTCACAACCCTTTCCATGTTTTTAATAAAGCCGGGACAACATGTTTATCCTCTGATTCAATACTATCACAATATCACAGTGCAGATTCATGTGTTGCAATTCCTAAGTTGTGCAGTTCTACAAGTATTGGGATTTGATATCACAATTTATTGCAATTTTTGTTTTTTGAACTATCCTCTGTTCTGTAAAGTGCTCAGAAACTCCCCCTTATTGTCAGTATGCTTGGAAAACCATACATCCTCTGAATGCCCTCGGTATCTAGTTTGTAGTTTCATGAGGCTGTGATTATCCTATAGGTCACAACAGATATTTTATTATGGGAGCTAACACCATCACGCATGATTAAAATGTGGCTCACTGAATCCACAAGTGTCTCAGCTTTACAGTCAAGCCCAATTTATGCAGCTCCAAGCCTGGTTAGGCCCCAGTATGCAGAAATAGACCATTTTAGAATCAGTGAAAATAACACGTTTGTACTTCATGCATGGTTTCTGCCTGCATGGGATTAGCATAAGGTCGTAATGCCTGCAAAGGGGAAACCTGTGGGTGCCCATAGAGCCCATTTTCATCCAGATATCTTGAGGTCAGAGGTCAAGGGACCCCTTTGAAAATGCCATTTTTTCCGTTGCCAAAATTTAGCCTAGCTTTAGAGTAATATTTAACCCCCTTGCTGACATCCTAGCATGACATGCTTGGTACAACAGATTTCTTAGGATGATACCAGCATCTTTACTCTAAATCAATTGAGGAATAAAAAAAAATTGAGTAAAAAATTTATATTAGAAAAGGGATCACAATACTTATGTGAATAATTTTTTTTCTTCCCCCACCCCTAATGTTTATTGTTACTTTGAAGACGTACTGGCATTTAGAAATGCCATAACTGGATGTGATGAACTGCTGACGTCAGATATCATCCCAGCCACAGTGAATGTTAAGCCCATTGTACAGTATGTCCTTTTAAAAATCCCTGTGGATTTTTACGTGGTCGTGTCAGATAACCAGCCATCATGTGAGATATTTGTGTGTAGTAATGTAATCAAATGGAGGAGATGTGTGTTTATAAAAAATAAATTACTTAATGTAATTTCATTTTTATACTAACTGAAGAAGCCATTGGTGAGTGAAATCAGCTGCTGTGTTGTGCTGTTGGAATAAAAAACCTGCAGACTCTCAGGTCTTAATGGCATACAGCTCGGAAAAACACAGCTATAAATGGATTAGGAAAAGGTACTAAGCCATTAAGTTTGATTCTGTTGACCCGTAGACACGCAAATCAGTTGAACCCAAAGGTAAAAAACAGCTTCTTTCTTACCCTTTGAGATCTGTTTCGAACTTTAGAAAATAAAGGTAAAATGTAGGATATCTGCAAAATTCCCACTTGCCACAGGCCACAATAGAAAACCAAAGTAATTCAATCAATAAGGGAGAAGGGGCAGTCTGGAAAATGTTCACCATGCACAAATGAGCCTTTTACGTTATCTCATCTCATACAAGTTAGAATGTAAAACCTCATTGTTCATCAGATGATGATTAAATTCCTCACTGTGTTCCCCCACTTCTCTCCCCCCTCTTTCTCTCTCTCTCTCCTCCTTCTCTCTCTCTCTCTCTCTCTCTCTCTCTCAGGTGCGTCTGCTGCTGGAGCTCTACCGTCTCCAGGGCAACATGACGAGGGTGAAGATTAACGAGCTGAAGCCGCTGAAACCTCGCTACGAGGTCCCAGACGTGCTCATCCAGGAGCCGCCTACAGAGCCGTAAGTCCCCCAGGGCTTGGACTGATAATGGGAATGGCGGGGTGAGGCACATAATGTACGCCAGTGACATTAAGCGTTCATGTCCCTCAGTCCCGGAATATGCTCAGTTTTGATCACAGATTAAATAGTGCCATGGATTTAAAAGTCAAATCAAATGGAGCAAATTTTTTAAATACGATGCGCAGTCACAGCTGTGTCTTAAAGCGAGCCAATTAGACTGGTCTGAATGAGCCAACAGCAAACAAATGAGGAAAATCTCAAGTAAGAACTAAGTTTGAGTCTAAATCATTTGAAAGAAAAAAGAAATTACTGATCCAGTTTCTTGGACAACATATGTACAGAGTCTGTTTACTTACGGCCTGGTGGTTGAGGAGGTGGTAGGAATACAGGAATTAAGATGTTAATAATTAGTTTTTTCAGTGAAACAAGTTCAAAAGGGCCATCTCAGGAAAAGAACCGGACTTCATGATTAATGTTTTGTGGCTTTTGCAGTGTGAATCTGTGCCATTAGTTCAAACTGTGATCATCTAGGTTCTGTTAAAAGATTAACTCCAGCACTGACCATTTTCAAATGCAGACAGGCTTTAGAGGCTTTAGAGGATTTTTTTATTATGGAGAGAGATGAGCTGTAGTGGAACATTGCTGTGTCGTAGGTTTTTTGGGGATAAAATAGGGTTCGAGTTTACAGTGTAGCATAGTAATTGACTGATCATAAGATTCCAATGTAATTCTCTTCATGTTTTTACTAAACTGAATCCACTCCATTCCTTCACCCTCCCTGTCCTCGCTGTTTCCCTCCACAGCATGTCCCTCCTGTCTCAGGATGAGAACGGGGTGGTTCTGTCCCTGGGGGCGGAGTCTCAGAGGGTCATAGTCAGTGCCCGACCCTTCCGATTGGACATCATGGAGGGGCGCGAGGTGCTGATGTCAGTAAACTCGCGCGGCCTGCTGGCCTTTGAGCACCTGAGGATGCGCAAGGACACGTGAGAAACCACGCGTACACACACGCAATCACGCTCACATTTACACATACACACCTTGACCAGCCCTCTCTTTTAATCCACATCCTCACTCAGTGGATGATTCTCTTTTTGTTCCCATGAAATGGTTTATTTTTTCAGTATTGTCTGACTCGTTGTTCTGTCCTCTTCTCCCTATCATCCTAGTTTCTCCTATAAAGTAACTAGCACAGTGGCTAGCGTGTGGGATAATATCAAGTGGGTATTCTCTAGGTAAAGACCCTTAAGCTTTGTAAGTGTGTATACTGTTTCTTGTGCTAATGCTGCCAATAGTGATGCAAGATGCAGGGCGTGCTAGACTTCCCATTACACTGAACACAGCGTTTAGTCTCAAATATGTATGAATGAGAGAAAAGTGTGTGTGTGTGGGTGGCAGTGTTGATCCACATAAATTTGTAAGGGGTCAAATTGGCCTCCTGTTACTTTCTAGTGAGCCATTTTCATATTTTGGGGGGGGGTGGTAATTTAAAATGTAAGTGCAACTTAAGAGGTTGATTTTCAGCATATTTCATGAAACAAACAATAAGAAATCATCCAGAGGGAACGTGAACATTCATCTGAAGCGCACAGGGCCTGAACGGCTCGGGCCCGGCAATGATTTTCACTGTATGTCATTGTCTTGTCAGATCAATGTTTGGTGGCTGAATCACACACCTAGAGTGTCACAGTAACAAACTGATCCAACACTGCAACTGCATGGACTGATTGGGCTTCATGACCACTTAGGTTAACTCAAAGTATTTATGCCCTGCCTGCAGAGTTCATGGTGCCAGCTTGTTGCAATAGCCAGGAAATGCACTAGTGCCAGGTCTAGAATTCAAGTGAGAGTAATCATAATCTAGCCTGATCATGTCCGTAGACCATTTCCCACCAGATATTGTACCTTGTGTTAAATCCTCAGGCAGTGCAGCCCAGTTTCCCTAATCCAACAGCAACATCTCTCTTTGTGGTTATGCTGCCATTTACACCTTATGTTTACATGTAAGATTCCCCTAAATGTGGATTTCTTTGGAGCTCGATTGAGCTTTAAAAGTAAGCTACATCCTGCATGTGTGTGGAGATAGCAGTTACATGCACCTACTGAAATTTGATCAGACCCTGGCTTGTCTGAAGGGGCCTAGATCACACACTGTGATGTGGTTGGTCCATTGGGTACAGGTGGTTCTTTAAAGGAGCCTTATGGGTGTTACAACATGCAGCCGCCTATAGAGGTCCTGTCCCATGATGCCTAGCTTGAAATAGCCACAAGGTAGGGAGTTGCTCAGTCCCTTTTGTCATTTAATTCCCGTAGGAGATGTAGCTGATTTCTTGTTAGTAATTAGTGTGCAGTCAGGAGACAATCACGGACCACCCTGTATGTATGTCCTCTTCTTTTTATCATAGTGTGATTTTTAAACTCATATCTCATTACCCATCCACTGCATTTGCTTCTGCCTGGGTAACATGTCTCTCTTCCTGCCCTATACTGTCCTGTCCCCTCCTTCCATTCTTCCTGTTGTGGAGCAGTCAAGCAGACCCAGAGGCAGAGAAGAAAGAGGAGGCTGATCCGGCTAACCAGGCCGAGGAGGTGGGAAATAAGACACATATAAATATATCTTATCACTCTCCTGTTTCTTCCCCTTAGTTTTCAACCCCTTTCCTACAATCCTGATTGGTTTTTCTACTCTAAGACTCTTTCATTGTTCCCCCGTTCTCTACCAGGCAGTAAACGAAGAGGAAGAGAAAGTAGAAGACGGGATGTGGGAGGAAACGTTTAAATCGCATTCAGACAGCAAACCTAACGGTAAGTCTCCTTGCTGTTTGGTCCTGCTCTCTGCTGGTCTCTTGGTGGTGCTTGTGATATTTTGAATTATAATGAATCTCAGCTCATACAGCCCTTGTCACAGTGTGTGTAGGAAGGGGGAGTTTTGCATTCCTTTGCTGAAATAAGCTGGCATGCAGGAAGTAGCGATAAACTGTTTTTACTTTACCATTATCAGGTACATAAAAATGACTGACTACAATTCTTGCTTTTATCATTTGTTATCTCCTCTAACACCCGATTGGTTGCTCTCCCTCTACAGGCCCGTCTGCTGTCAGTTTAGACTTCTCGTTGCCAGGAGTTGAGCACGTTTACGGCATTCCAGAGCATGCAGACACCCTCAAACTCAAAACCACAGAGTGAGTCCCAGCAGCACCCAGTTGCATTTGCACTGCTTTTTCATTTGGTCACTGAAAGGATTCGTTATGTTCTGAGAAAATTATGATATATTTGAGTAGTTCTCTGATGTTTCTTTTTACATGATCTGTAGCATTGTTCATTCTTGCATCATGGATCAAGCTTCACTTTGTCTGTGTGTGTTCCAGTGGGGGGGACCCATACCGGCTCTATAACCTGGATGTGTTCCAGTATGAACTGTACAACCCTATGGCCCTGTATGGTGCTGTCCCAGTCATGCTAGCCCACAACGCCCAGCGGACCACCGGCATCTTCTGGCTCAATGCCGCTGAGACATGGGTGGATATCAGCTCCAACACCGCAGGAAAGGTAGAGACAGCCAAGAGCTGGCACAACACAAAAACGTGAGCACACACACACAACTTGTTTGCCTTACAGTCCTTCACTCAGTGTGACTCTGTGGTGTCTGTGTCTATGCAGACAGTCTTTGGCAAGATGCTGGACTATGTGCAGGGCTCAAGTGAGACGCCACAGACAGACGTGCGCTGGATCTCTGAGAGCGGCATCATTGATGTTTTTGTTATGCTGGGACCGAAGCCCCAAGATGTTTTCTCCCAGTATGCCTCGCTTACAGGTCAGAAGATGGATGGCTATCCTCCTGCATGAACATTATAGCACACTTTCCCACATCTTTCAGTGATTCATGTACAAGACCGGGATTAAAGTTTTAATTTAAAACTTTCTCATTTACTTATACAATAGATAAAAATTTGTAATTCATTATAAAATGCAACAGCTCAAATTATAGGAGAATTTTGACAGGCAAAATTAAAGACCATATATAGCAACATCACTCAAATGTTACTGTTACTGTCAAGTTATTGACTTATCCACCACTGACAGATTTTACCAGCATTTGGCAGATAGCAGATATTAATTTTGCACTCTGGCCTTTAACATCAGATTTTAGTTGGGATGGGACATTTTAGGTCCAACCTATTGGGCCTATATCTGATAGCAAGGTGGACATTTGTGAACCCCAAAGACACTTTCTGGTCTTAAGAAACTCTCTCTCTAATCATACCTGACATCCTTGTCTTCTCTTGTCTTCTCCCAGGCACCCAGGCCTTCCCTCCCCTTTCTGCCCTCGCCTACCATCAGTGCCGCTGGAATTACAACGACCAGGAGGACGTGCAGGCGGTGGACGCAGGCTTTGACCAGCATGACATCCCCTATGACTTCATTTGGCTTGACATTGAGCACACCGACGGCAAGCGCTACTTCACGTGGGACCCGCACAAGTTTGCCACACCCAGGGACATGCTGCAGGGCATCATGGACAAGAAACGCAAGGTAAGGGTGACAAGTTACCCAACACCACTGTGCTAAGAGAAAGTGACACCCACCAAGGACAAAACATAGGACAGAAACTTGCCCGAAGCTTTAGTTGACCTGCTTCCATTTCCTGCAGTCTGAGCGAAGAAAAGTATCTATATTTTTCTCACTTTCTTTTCTTTTATCCATCAACAGATGGTGGCTATTGTGGATCCTCATATCAAAGTGGACAGCAACTACAAGATCCATAATGAAATCCGTTCTCGGGGTTACTATATCAAGAATAAAGACGGTGGAGATTACGAGGGCTGGTGCTGGCCTGGTAAGAGATCGAGGATGTGCTACCCATCCACAGAAGATGCTCTCTCAATTTATATTGCTCTATTATAAATCCAATTTCATGGTCTTTTACTGAGGTGATGAGAGTTAATAGCTCCTATTGGAGAGACACATCTAAACACTTGAGTCATTGCAAATTACATTATTCTGCTCAAGGTTGATTGGTTGATTTCTCACCCTCTCCCCATCAAACCATTTTCTGATCTGTTTTGTTTGATGTCCTTCAGGCAATGCAGGCTATCCAGACTTCACCAATCCAGAGATGAGGGCCTGGTGGGCCAGCATGTTTGCCTACGATCAGTACGAGGTGAGTCTTAAGGCTGCCTTCATCTCTGCTCTGTTGAAGAAAAATATTTTCTCATGTGGAACTGTGTGTGTCAATGTGTGTGTAAATAACAAAGCACCATAATTGGAACAATAGATGTTCACAGCTTTACACCCACTTTGGTCAATGATACCACTAATCATTTTTTTTTAACCTATATTTAACCAGGGAAAATCAAAGGCTATTTTTCAGCAGCATCCAGTTTCATTCACACATTCCCACCGGGATGCTGCTCAGTGCAATGATTTTTTTTTTTTTTTTTTGAGGATGGGGAGAAATTTGTCTTAGATTCTTAAGACTTTCTCTGTCCAAGTTTTCCCAGCCTACATCTCTAACTCCTCTGTCCACTCCACAGGGCTCCATGGAGAACCTCTACACGTGGAACGACATGAATGAGCCGTCGGTCTTCAACGGCCCAGAGGTCACCATGCACAAGGATGCAGTGCATGGTGCCTGGGAGCACCGCGACTTGCACAACCTCTATGGCTTCTATGTGGTGAGTGTACACCATTTTATGAATTGTGGCTTTGTGCAAACAGTGTATTCTGAGCAGCATTTTTTTGGTAATATGTGTGTGCATTTCGGATGCTGACTCCTCCACTAACTGTCCTGTATGTGACCTGCAGCAAATGGCCACAGCGGAGGGCCTGGTCCAGAGGTCGGGGGGAGTAGAGCGGCCATTTGTCCTGACCAGGGCCTTCTTTGCTGGGTCACAGCGCTATGGTGAGCGTTCTGCTGCCTTAATGCGTCCTTATTTTTCTGTACTGCAAGCAAGCAATATTATCAGCAAAACTGGCCTCTCCCAGGTCAAAGCACTCTTTGTTTTTCTGACAGTATGGCTCAACATGTAATGTTAATGTGCTTGTAATACAGTGTTGTAACAGTGAATTAGATATTGTTTGTCATTAATTATTTCAACCAAATTTTCATCGAAGGTCTTGTGTAAGACTTGGATCACTTGAAAGTGAAAAAAAGGATTGTGTTCTTTTCCCAGGGTATTCTAGCACAGGACCTTTGTAGTCTTTAAATAATGGGTGTTTGTGTGTCTCCAGGTGCCGTGTGGACAGGGGATAATGCTGCTGAGTGGGATCACCTGAAGATCTCCATTCCCATGTGCCTGAGCCTGGGCCTGGTGGGAGTGTCTTTCTGTGGGGGTAAGCATCACCCGCCTTAAGGTCAAATGATTCTTCTTCGCTGGAGAGTCTGTGTGCGCACTCAGCTGACTGCTCAAATGCTGGACAGCTGAGTGTCAAGATTTGATCAGTGTTTGGGACATATTTCTTACCATGAATTTGTGATCTCTTACAGTTTGAATAAATTTAGGATGAATTGGCAACATCAGAGAATCTTTGCAAACCTTAGTTCAAGTCAGTTGAAGAGATACGACAAGATGACCTGAACCTGTTAGCTGTATGATCTGTAGTATTGTTTTTTTAATAAAAGGAATGGATGATACATTTTGTTTCTAACTGCAACAAGGTACCCAAACTTAATTTGTCAGTATGACAAACAAGTGAGCCATCAAAATTAAAAGCTAGTTATGTTTCCTTATCTCCACATAATGCAAATGGTGATTTAATAAGCAAATTAAAACTTTAAATAGACTGACAAAATAAAATACGGGCTACATTGATACATTGATGCTCAGGTGTTCTGGTGCTTGACGGATATAGGTACATTTTTAATGGTGCAATGCCATTAATAATCATTGTTTGCTGAGAACACATTGGATGTTGAAACGGTTGTTCAAAGGCAACAATGACCTGTTGAATTTCCTCTCTGTTGGGAGTGGTCAAACAGGTTTTACTGTTTAGCAACATGTTGCCGCCTTTGACAACTAAGAACCACAAGTGTTGGTTATAATGTGCAACAGTTGCCCTCTTTAACATCAGCATGTTGAAATTCCCAGCAGTCTAAAACCCAGCATGCATTGAATCACAAGTGGCTCAGGAACAGCAATGGAAGAAGACTGTGATGCTGACTCAGGTTTTGAGGACAGGCACAGGACAGGCACCTCTGTTAAAAATCAGTATTCCTGAAGTCATTTGACCTGAATCACCAAAAAGTAACTGATAATGCTATCATTTAAATGCACATGATGTGTTGCCATAGTGAAGGCACTCGTTCCCTGGGTATACCAGTAGCAGTTATATTTAACATTCCTGCCTGCTGTGCCTCATGCGCTCTCCAGAGAATGAAGCAATGATCACTGTCATATTTTATAACAGTCATCAAAGAAAGTTGCCTGGGCACATCAAGCAGCTCTCTTTCTATCCCCTCTAATTCTGATGTAGGTCATTACTGTATTTGTGAAGCACTGCTTTGTTCCACCAATATTTTATCACACTGCCCAGGTGCTTCCTGGCTTGACTTAACATCTTTCCTGTCTGTGCCACAGCTGATGTGGGTGGCTTCTTCAAGACTCCGAGCAGCGAGCTGCTGGTGCGGTGGTACCAGACAGGTGCCTACCAGCCGTTCTTCAGGGCTCATGCCCACCTGGACACACCACGCCGCGAGCCCTGGCTGTTTGGACCCGAGAACACAGCGCTAATCCGGGAAGCAGTGCGTCAACGCTACGCCCTGCTGCCCTACTGGTACCAGCTGTTCTACCACGCATACCGCACTGGACACCCCGTCATGAGGTGGGCACATGGAGATGCGAGTATATGTTTATATTTGTGTCCCCTCCAGTAATCTCACCTGTGGAGGTGAGGAGAGAAAAAAAATCAGTGCATCAAGACATTGTGTTTTTATTTTTTGTTGTTCAGAATCCACTCTGCATATTGTGATACTGACAGGTGTAAGCCCTGTTATTTTACAGAGGAGCAGGTTTTTCACTTTATAAAGACTCTAGGTGTCAGATGAGGAATCACAATGTTGTAGCTTTGAGAAATTCTGAGGCCCTACTGGAACTTCATCTGGACTACTTCTCTCAGTCAAAATAGACACCATTAAGCCTGCACCAGCAAGCTGCAAGGTAGATGATTGGATGTCTTTAGCATTTTAAAAACAAAAACAGTTGACATGAACTCCCTGTTAACATCATCTATAAGCTTTTCGCTGGTTTAGTGTGTGTCTCCGGTATTAAAATACTGGGGCAATATGCAACCTAACACATTTACGCAGAAACCAAAGTGAAAACTTCTTGGATGTCTTCCTGTATCCTGTGATTAAGTCTGACACAACTGAGTTTGAATGCTTGTTTAGTTAAACTCAGATTTGCGCTCTTCCAGTGTTTGCATTTTCATGGTTTTGCAAGTTATTACAATGTGCTACATCACACAGAAATGTGTACTGCGAATTCAGTTTTTGTCAAAATTGTATTTTCAATACCAAGTACCCTATAAAATACCCACTGCTACTCACCTCTCTCTCGTAGACCGTTGTGGGTGGAGTATCCTCAGGACACTGCTACTTTTGCCATGGATGACCAGTTCTTGATTGGTGAGTCAAACACTCTTGTGCACAAAGGTTTTCTTCCACATAGTTTTAGCAAACACACAGTGCATGCATGAGCAGTTAACTGATCGCACGGCAGTACAGTGGTAAAGGAGGGATCAGAACATTTGGCAAAGTGTAGGTGCTTTGGATCATGTTTTCAGTTTTCTTGCTATGTTCGCTTTCCTGCAATACACTTCAGCTACAAGAAAACTGGAAACTGAACTGGAGGAGTCAAGGGCAAGATAACTGAATAGCAAATGAAAACTTGAGAATTTTGTTGGTTGGAAGTGGTTCCCAACACTGCTCACACCATTTTGCTTTGCTGCAGGGAGGGACTTGTTGGTTCACCCAGTGACTGAGGAGGGAGCCAGAGGGATCACTGCTTACCTGCCTGGTAAAGGAGAGGTGAGAGGCTTGTTTCATCTGTCATAACAGTCCTGAAAAAGAAGCACAGACATCTCAACACATGCTTTGGCTGCCTGTCCTGCCTAATGCCCTAAGGCATGGTCCTGTCAAGGGAAATGTTCCTTTATATGACTGGATGTCATTAAGATGAAAGCACATGCAGGTTGTTGAGTTCCTGTTCTAACTTGTGTGTCTCTTAGGTTTGGTTTGATGTCCACACCTTCCAGAAGCACAACGGGGCCCAAAACCTTTATGTCCCTGTCACCATGAGTTCTGTAAGACACACACGCAAATAAACATACACAGTGTCCAGCTAACACTTTAATTACACATCAAGGACGACCAATAGATTGTTGAATTGTACTGTGTTTCCTCATTTGTCTCTGGTTGATTTGTAGCCTTCTGTCCTCTTGTCAGATCCCTGTATACCAGCGCGGTGGCTCCATTATTCCCAGGAAGATTAGAGTTCGTAGGTCTTCCACCTGCATGGAGCACGACCCCTACACTTTATATGTGGCTCTCAGTCCTCAGGTAACTCAAAGACTCACACACAGACTGCTAACACGAGGAGAGCCTCTCATTGTCCTTTGTTATTTTGTCACACAGCCTGCCAAATGGCACGGTCATATTTGAAAGGTCTGCCTGTCTCTCCGTAACAGAGAACCGCCGAGGGTGAACTCTACATTGATGACGGCCACACCTTTAACTTCAACAAGAAGGAGTTCATCCACAGGAGGCTGTCCTTTGCCAACAACGTCCTCTCTTCCATGTGGGTGATTAAAGGACTCTCTCTGTTTCAGTTCTATAAAAAACAAAAAGACTGTGTGCTGAGTTCATTATCACGCCACCATGAGTGATAAGTTAATCAACAAAGGCATTTCAGCAGCTGGCTGACATTATGGAATGTTTTCAGATGTTTTTTTTTTTAATCTATACAAGCCATAGTTGTCTTACCTTGGCCTGCATATCTGGACAGGAACTATTCCACAAGACCAACAATGTAAAATGTCAATTTCAAAGTGAAAATACCAACAAAAGAATGTGCCAACTAACATTCCCTGGCACATACATTAAGTTGAATCTCTCGCAAGAAGACACAGTGGTATCCACGTTTGAATCTGTGGCAACAAGACATGATTGGTTGTCCCTAGCAGAAAGAAATAAAGGAAAAAAAACAAGATTCCAAACTGAAGCAGTTGTTGATCACTTGCGACGCCCACTGGCTGCTTAAGAGGAGTGAGGACTCAACTGTGGTATAAAACAGGTTTTTCAAAGGTTTTAAATGACCGCAACCACATGAGGTCCTTGATGATGCATCCATAAGTGGGCATAAAAAAAATTATTAGGCTGATAGATTAGCTGCAGCCAGACACACACTCTCACACACACACACACCAACAGACACACATGCCAAACACATGATCCCCTCCAGCCTGCCACCTGTCAAGTCTACTATCAGATATTATTTCTGTCATCGCCAATCTGTGATGTTCCTTGCATTCTGTGATTTTAATTTAGGGTTAAGTGATATAAGGATATACCTGACTCAGAATCAAATAAGATTTTTTTCTTAGTCTTTCTGGAAATCAGAAAATGAATTGGCACAAGTGTCTGTGTTCATAGGAGTTCATAATCTTGATCATTTCTGTATCATGTTAATGATATAGATGATATCGCAGGAGCTTCAGTTTTTTTTTTTTTTTTTTTTTTTTTTTTTTTTTAGTGAAGGTGAAATGTGGACAAAACTGAAGTGTTGACCTCTCTCTGTCTCTTTCAACAGTAATCTGGCTCCAGATGCCCAGTTTTCTACCCAGTCTTGGATCGAGCGTATCCTCATACTGGGAGCCAGTAAGCCCAGTAAGGTTACCCTCAAGACTGCCGGTGAGTGCTTGAAGTGTTTCTTCATGTTTTTATATGGTAAAATTATTATGTTAATGTTCCCTAATTTGGATGTGGAGAACCTGGTGGAGTGGGTGCACACTGAACTTGTCAGGATGCTGCAACATGTTGGAGCAAAGAATCAAAATCTGAAATGTGACTGGGCATGGATTATTCAGGAGTACAGCATAAGCTACTTAGATCTCTCACTATATTTCATTATTGTGGCTTATAAAAGCTACTGCCAAAAATAACTCTCCCTATAAATAGACTAGTAGGTAAGTAATACTGTTTGCTTTAGGAGGCCAAAGATAACTTTTCAGTGATCTTTGCTTGTTGCCCCCAAGAGATTCAGTTTTTCCTAAATAATTTTTTTCCTCAATTCAGTGGTTGCACTGTTAGCTTCATTGTTCGATGCTTTCACTCTCTCTCTCCAGATGGTCAGGAGAGCCAACTGGAGTTTGATTTTGACGCCTCCATGTCAGTGTTAACGCTTCGCAAGCCCGGCATGAACGCAGGGGCGGACTGGACCGTGGTGCTTCAGTAACCATGGAGACCAGACTGGAGGAGGAGGAGTAAGCGACTGAATTGTACTGAACAGGAGAAGGAGAGAGAGGGACTGAGTGGAGCAGACACAAGCGCTTATACAAGAGACAGACTCAAGCAAGACGACAAGAGAACTGGCTCAGCCACTGTGGAACATGGAGACGAGAGAGACTGAGGACCTAAACACACACACACACACACACACACACACACACTTTAATAGACATGCCATTCGCACACACGCCTCTCCATACATCATTTGTAGTTTTCATCCATGCATACCAATTACTCCCTTCCTTGCCACCTACTGTATAGACACACACACACACACAGTGTGTACACCTGTCAGCAGGACTAAGCCACATTACATCTATACCATGTCCCTCTTGTGTTCAGTCAAACTAAAATGGTTGGTCACCTAACTGAAGGGTTACTACTAGATTGATAATTTTGTCACTTTTTTTCAGTTTTGATAAAGAATAAGAAAATCAAACCATGATGTCATTGTAATGAATCTTTGGGGGTAGGAAAACAACACACAGGCACATTGTTTGTCTTCTTTTTTTCCCTCTTTTTTTTCTTTTTTTTAATCGTGGACTTTGTCCCCCGCCCCCTTTTCCATCCAGAATGTGTCAGAAGAGAGATCACTGTGGAGATTGTTTGTTGTTTCAAATGAAGGTGCACACTCAAACACACATGCTCCAGTAACTGTTGATTCCCTCTCTCTGGCCGTGTGTATTTGACTTGACTCTTGGGGAGAAAAAAAAAAAAAGTTCATTCCATTCCCCCTCTCAGCCAAGCACTTCAGTCCATAAAGAAATCAATGTTTATAACTTGTGCCACATTTTAGGCAAGTTGCATTCAGGGAGGCTTCGCCAACAATCCCTTATGTGGCTCTGCACTAACCTGTATTGTCATGTGCATTTTCAACTTTCCTTGCAGCCACAAAATGTAAAGAGATAATCATATTTGCTGCCGACCAAGGCTACTTCATTCTTTTTTTAGTCTCTCCCTAAATTAACCTTTGAATTTGCGCGTGTGGAAATGTCATTATGGTTACTAAATTTCAGAATAAATGTTCAGGCTGTCCAACAGCAACTGCTGAAGAGATGGGGGATTTTTGGCGTTTCTTTTGGACAAGATGCTGTTTGGCAACAGGAATTGTTCAGGGGACTGAACCACTGATGTGGAACAATCATCCTGTTGACATGTTTTCTTTATGTTCTTTTTCTGATGTGTCCAACATTGTTTACTTGAGTTTCTTTTGTTTTTGTTTTTGTTTTTTATTTTTAAATGAATGCACTTGAAGAGTGAGAACTAAAAACCAGTTTAGATTTTGGGTATTAATTAGATAATGGGATAGTCCAGGATTTCCAGTGTGTCATTTCTAATATTTAAGTCAACAAGGGACGGGTCAAGCCTAATCCTCGACCTTGAACCATGTTTCAGCAGTGAGTATCTACTGAAAATCTTCTCTGACTTTTGATCATGTGCGTCCATAAAAAAATGTCTCCAAAATGTGAACCCAGCAACTGTAAATATTCAAATGAACCTCTGGAGACTCTGGAATCCGTCTAGTCAAAACTTCTGACCTTTTAGGGGGAATTGCTAATGTCTAAGTTTGTCTCCTTGATTGTTTTCATGATCAGGACATACACTTTGCTGCAGGTTTTTTTGTAGGAGGTAAGCGTTTTAGTCGGTGAGATGTCCCGAGCTGGTTGAAACTCAAGTTTAAGGAGTCTGCAGCTGTCTGAATGGAAAGTATTGCAGATGTATTTAATGAGACCAAGTGAAAATAAACTTGACCAAATGTAAGAAAGAAGCTACCTTTGTTTTGATTGAATGAAATCAAATTGGGTGTTAATAAAGTGTTCATTCTCACTAGAACCCATGTGTCCTGTTCAGTGTCTTAATGGGTGTAAATGGGGCCACATATTTACTTTGGTTTTGGTATCATACACCACTCACAAAAAGTTAGGGATATTCGGCTTTCGGGTGAAATTTCAGGATGAACCTAAAATGCATTATAACCTTTACAGGTGAACTTAATGTGACCTTCTGTAAACTTTTGAATGCACATGTCCAACTGTTCAGTGTTTCAGTACTTTTTGCACACGTTGCTGTTCTCTAACAAGGAGTTTAACGGCAAAATTCACATCAGGTGTTTGATGCTCCAGCTCATCGAGGTCGTATCATTAGGGAACGGCTGCTGGAGACTGGGGTACCTCAAATGGAGTGGCCTGCACTTTCTCAGACCTGAATCCCATAGAAAACCTATGGGATCAGCTGAGTCGCCGTGTAGAGGCTCGGAGCTCTGTACCCCAGAACCTCAATGTCCTGAGGGCCGCCCTTCAAGAAGAGTGGGATGCCATGCCTCAGCAGACAATAAGTCGACTTGTGAACAGCATGAGACGTCGTTGTCAAGCTGTAATTGATGCTCAAGGGCACATGACAAGTTATTGACACTGACATTTTTTGTTGTGGTATATCCACCACTGTTGTTGGCTTTTGTTTCAAGAAATTGTTTGAGATGAGGAAATCACCAGTGTATGCTTCTACTTAAATGCCCTACTTTCATGATATAATATCACTGTAGCGTGAACTTTTTACAATTTCCATAAATTTCACCCAAAAGCCAAATATCCCTAACTTTTTGTGAGTAGTGTATATTTTAAATGATTTGTACTAACAGTGCTGTCATAGAAAATGCAGATTTCTTGTGCTGCTGCGTTCAGACGCCTTTCACAATTGGCTTGATTAGTTTCAAAAACATGGAGAAAATAATAGGCAACTCACTGTAGCAAGAAATGACCTAAAAACTGGCAAGAAATTAGTAAAAGGTTACAAGAAAAAAGATTTTTCGAATAATGTTCTCTTTTGTACCATTTTCGGGGCATTTTTGTATGTTTTCTTTTTTTTCCCCTAATTTTCAGAACTTTTTGTTGTTGTTGACTCCGCTGAGGTCATCTCCTTATTTGTTTTTTGTTTGTTTGTTTTTTGGCTGGTGTTTGCATAGCAGTCCGCGCCACTGGGTTTGTCTGTCGTCGCGCAGAGTTGACGTCACAGAACGAGTTTGGTGATGGCGGCGGAAGGCTGTGAAGAAATGAGTGGCAACGGGGAGCTCGAGGACTCTTCAGGTTGTTACAGTCACGTTAATGAAATTTCACTGCGGTGTTTATTTGTTGTCTCACAGTTCGGCTGTTTTTTACATTTACAACCGGCTTTCGGGGCTCGCTGGCTGAGCAGAGCCGCGTATGACTGAAATGGTAGGCTAGGCTAAAGCTAAGCTACTTCAAACACACATACATACACGCACGGACACACGCACGCACGCACACACAGGGCACGACATGCACCGTGACAGTTGAGTGACTTTAGCTTCCTACTTGGACACTTTGCTCGTGTGTTTGAATTGTGGCAGTCCACAGTGCTGAAAATAAACAATAGAAACACTACACCAGCCGTTTTAGCATCATATAAAACTTAATTGTTAGTATGCACTGTAGTGTGATGCATGGCTTTGCTCTGAGTTACATGACAACACTTGCCAACTCAATCAGGGCTAGCTCTATGTGTTTATCTACTGGTTCGACACTCACGATGCCTTGGTGCAGATTCAGTGTGTATGGTGATTGTGCGAGCGTTGTGATTCAGTGATTCATTCAGTTTTTTAAAAAATTATCCTCTAGTTTGTGGATGTAAAGTTTCATGAGGCTGTGATTATCCTAGAGGTCACTATAAATCATTTTATGCAGTGATGTGAAGTTTCAAAAATGGACCTTCTATGGGGGCTAACATCGTCACATATGAATACGTTTTCATTCAGATATCTTGAGGTCAGAGGTCAAGGGACCCCTTTGTAAATGTCCTGCCAGTTTTTCCCTCGCCAGAATTCAAACAGACTTTGGAGCAGTATATTGCCCCTTTGCCAGCATCCTAGCATGACATTCTTGATACCAACAAATTCCTTAGCTTTAAAAAAAAAAAAAATGAAAATGAAAAAGAATTGCAATACTTAATTAAATCATTTTTTACCCATCCCTAGATTCAATATGTATTTCATTTCTGGGCTCACATAATTTTTGTATGTCCACAGCACTTGACTTTTTATACAGCAGTGCTCGTGTCTAACTCATCTTTACCTTCTAAATTATGACAGCCAGTTCTTTCAATTTCTGTCAGAGTTTTGATTCAAAGTGTGGTAATGCTGCATGAATCTGTCAGTCAGCCAGGCGCTGTTTTCTTTTAGTGTTTAATTCCTGTAATAATAAGAGTCCCACAGTGCCACACCAGAGACCTGGAAGGAAATGTTTGTTTGAACAGGTCAAACAGCCATCTGTTGACCTGTTTGTAAGTGAATTATCTTTTCCTCACCCCTAGTACTCTCTCAGTATTGGTATATCAGGTACATTTGGAGGCATCACAGACTGAAATGATTTTTATTAGATTTTTTAAAAAATATCACATGCTCCAGTTAACATTTTGTTCCAGTTTATAAAACTGCTTTTACACACATAAGTCTTGTTTCAGGTGTAGAATTCAGTGGAGCCCATGTTAATCCAGCTTATTTGGTACATTTTACTTTGATCTCTGTCCATTTGTAGCCATGGAGATCATCGAGGACCCTGCGCCACCTCCAACAGAGACCAGTGAGATGTCAGAGAACGGCGGTGGCTCCATACCCCCTGAGGTCCCTGAGGCCCCCGAGGCTCCTGAGGTCCCTGAGGTCCCTGAGGTCCCCGAAGCCTCAGTGGTTCCCAACCCTGCCTCCTTCTCCGTGCCCCCCGCAGCAGAGGACGAGGAGGGGGAGCTGCCCGTGGATTTTGAGCGTTTGTGGAAGGCCGCTCACGACAACCCACAGGACTTCACCAGCTGGACTGATCTGCTGCAGTATTGTGAACAAGAGGTGTGTGTGTGTGTGTGTGTGTGTGTGTTTGTGTGTTTGTGTGTTTTGACTCAGGATGCTTGTAGCCCCTCCTGACAATAGGCCAGCATCATGAAATATGTTTTCTCTCCTCTCTCCACAGAGTCACATCACAGCGTCCCGCAGAGCGCTGGTTGCCTTCCTGGTGCGCTACCCACTGTGCTATGGCTATTGGAAGAAATTTGCTGACTTGGAGAGGCGCGCAGGCTACAATGGAAAGGCAGAGGAGGTGAGGCAGCAGTCACTGTGTTCACTGTGTCTTCTTGAGAAAAACATATTGTTATGATTTAAATCCTGTGTGTAGCTTTTTTTTTTTTTTTTTTTTTTTTGACTTAGACCATTAAAATCGGTTTAACTGGCGGCTATTTATTGTAGTCAACAAAACACTGAAAAATGTGAATAATAAGTTTCAGTATTCATTCAGTGTTCATTCCTGTTTTTTAAACAGTGTTAACACAGCACTGTGAATGGATGCAAATGTTCAATGAATCTTTCTAATGAATAATGAAGTAAAGGATATTCTACTGAATTTTATGCCGACACAGATGTATTTACACAGTAAGTATTTTGCAATGGCTTTACACCTGACCCAGCTGGTCAGAGTTGATGGCTGGAACTCCGTGTTTCGTCTTCTTTTTTTTTTTTCAACTTTTAGTTTGACACACTGTGTGTGTGTGTGTGTGTGTGTGTGTGTGTGTGTGTGTGTGTGTGTGTTGGGGTGTTGCAGGTGTGTGTGCAGGGTCTCCAGTCCATCCCTCTGAGTGTTGATCTGTGGATCCATTACATCAACCTGCTGCTGGGAACGTTGGACATGAACCTGCCTGAATCACCCAGGCGCATTCGCAGGTTCTTACACACACACACACACACACACACACACACACACACACACACACACACACACACACACACACTCACACACACACAACATAACAGAATTTAGTTGTTGGCATGAATTTCATCAACATCACACTACTCAGATCTGGTTCAGACAGTATTATTATAGACAGAAAAACAATAGAAATGTAGAAACAAGAAAGCTAAAAATAGGTAGAGGAAAACATTGGCACAATCATAAATCAGTAAACAAAAGTCATTTACAGTTTGTAATAGCTTCATCCTCCATCATCCATGCCAATGCTTTAAAGGAATAGTTCACCCAAAAATGATCCATTATTTAAACTTGTCCAAAGGTTGCAACTTAATCTGTGATGTAACCGCTTTGTTGATGTGTCTTGTGACTTTTTTTTTTTTTTTTTTTAAATTGCCATGTCAAAAAACATCTTCTTATAGGGGTCAGTAAAATAAATAAAGGACAGAAGTATCATCATTTTACCTTTTTGTTTACTCTAGAGAGCCACTTCCTGTTCACTTCAGGTGTTTTGGAGAGGATTGACAAGGAGTGGAGCTAGCTGGTAAACAAATGACACCTGTGTTTTCATTTCTGGGTGAACTGTTCCTTTAAACTTACTAAAAGTTACTAGTTGCTTACAGGAGAAACCCATGCCAAAGCACTTAACTACACACAGTCCTGTGGCACTGTTGCAAAAAAAAAATTGCATAAGAGTCATGGCTAAAGTTTGACAGACAGGAGGCAAATGCTCATGTGGAGAAGTCACGTAACTTATGGCAGCTTATAGCCTGCAACACTCGAGCATGTGGAGTTGGGCTGCAGACATTTTCTGACTTCTTTGTTTCCATCTGTCACTGTTAGTGTGTTTGAAGACGCGGTGGCAGCTGCAGGGCTGGACTTCCACTCAGACCGGCTGTGGGATCTGTACGTGGAGTGGGAGAAGGAGCAGGGCGACATGAGAGCAGCCACGGCCGTCCTGGACCGGGTCCTCATGGTTCCCACCCAGCTCTACAACACCCACTACGACAAGTGAGACCAGATACACACACACACACACACACAGCGTTTATAATTGGACGCTGGTTTTCAATCTAAATTTCAGGAGGTCTCAAAGGTGTAAAAATGTATCTTAAGTGATTTATCATTACTTGCATAATTTTTTTCAAATCCCATCAGAACTTTCCCTATGGTGTTTCCTGTTCCTACAGTAGTCTTCTCGTCTTCCCACTCCAAACTAAAATGTTGCCCTTGCCTCCATCAGGTTTAAGACCCATCTGAACAGCCACACGCCCAAGGAGCTGCTGTCCCCTGAAGAATATGAGGAGCTTCGAGCTCTGTGCCGTCAGAGCCAAAAGGCCGAGCGAGCTGAACAGGCCCAAGAGGAGGAGGAGGAGAGGCCGCCGGGGGAGGAGGAGCCTGCCACCCCTGAGGGCACTGACACAGTTAGTAACTTCTCACTTCTTCACGCTTCATCTCAGGGACGGTTTTTGAAATTCAATGACAGTTAACAAAAAGTACCACCATAATTTGAGAAGAATCTCGAAACACACTGTACAAGTGCAAAGATGAAACATTTCAACACTTCAAAACAGAAACCCTTAAAATATCCATAGTTTCTACCTGAAAACACACTATAGTCCTTAATAAACTCTTAATTTCATGTAATTGAGACAAAATTAAGATGTGTTATCGGACTGTCCCTGACTCCCAAATTTCTAGAGTTGGGACAGTTGAGGCTTTATTTTTCTTCTTCCCATAATATAGCATTTCAGGGATAATTTAAATGTTAAAAGTGCACTGCCAATGCTATATTCACTTTAAGGTGTCGATTTAGATTTGTATGATTTAAGTGGCATTTTAGGGAAAATTCAAGAACAATAATAATAATAATAAATAAAAATGCATCAGGAATTAATAAATATTGATTCACAGCATTAGTTCATTCTCTTAATCCATGCACAAAACCCAATTCAGAAATATTTCATGGTGAAACCCACTTTTAAGTCTGCAAGGAAGGGGTTATATTTCCATTTGAATTATTATACCTCACTGCTGAATTAAAAAAAAAAACCTCCTGAACAATTATGAGGTGACTGTGGATATCCAGTAGGAGGCAGTATCAGCATAATTTTTTTCTCACCGTGTCTTGCTTGAGGCTACATTTTAAATGGCCGAATGTTAAGGTAATTTACAGCAAAAAACTGTCGAGGGAATTTCCACCCCTGATATATTCATTAAATTGCCCGTCCCCATAATACAGTTACATTACTTAAATACTGCAGCAGACATGAGTTGTTGAAATTGATTTTTTCTAGTGCTGTAAGCCATGACGAAGTTTAATGGCACAATGAAGGAACGGTTTCATGGCTATTTCCAACTCCCATGTGCATGTTCAGGAGGAGCTGATGCAGAAGATCAGGGAGCAGGTTCTGGTCCGGAGAGACAAAGTCTACCAGCAGAACGAAGGAGAGGTTCGCAAGAGGTGGCACTTCGAAGACAGCGTGAGTCGTGTTTTCTCTGTCTGCCGCTCTCTGCCCAGCCGTGTTTCTGTCTCTCTCTTTTCTGGCCCCATGTGCATTCTGTTTGGCTCCTGTGCATTTTCTCTCTGCTTCTCATTCACACTGTTTTTTCTGTCCCAAGTTCAAAACCAGAGCTTTTCAGAAACTGGAATTTTCCAGAACCCAGAGTACTTAATTTTCCTGCCTTTGTGCATTGTGGTTAAAAATGATTAACTTTAGTAATGTCTCTTATAGTTTGAGTGTCCTTTTTAGCTATTATCACTCAGAAATGCCTGTACTTAGGGCCAATATTTGGCAAAAGCATTGTGCTTAATCATATTAAGTGACAGTAAGTTTTAACTCCAAAGCATTACCTCTGTCCTGTCTTAGAATTTTGTGTCAGTTTATGTTTTTCTTTTTTACATTCTTATAATTTTTAACAAGCCTTGATCAAAACACACTTAACTCACCAGTCTCTTTCCCATTGATCTTCGGTGTATTTTATACACACACACACACACACACACACACAGAAATTGCATTTCCATAAAATATTTGAATTAACTGCAAGTGAATAATTAAATGTTTTCAATTCTCCCATGTCATCAACAATTGACAGTTGCTATTGGCAACCAGTTTGTTTACTAGTTACATAGCTGTGCCTAGTTTTGCAGAGACAGACAAGTAATTTCACCATTTTGTTGTTGCATATATGAGACAAAGTCTGTACTTCTTCATCTGTCCACCTGCACCTGCGGAGGTATTGACATGAGCTTATTATCTCCATCCTGTAGATTAAGCGACCATATTTCCATGTCAAGCCGCTGGACCGCATCCAGCTGCGGGCCTGGCACTCCTACCTGGACTGGGAGATAGCTCAGCTCTCCAAGGACAGCGAGGATCCCAGCCCAGGTCAGTGAGGGAAAATATTGTCAAAGCTTACAATGTGTCCTGTAGCTCTTTTGGTGTATGTGCGATGACAGTGTTGTCTGCTTCTAGATCCAAACCAGGAAGCCCAAGAGGGGTCAGAGGTCACGACCCAGCCACAGGAAGCAACAGAGGGTGAGGCGGTTGCCCGTGACGACCACAGAGTTCGCATCCTGTTTGAGCGCTGTCTGATCGCCTGCGCCCTGTATGAGGAGTTCTGGACCAGGGTAAGGACCGAGAGTGTGGATCCCAGATTTACAGGACGGTGCCACTCAGGACTGCGCTGTCGTCTGATATTTCATGTGTATTTGTGTGAAGGCTGTTTGAGGTTGTGTGTTTGATATGCACAAATTATTTCTAAGTACCGTGTGTTTTTGTGCTGTGCTGCTCAGTATGTGCAATACCTGGAGCCACAGAGTCTGGAGGAGGCGCGGGCTGTGTACAAGCGAGCGTGCGAGATCCACCTGACACACAAACACACCATCCACATGCAGTGGGCCACCTTTGAGGAGAGGCACGGTAAGACACAAGAAGAGCTTTCAATTTGATGCAAATATGAATGAAGACAACTTTAAACATCTCTGTTTCAGAACATGCATGTTGCAGTTTGTGATGTTATTTAATGGTCGTGATGCTCCCTGCTGCTTTACAAGGTTCTCTGTGGGAAATGATGTAGACAGAGAAACAAGCCAATCAGAATTAAACCCAGTCCTTTTGTCACTACTGGGCCTCATGAAAAACAACCAATAACTCAGGATTGTAAGAGTATTCACGTTATTTATAACAGAAGTGCAGATGCAGCTGCTTTAGGTTATTTTTTTTCTTCTTCTTCTGCTTCTTCTTTTTCTTCTTCCGGTCAGGCACTTCTGGTCATTAACTAGCTAAGTCACGTCTCACTGCGGCAGCTAACACAACCACTGATTCATTTTTGGAAGTGCTCCTGCAACATCGTCAGATAAGCTAGTCAAGCCAGCAGGGTGATCATACAGAAGTGCAGCACAAAAAAAACACTCTAAATTATATATGGCAGAAACGTTGTGCTCCAAAGGTTGAAACTTTCAGGCATGTTGCACCTCCGGCCACACCCAATCAGTGATGTCACAGAGAGGAGGGCCGTGCCATTGACACCTGTTGATTTTCCATCAGCTGTCAAGGTGGCAGAGCTTTTCTGCTAGAGAGTGTCCACTCTTTAAATGTGCATCAGTCTGGCCTTGAGCAGCCCTGTGGAGCAGCAGCTATTGGCTTTGTCCCAACACCTGCACTTGAGGTCTTTGTACTCACTCAAGTGGTCACTTGAGTGGTGTATTTCCAGAAACTGTCCTAAGTGTTTCAGTAGATGTGAGGACTGCGTGTGTTGGGGGATTTCTCAAGTCATTTCAGTTCAGTTCAGTTCATTTCAATGAACTTTATTTATCTGTTAGAAACTTCATTTGTGGAAAGCATCAGTTTGTAAACATACCCAAAAAGTCAACACAACAAGAACATACCACCAACAATAAATAGACATTAAAAGTGTAAAAAAAAAAAAAAAAAAAAAGTTATAAAACAATGGCATTAAATGAACAGATAGATAAACACATCAGCCATTCATGAGTCTGATGGATGTGGGCATGAAACTTGACAAGGTTTCCAGGTTTCCACTTACTGCTGTTTTATGGCCCAAGAACGGTATAAAGATGATACATTTCAAAAGTAAATATGTGTGAAGTAAAACCCAATTTAGTGATATAAACATTGGCCAAGATCATAAATTTACATTAATGAAGATGTAAATAAATAAGAAAACATAACAAGACACATAATTCTCTTAATTTTTTTTTTTTAAATCCATCAAACAGTATCCAAGATCTTGTATGTGATGGATTGGCGGACAGATTGACCTGGGCAGATCTATAATCCCTCTTCTAATTTCATCATCAGGGACAATCATAGTCAGAGTTAGAGCGTAAGGAAAATGAAATATAACAAATGTAATCAATTTTGTTGTTCCACCAAAAGATGTGAATGGGACCAGTAGGGTTTTATACACCCACGTGCGTGTCTAAACAGAGCTAATACATTATGTTGAGCATGTTTTAGTTATTGCATTAAGGTTTATTATTCCATTATTAGCATTCAGATGGTCTTATTTTTTTATTCTCTGAAACCTCCAGGCATTTAGCACATATTTCAAACACAGTAGCACCCCTGAACTGCAGCCTCAGTGCCAAGGTTAGACATCAGATTCCCAGTGGGCCCTCCTATATTAATACATGGAGGCTTTTGTAGAAATTCTCAGGCATTTTGGTTGAAGGGTTCACCACATAGCAGATAATACATTCAAACTGAGTTTGCTAGTCCTGTAATGTTAGAGTCAAAGGAGGAATTTTAGTTTCCTGGGTTGTGAAGCTACAACAGTCTCAGACTTTCCCCTGCGCTCTGCATCAGGTGACCTGGCCGAGGCCCGGCGTGTGCTGGAGGCCCTGGAGAAAAGACTGCCCGGGCTGGCCGTGGTCCGACTCCGCAGGGCCGGGCTGGAGAGACGAGCGGGTCGGCTGGATGAGTCGGAGGCTCTGCTGCGGCAGGCGGTGGCCGAGTCCAAGGAGAAGCCGTCACTTCACGCCTTCTACTCCATCAAGCTAGCACGTCTGCTGCTGAAGCTGGGCAAGAACCCCGGCAAGGCCCGCGGAGTTTTACAGGAAGCTCTGGAAATCAGTCCGGTGAGACACCCCCCTAGTGAAACCCCAGCAGAGATATCAGCCGCCTGATACTATCAGTCGATACTGATTCATCACATATGTGTTTATATCGGTGTATATGTTGCCCAGAAAACAGCACAGTACAGAGCTGTAACAACCAGGCTCATCATTAAATAGTTTGCCCAGCTGACTCCATAGTTTCCAATGAGAGGTTAAGAGGTTAACAAGTGTTTTGTGCATCTGTAAAATATCAAAAATCCTGTACATATCTATTAGAATGATTTGATTGCATTGCACTGATTGAATACTTAAGCACAGGTTTTTTGTGTAAAAAAATATCCACCACTATATATCTATATATATCTATATCTATATGTATATATGTGTGTGTGTGTGTGTGTGTGTGTGTGTGTGTGTCTCGCAGACGTTTAAATCGGTACACCAGTATCAGCTCCAAAAATCCAGCATCAGTCAGGCTGTAGTCTACACAAAACATACTGCTCAATTAATCTTGCATCATCATACATCACAGTATTAGCTTTTACAGGTATAATCATAATGAAATGAAAATTTAGTTTTTAAAAATCTTTTTAACTTCTCTGTATCTTAAAAAAAAAAAATTAAAAATAATGTTTTATGTCTTTAATATGCTCATTTAAATGAAGTATTTAATGGTTACTTAATCCCGTACCAGTACTTGAATATAAAAAATTTAACCAATAACTGAACCATATATATTTTTGAACATTCCCTCCTCCTGCCTTTCCACTGTATAAAACCTGCAGCTTCACAATTTTCAAAGTGACAGTAGCAACTCAAGATGAAGAAGTTTCTGTACAAAGAATTTGACGGTGGATTGCTTCACCAACTAAACTGAGCATGCAAGTTTCACTGCCTTTGCTATGATCCAGCTGCCTCCTGTTTGAGTTCCTCTCTGCGTTATGTCCCCTCTCAACATCCTGTTTCAACTAGAAATATGTAGTTTCTGAAGCAAAACGCCATCAAAATGTCGTTCCTTCATGACATTAACGCTGGTAGAATTTGACCACATGTAAACATTTCTTGTGAAACCCTCTGACTGACCCTCCCCACCGCTCCATCCCTTAGGACAACGGAAAAGTGCACATGAATCTGCTGGAGCTGGAAGCGGCAGGGGATCCCCGGCCGTCAGCAGAGGCAGTGCAGGAGTGTGTGACACGAGCTCTGGCAGCACCACTCTCCCCACGCACCAAGATCCTCTTCTCCCAGAGGGGCCTGCAGTACGCTGAGGACTATGGGAACTCCATCCAGAGGTCAGGGCGCAAGCTAAACTTTTTCAAAATCTAGTCACGTAAATCAACACTGGTATCAAAACAAGTCACTGAACCCTTTTGAGGAATTTTGACCTGAGTGGCTGGTCAACACTGCCTGTGTTTCTCCTCCAGTGTGCTGTCCATCTACGAGGAGCACCAGAAACTGCTCAAGGAACTGGGCGGAAAAAAGAGAGGAGCAGAGAACGGGTGAGACAGGAAATCTAGGTTCATGACTGAATCGATTTAAATTGTTCATGTTCCGGAGAAACTTTTCAGACAATACTCAATTTTATCTTAAACAACATGGTTTTCACTCACATAATTCAATGGATTTTATGATTATTTTTAACATAAAGAACATAAGACTCCATGGGCAGTGTTTCAGAATTTCCCTCTGCAAAAGTTAAGGATGTAAATATTCTTTTATGGGCTACACCTGCCCTGTCAGGCATTGGGCCAGTCCCTGTGCAATATCCCTATGTATATATGGTGTATATAGGTATACTTTTTTTTTTTTTTTCTTACATTTGCTCGAATTGTTATTTCTGTATTTATTGTTGTAGTATTTTGTAGGATTAATGCACATACTTTTTAACAACTTTATACATAATGCACATACTTTTAATTTAATTTTTCTCTTGAGAATTGAGCCATCTGACCCAAGTTCCCCTCCAGGATCAATAAAGTATTTCTGATTCTGAGGCTCCGACATGTGGGACAAGGGCAAATACTGGTCAAATTATTGGCATGCTGGTAACTGGCTGCTTGATTGACAGGGACAACGAAGACCCAGAGAAGCTCAGCAAAGATGACGATGGCTCAGCCGTCGCCATGCCACCGCAAGTCCCGCCCAACATGCCACATGTCCCCATAACCACACCCCCTCCTCCTGTGATGGGCAGCGACATGAGCACCCAGGCCGGCTACGGGGGATACAGCAGCTGGTACCAGGTACAAGACAGAAACCATCACACACTTTGCCAACTGTGCCATCAGACATTTCAGAAAATACAGGAGACATTGCTTTGAACAGGCTAGTTTGGAAAACTGTGAATCAACAAAGGGTTTGGCTCAGCATCACACTGCCTTTATTTCCCCTCACTGGGAAAAATACATACCTCACACTGCACTCACTGATCGTTTGTGTGTGTTTGTAGCCTAGAATGTAAACCAGCAGCGTCCATAGGTCAAGCACTTGCATTGACCTATGCAGATGCTTAAAAGTAAAAACAGTGTAATGGTCTTTACTTTTAATAATTCCTGTTGAAACAGGTTGTTAGATAAGGACTTTTTTTGTGGTGTACTGGCCCAGCAGGATATTACCACTGTTTTCCAGGATGCAGAAGTAATGGGATTTTTTAATGGAGTTTTTTTTTTTTTTTTTTAAATGGAAATTTAGTAAATTAACACATTGAACAGGTAATTTTTCATTTCAATGTGAGTTTAGGGCTAAGTTTTTGTTGCAGCAACCCAGCTTTAGTTTGGCCCAAGCCCATGTCATCCCCTCTCTGTGCCATGTCGTTTCTGTCTCTCCACACTGGTTGTCCAGTAACTGTGGCAAAGTGCAGTTCAAGCTGTTCTGTCCAATTATTTCCTGTTTCTCAGCATCATTTCTTTCACTTCTCTTCCAGCAACCACAGTACGGCAGCTATGGCTACCAAAACACCTGGAACTACAGCCAGGGCTACTACCCTCCCAGCTAAGGAGAGGGCAGGGCCTGTGACACCAAGAGGCCACAGGAGGCAACGGTCACCCAGGATGAGCTCCTGGACGGACTAGCCAGTCCTCCAGGTCTGGACCTGAACTGCATCCTTGCATCCTTTCCTCTCTGTCCTTCTCAAACCTTCCTCAGAGTTACCTCACTGTCCTGGATTTGTGAAAATAAGGCGCTGCCATTTCAGTGTAGATTCAGAGGGAAGAGATGGAAACACAATGGAAAGGAAATAAGGATGGCCATTCTCAGTGTATCAGTGTCTCTGCCTCAGTTTGACTCCTGTCCATTGTTCAGATGCAGCATTGTGGGCAAGGCTGAGAACGTCCACCAGTCTGGTCCCGCTTCCCCAAACGGATATGAACATTTGTTACGTTGCTGCTCATTGGCGTTTGACTGAAGAAAGATCACCTTTTCTCTTCAGTGCTTTTTAAAAACACAGACAGCATCTTTGAGGTGCCCTCTTGTCCTCTCTGTTTTAATCATAACTATTTTTGTATGTCATTTGCTCAAAAATCCAGCCCCTTTGCTCATATTTTAAAACTGTCCACATTATTCAATCATACATATTGACTTGTATGGTTGATAAATCATTCCATGAAATAGGCTAGTTGTTGTTTTTCTAATGTATATAGAGGTGTTTTATAGTGTGTCACAACAGGACTGTTTTGCGTCACGTCTCAAATTTTGCCTGTTATCCCATGCTGCTCAAGTCTTGGGAAAATGACTTGGATAGTTAATAAATGTCAAAAACAAATTGCCTGCTAAAGAAAAATGCTTGCGTCATACACTGTTTCTGCAGCAGATTTGTTTGTTTTTTTCCTGAATGGGTGGAGAAAGTTTTCTCTGGACTGTGGCATTGCCTCATATTGGAATACAGTACAAGAGTCTCATTTGCAGAAAATCAAGTCAGCAGCAGTTCTGTACCCAGACCGGTGTTGCAATTCAAACTACAACTCTAAAGCCTCTGAAAGCTGCTGGTTGAACAAAGCAATTAACAGCAGTCCCCATTTGATCCGTCATGGCATGCCATTTCACTGGTTGTTCGAGAATGAATCCGGTGGAGCCAAACAGGCATGGGTAATATCATTCAGCTACACTGTAAATGCTAGATAAATACATGTTTTTTCCACTGATTTAACTTGGCCTGTTCTACTTTTACACTGTTAAATAAAAGATCTGTGAAAATGTGTCAGTTTGGAAGAAATGGTTTGTTGTGAGCTTTTAAGTAAGTGGCATAACATTTTGTGTGCTAATCACTAATCACGCTAAGTGTTTTTTTTTTTTTTTTTTGTAGTAAATTCAGTCTCCCATGAAATTCTCCAAGTCAGCTTTATTTTAAGTAGGTTCTTGGTGATTATGCAGACATAGCCGTCAATATACTTTAACTTATAAAAAACAACTGTCAAAGTAGTGAACATCACAAAATCAGGAAGATCATAGGGGTTGAATTTAAGGCCCTTTCACAACCAATCAAGTAAGTCATGTGGTGTGGTTCTTTGTAAGGTTCAGGTTAAGATCAAAGAGCTTTATTGGTTTTCTAAGTATTCTGCTCATGTCATGAGTGGTGCTCCTCGCAGCAGCAACAGTCAACAGCCAGCTATCTTCACTATGTTCTCAAATAACCTAGCTTTTAAAAAAATTATTGTCTACTTCACTGCACACAAAGCAACCATTAGCCAATCAAATCAATCACTCAGTCCGAGGTGGCTAAGCGCTGCAGTCAGCTTGTTTCAAAACTCTCCCCTTTTGTCTTGCAATTTATCCATAACAGGACTTGTATTGTTGATATTTAAGAAGTCAGAAAGGGTACACAGTCTGAACCCGGCCTCGAGCTCCATCTGACCGCCTCAGTTCAGATAGCTGGCTTGTTGAGTGATACTGCGAGGTGGGGTGTCCGTCCCTGTGTCACGCCACATCTGGGGTCTCTTCTTGTGATATAACAGAGGTCGTGATGAGGTAGGCTCACAGAGCAGATCCACCTGTTCTCACTTTTTGGTAACAACCAGCACAGCCGAAGGTACCAAACCTGAATGGGTGGAAAAGAAGGAAGCATTAAAGAGGTAACCAACATACACTAGCACTGAAGTAAAGCTCTTCTGTGTTAATATTTTGGTCAATACTGATAAGGCTTGCAGATTTTTTTTTAGAGTTGGGCATTGAGGTGAATAGTGATGCTACCAACCAAAGAAATATAGGAAATCCATCCTTAATGACAGTTCCCATGATAAACTGATATCTCATTTACTCAATAACCACAGCAGACCATTGTCTCATAGAACTGTGTGTGAATATTATACACGCATTATGGATCAAATGTGATTAAAGCATAAGACAGAAAATGCAGCCAAGTCCTCAGAAAATCATCCTAGTTGAAAAGGAGGAGAACTGTAGCCTGCTCTAATCCAAATCCAATAATATGCTCCAGTATTGTGTGTTCTCAATACAAATTAATCCACCAAAACAAAAGTCTTCATCTGACGCAGTGCTCACCGAGCTCTTTGAGGGGCTTCTCCATGTCCAGCTCGGTGTAGACGTGGCGGGGGTAGGGCGACAGCAGCGTGAAGTCCTGGCCCTCGGGCGTGTTGCCGTTCATCTGCACGTAGACGCGCACGGCCGCCAGGGGCTCCTGGGCCTTGAAGTTTGCCGTGATGGCCGAGCCGTCCAGCAGACGAACCTGACAGGAGGGAGGGAAGTGGACAGGCAGGCTGATACCACTACATATGCATTCACACCATCTGAAGACCTAACTAAAAGCCTCTGAAACAGCACACCGACCGCAGAACTAAAACTCAACCCCGACACCCAGGATGATCATAAAATATATTTATGCATTTGAATGGATTGTAATCAGTGTACAGCAATCTGATAATTTGCCCAATTTTCTGGTCATTTTCATTTAACTTTTCACTCATCTCTTCCTCACATTCAAATTATTTCTTGCTCATTTTCCACCTTTTTTCCCCAACGTTTTTGTAAGAAATTGAGTGAATTTGTTTCAAACAGTTAACGAAAGACCATTTCAGTTTACTGGCCTGAGCCAAAATCCCCATATGTTCAAACATCTGTTTACCATTTATTGGAAAAAGAGAATGTCTTGTTTACGACAAGTGATGAACTAAAGTCCCTGTTATATTCTGCAATGTGAGCACCTAATTCTAGCTAAGGTAAGCGTGTGGGTGGCAGAGGCCTGTACCTGTATCCTGCACTCATCGTACTCCTTCTTGGTGGGCGGTGGGCCCTGACTGGTCGGCGATGAGGGGTTCGGCTGGGAGGGAGGGGGGGACACGGCCGTGCTGGAGGCTCCACCTCCTCCAAACTGCCACAAAAGAGACAAAAAAATCATCTGAGTGGAAGTAATTGGCTACAAGACGAGGGAGGAATGTTAAGTGAGGAGGAAAAAGGGAAAGTGAGGAGAAGGAACAAGGTCAATGACAGAGGAACCTTTTGCGCTCTCTCCTCTCTGTCGCGTGCTATCTTCTCTTTAACCCTTTGCCTGATGGGAGGAAACACAGGTGGCACAGGGTCAGTTAGGGATTATGAATATAATTCACAGAATTTACCACTTGTGACAATTTATTTCTGAGCATCACCACACTCAATGTCATAAATGGCTGAGTGTTAATTCACCTGACATAGAATTATATATGAAAAACCAGACAAATAAAAGTAAGTTCACCTTACAGAGGGCATGTCTTTTCATGTATGCAATTAGTTAGAAATGAATTATCAACTTCTTACCTGACTGCTATTTCGATTATTTCGACCCATTGTTTATTTCTTGGATGAATGAGTTGGCATTCAACCAGTTAGATGCAGATCACGCCAGCTGTGATCTGCCTTTTTACATCAAACCTTATGTTAATGTTTTTAGGAAAAGGGAAAAGAATGGAAAGGGAAACAAAAAGGTTTCTTTTTACCCCAATCAGGTTATTTATCTATCAATCTATCTATCCATCTATCCATTCCCACTGCTAATATGATACAACATCTGTTTAAGTTTTGGGATGCAGAGTCAAATCATTTCTATAGCACAACAAAGAACAGCATGTAAAGGAGTGCTTTACAACACGGGGGAGGTTACATAACAGGGGAAGTGAGAGTTAAATAATATTACTTGGAATTACTTTTCTTTGTAGTATGATTTTGTGACAAGAGAACCGCAAAACAAGGTAGACCGTGGTATTGACTTTGGCCAATTTTAGTGTTTAATCATTTATAAACCCCAGAGGCATGCGCACATACTAAAAAAAAAAAAAAAAAAAAAAAAAGAAGAAAATGAAGCGTCACGTTGAGCCTCTGAGGCAGAGGGTGCCTTACTTGGCCAGTTTGTCCTCCATCTTCTCTCTCCTGCGCTGTTCGGCCAGCTTCTTCATCTCGTCCTCCTGCAGCTTCTGTCGGATCTGCAGCAGCTCCTGGCCCTGCTTCCTCCGCTGCTTCTCTCTCTCCACCTCCTCGGCCCGCTCTCTTTCTCTCCGCTCCGCCTGCTTCACCCGCATCAGCTCCTCTAGCCTGAAGTGCACACACACACACACACACACGCACAGTGGCTTAAATAGCATAAAGCACAGATTTTGTCAAATTGTGCTCAAATTCTGCCTGTTTTCCCCACCACACACACAGAAGGATGTTAAATCTCTGTAATGGAGAGAAAGGAATTATGACACAATCATTTTTGTCTACTGACCCCAAACAGTGGCTGTAGCCTTCTCCAAATTTTATAATATTTTAAGAATATTATTTTTATATTAAATATATATTATTTTATAATATTTATAATAATATTGAGGGAGCACACAGATATATCAGGTTGTGTTAGTTGACCTAAATAGGCATAAATTCAGTCCTTTCAGTATTTCCCCTGGATATTTTTCTTATAGTGATGTACAGCACACGTGTTTTCAACAGCAGCCACATTACCAAATTACTGTAGAAAAACAATGAGAATACTACAGGCAGCACTGTGTGTATGTGTGTGTGTGTGTTTCACTCTGTCTGCGACCACACACTGCTATTTGTCAGTGTGATCATAAAGATATCCTGTGGCAGAAAGGGGCAAAACTGTTTTGTTGTGGTACTGCAGCCCACAGTGCCTGTCTTAAAAAGAAAGACAGAAAAGAAATTGACTGCTTGACTTGACCTAAACTTCGAGGTGACTGTAGGGAGTTTATGATACATTATTCAAATCCCTGACATTCAGGGGAAAGCCCTGAAGTCAACATTACTGTGCTTCCTCATGCATGGAGATGAAGCTCTGGAGTGGACGTCCTGAGGATGACACTGCTCACTGTGGATGTGTGCTGACCTTTTCACCTGTTCGCGTTTCTCCTCCTCTGTCATTGGCCGCTTGCTGCCCTCCTGTGTGTCACTCTGGTCCAGGTCGCCAGTGTCCGTCCCTGAGACCAGAACCAAGGTGTGCGAGAGACTTAAAGAAAGAATCATGCTCTGTACACTTATAAAACATCTCACACTCAGACATAACGTGGAAAGAAACCTCAATACACATGAACTAGAACCACAAGCTGTTACACCCACCACCCACCCATCCACACACACACACACACACACACACACACACATCCTGAAAAGCAGGACAACCAGCAAATTCACTCCTCTGTCGTCACTCTTGCCCTCAGTTGCCCCCTGCATTTGTTCCCAGAGGGTAAACACAGGCTCGGCCCCCAGCAGCACAAAAAGCCCTTGCCTTCAGCAGGATCTGCTACTGTGGGCTGGGCTGGGCTGCTCTGGCTGTCTGCTGCACCTCCCAGCATGTTCCCCTCCGGA
Source organism: Myripristis murdjan (assembly GCF_902150065.1). Taxonomy (NCBI): domain Eukaryota; kingdom Metazoa; phylum Chordata; class Actinopteri; order Holocentriformes; family Holocentridae; genus Myripristis; species Myripristis murdjan. The sequence goes on from NC_043989.1 coordinate 25,669,364, forward strand.
GGCACATAGGGCTCATCGATGTCTGGGTCATTCTCATGCTCCATCAGCCTGGGGAGAGCACATGACAGAGGAGACATAAAAAAAAAAAAAAAAAAAAAAAAAAAAAGAGAGTGAAAGGTCTATTTTAATCAGTCATTTACCAGAATCTCAGTGATGCTGGAGTATCAGAGCCAAAGGTAATGGAGACAGGAAGTGAGACTAACTACAAATCAAGCCGTGGTGATAAATCTGGGCAATTCAACAGTACGGAGGCAGACTCACCAGTCCATGGCTCTCTCTATCCCCTGGTTACCTGTGTTGGCCACCGCCTTCTCCCTGTCAGCACCAACAGGAAGACGACGTGTTAGACAGCACCAGGTTTTACTTTCTGATCGTCAGCTCAGTCTCTAAGTATTTGCATGGCCAGATGCCCGGTTTGACAGTATGTCAGTAGGAGGAGGGGGAATTGATTCCCTTAAGTATCGCAATGCTTTATTTCAAAGTCTTTCTAAATAAATTTTTTTAATTACTGAACTGATTTTAAGTACAGATATTAGTATCATATTAAAGTAAATAACCTAAGGAATCCGCTGGAAGCATGTTATGCTTGGTTGTCAACAAGATGGCTAAATGCTGCTCCAAAGTTTGGCTAACTTTTGGTGTTTACCTTTAGGGTGATCACAGCTTGATGAAACTTTACAACCACAAACTAGAGGATCATTCAAAAGACAAAAATTGCCCCCAAAAATTGTAATATCTAATCGCAATACTTGTAGAATCGCAATACATACTGTTTTGGCATCCAAGTATAAATAATAGTAATAATAATAATAATAATAATAATAATAATAATAACAACTTATTTGTAACGCACTTTACAAAAAAAAAATCTCAAAGTGCTACAGAAGGCAGTGTAAATATGCTAGATTAAAAACAGACAACATGATAAAATACATTAGTATTTTATTGAAGTATCGTGACAGTATCAAATCAGGAGATAAACATATAGTCCCAGCCTTAATATTGAGAATATATGAGAGTTGCTCACGCTCTGTTTCTGTCAAAGCCCATCTCCAGCAGGCTCTCTAGTGTTGTCAGCTCTGCCATCTTCTGCTGAAAGATTGAAGACACACACACACACACACACACACACACACACACACACACACACACAGAGTGAGTGAGAGAGAGAGAGAGCTATGTGATAACTGTTTTATCCAGTTTCATTTTCCAGTAAACAGGCAGTGGCAGGTTATTACAGGAGGCACTTCGCCAAAGCCACACAAAGACCACAACATGTAGCAAGCTAGCTGTCTCTAGCTTAAGTTTACAGACACACAGCACCGCTGTCCGACAGCTTTCTTTTAGCCTAGTCAGCGACAAAAGAGCTACACGTCCACTCTAGCCAGAATGTAAAACGACACAAACAGAGGATTTAACCTTCCTCACCGAGCCAGGCGGAGAGGATGTTTGTTTAGCAGCTAACTGACTTCACTCTGAGGCTGGGAGCTAAAATTAGCCTCCGTGTGGCTAACGTTCAAATCAGGGGGCGCTAGCTAACGAGGCAGCCTGGCTGGCCCCGGTCAGTGACACAGACACACTCACACGCTCTCTGTCAGCTTCTCTGCTAGTGCTTACTCCTGTGTCACACACACGACACGGACAGAGTTGTTATTTCTCAAAGTTTGCTGGCAGGAATGTTTAGGAGACAACGGTTGCTACTCACATCAGTGTGCGCCGCTTCCACACTACGGGAACCCGTTTGGGTTAAACAGAACGGCACGTGACAATCTCCAAATCTGGGTTTGGGTACTGGTTAATGTGTCAGCACATAACTAACTAGGTCTGTTATTATAGAGGCTGTCCACGATCCCCACATTGACCCACATCAGGCTGTAGACCTGTGTTTGATAAGATGTAATCTCCATCTCCATCTGGTCAGATTAAGGTATTCTATTACTGTCTGTACTGGAGACTGGCAGATTGACAGTGAAGAGTGAAAGCTATGAACAGAATAGTCTTTCGTATATATATTGTCTCACTTCTAGTCAATGAAATAATCGTGAAATTTAAACGGTCCCCACTGTTCTGGAAAACCCTTGGGACCCCCTCATGGCACCCTGGGGGTCCCTGCAGCCCAGGTTTAGAACCGCTGTGCTATTCCAATGTCCCCCTGACTCTGAGAGCATGAATATAGGCTACCTCTCTCTCTCTCTCATGACCCTGTATCACTAAGTCATACAGCAGAAATTGTTATTAATGTCCATCCAGCTTCACCTCACCTGCACCATCACGTCATCATGTTAAAACTGAGTGTAAAAACGTCATTTCTTTTTGTGAACATGATAAATCTATCACTGATTTCATTGTAAACGTATTGATTCTATATGATAAATTTCATATACACTCATGCAGAATTACAAATCTTACCTCCACTTTCATTGCTTTTTCTATGTGAGTTTAAAGAATATATAAAGACTGTCAAACTTGTAAACACTAACAACAGTAATTAAATTTGTCAGTCTGTACTGTGAACTGATGTGCTGTATTATTATTCTCTAATGATTTTATCATAATGGAGTCTATTTTCCCAGTTATATTTTCATTAGATTTTTTTTTTATCCATACACCTGTTTCTTTGTACAACACTATGTTGAGCACATGTCTGAAATGTTTGTATATTTGAAATAATTTTCAATAAAGATAAAAATAAAAAAAAAACATTCACTCCACATTAAAACAGCACTTGATAGGCTACCACATATCTCCTTTTTTGCAGTTATTAAAGACCTTTCTTGCAATTATGAAACATGGTAATCCAGTTTTATACAGTTATGAACTCCAACTGGCCAAATAAGTCAGATGTCTCCTTTCAAATATCGCATGAACTGATACTCTAATATCATTTTTATTCATTTCTGCGTGTATCTTCCACCCAGCAGGTCCTGTATTCATGAAAATTGGTGAACACCCATCAGACCATCTGTTCTCTAATAAACAAACTCTAGCAGTCTGTCTTCCCCAGTATGAGTCCAAAAACCACAATGTTGTACAAATTTGAGAGTAATTCTGTGTGAAGTGATATGGCATTCATTTTGCAAAAAGCAAACACTTGTTTATGTCAGTCATGCAGTTTCCACCATTCTTTGGGTCTTCTATGCCACGATTTAGTCCATTAAAGCTATTTGCATGACTTTTAATCTAGTTTTCTGATTAAAATACAAAATATAGCCACCACGGGACATCACTAGATAATATCTGGACACATTTCAGCTTCTTCCCTACAAAGTCCTTGGTCTGCTCTTCTTTGTTTTGAATAGATGTTGTCAAGATATTTCTTTTGGCCTCAGAAAGTGGTGACTAAAGGTCCCCAGAGTCTTTCTATGATTAGGTTCACAAACCCTGACAAAGGCTGTACACCGAAATGTCAGTACAACAAATAAGTAATTGATTTCAGGATGGTAAGTGTGTGAGAATCTCTTTCTTTCTCAACTAGTGATTATGTTTTCTTGACCTCTTGGAGTGAGGAACCCAAGAAAATAAAGTTTTCTACCACAGAGGATTACGACATGGAGGCAGCACACACCACACCACCACCAGTCCTCTTCAAAATCAACCTTTCCTGTGAATGCATGACTAAGACTTTGCAGAAGGTTGCAACATTTTTCTGTTCCCAATGCTTTAAACTCGAGAACACACAATTCCCTCAGCTACATAAATGTAACAAAATCACCGTGGTATAACTGATGCTTAAGGGTTATACACAACAACTGCAATGAAAAAATAACGATATTTATTTCTTTTTTCATATAATTTATCACATATGGCCATTTGACCCACACCAAATGCAACTGAAAAAACAAATCAAACTAAAATACATGATTTATACCATGCTTTCAATTCCTTTCTCACAAATTTTGTTAATATTTAATATTTAGGAAAGGATTTACACCCAATGGAAATCCCAAATGGCATTTAATTTGTTCCTAGATAGGATGTTAATTTTCACTTAGGCTACACCCAAGAGCATTTGTGCTCTTTTTGCACTAATTCACCTATAAAATGGGAAAAGGTCCAGTGTTTCTGTAGGTACATGTATGTCTCTGTTTAAATGTCCCTTCAAGAACTGATAAAAATCTTGATGTATTTCCTGCATTGGTAAATGGAGGTTACATTACATCCTCAAACACAACCAAACCATTTTTAAATGTAATATGCAACAAACACATGTGAGAAAGTGTGCAAGAAAATGTAAGATTTCAAGCCCTCATTGGCATAAACACAGGTAATTAAATGTGACTTTAACCGAAACTGTTTATCTGCATTAGAATGTGTAATCAGGGGAGACTTTTAAAGCACAAATTAAACTCATTTTACTGAACTGTCTTAATGCTGATGAAGTTATATGGTAGTTTATCATTCTAATTTTCTATTCAGCTGGTATTTTCATGACCACTGTTTCTTCCTTTACTTCTTTTATCCATTAATTATGGTTACCAGCGTCCCACAGCCGGTATGTCTCTGTACAGTCTTTTGAAAGGAGGGAAGTGGTGACACAGTGAATGAGAGGAAGCAGTCTGAGTGTGTGAGGAGGCTGATTTGAAGTGTTTTTAGGCTTGATAGCTTCTCTTATTGGCTGTACTCCATCTTGAATGACATTATCCCATCCTTATGTGTCTGTGGGTGTCCAAACAGAAAGCAGAGTTTGCTGAGTTTTATGGGCAGACCTGGCCCGTTACATATTTACAGTAAGTGTAATGATTAATTTCTCTCTCCCACACGCAGTCTTAAGCAGCCCTCATTCACCAGTGTGCCAGTACTCAGGGACAAACTTCCAAACTTCTCTCTCTCCCTCTGCTCGCTCACTCCTTTCTCTCCTCTGTCTTCTTTTAAAATCTCATCCACTTATTTTCATTTCCTATTTGTTCTTTTTTTCAGCTTGGTCACTCTCTTTTGGTGTTTTGCTCAGTTTTCCACTGTCTGCCTTTACTCACAAACACTAATGATCGAATCCAGCTTCATTCGCAGCATGTGTTTGGTAAGTATGGACTTCCTCATATATATTCATATAAACATGGGTAATGAACTGAAAGTATAATGTTAAACTAATGAACATGTTTCAATATGTAAAATATAATCACAGTACACTGAATACATGGAGCTATGACAAGTCAGTGTATATACAGGATCGTCCTCCCTGTAGTTTGTATTTGTACCAAAAGAATCCCCTAAGGCATTTTCTGTTATATTGTGTCTTATTACTGATTAAATATTAACTGTGTGCCTGCACTGCAAGCAACTGAAGCAACATGTCATTGGAAGTGCACTCATTTTCAATGACCTGTGAAAAATCATTTTTGAGAAATAATTGTGGTCATCATCCTGTGTTTGCCATGAAAAATGACCTTGTTGACATGATGCCTTTTATCTGAGAGGACCTGTACATTGATTTAAATCACTGAACCCTACAGGTACTACCTTCTTTTGCACCATTTTGCTTCCCCAATTAAATTGAGCTCGATGCATATACTAAGAGGTGCTCAGAGTGGCCGCTGAGGAAAGTTGTGAATCGGGTGAAAACTGAAGAACACTTCCAGTGGTTCCTGTTCGAATCTTTAATAAGCAAAGGTTGCCAGGCAACAAACCCACTCCCATTCAGTAAGCAGATTGCTGGATAGTATTGCTTAGCAACAAAATTTAGCTCCATTAAGTACAAGTGCAGAGCTACTGTAATGTACTGTAAGACCAGCTCTTCAGTGTTTGAAATGTATGCAAATTTCATTTCAGTGGTGAGGAGAGGAGGCCCTCTTTCCTCCACACTCCCTTCTTGTTGGGATATCGATACAGGCCTATATATAAACTACAATAGGGGATTAGGGCATTCATGAGGATAACTTTACTTTCCAATGGATTGTGATCAGTGTCAGCTGTGCAGATTTGACCAGAAGTGAACCTATCATTATTTCAGTCAAATCCTCGTTCGTTTTTGAATGTGCTTTGATCAAACAATGAAGCCATTTTAACTGTAAGTCCAGCAAAGCATCAACATTCATGATACTGAATCTTTGGGTACAAAAACACCTTGATACTGGAACTGGCCACTTTAAAACACAACACACAGTATAGCAGTGGCCAAGGTAAGCGGGATGACCAAAGCTCAAGGAGGCAATAGAAACCAAGGTCACTTAGTGTACCCATAAATTGTTTTATGGCTGTGTTTTTCACAGAACTGGAGGGTTAAGGGTCAAAGCTCAGTCGGGATAAATGGAGAGAGATACTGGGAAGGAAGATGAGATGCACCGGAGGGATTAATGCACACTCATGTTTACCACTTCTGCTCAAAGCCATATCAATTCTTGTCAGTCAAAGATTAATTGACCTGGAATGCATGGCTAAAATTCATTCTTTGAGATGACACACCCACTGGATGCCTGTTAACACTCTCCCACACATTCTCTCATTTATTCAGCACATGACCCTGATTTTACTGGCACCATCAAGGCCAAGTGTAATCTTATAAGCAGTAAAAGAAGGAGATCAAAGGGCATGCATGATGTTTTAATGACTATTTATTAGGTCTGTCAACATTATCATCTGATAACTTTGATATAAAATCTGTAGTAAAATGATCTGATTTCACCCAGTCAGCAAAGGTTTGTGTTTGACAGGAGAGGGCAGTATTATTTCATATATGGGAAACTCCTAATACTGCAAACCATGAGACAGTATGATATCTATTTTGGTACAATTGCTGGTATATGGTGGTTTCAGAGTATATACATAATATTGCAACAAACACGATGTGATTCCCTTATACATGTGCTAATTAGACCTTTAGCAGCCTAATCAATACATAACCCAATTCTGCATGAACACAACATATGAAACACACAGCAAAGGCCAGGGAGAACTCACGCTTTGCCTTTTATTTGTAAAGTGTACGACACAACATGAGCAAAAAGTGGTTTAAGTCGCATCTCAACACCCAGATTTGCAGATACATCAGTTTCTCTTTGTCCCTCTGGAAGGTGGAAGTCAGCAGCAAACAGCACAACACACACTCCTCCTGCTGCAGTACAATCACATGGTGTGCAAGGTGCTGTCAGCCGTCCCGTTGCCGTGGGTCCCACCAGCTGTAACAGCATCTCCATATGGAAAGGCTCAGGCTTCCAGTGGAGCTGCTGTTATCCGTGGTGGGACACCTCTGCTCATCGAAACGCTGCCGGGACACTCTGTGGCTCACGGCCCACACGATGTGGCTTTCACATGACAGTGTGAAACTGCAAAGTAATGTGCTGTATTTCTGGTTTTCAATTTCCATAGCTATTTCTAGCAATTTCCTCTTTGCAATAAAATTAATACCCTTACAGTAATTGCACCTCAGCATGTGTGTCATTTATTTTGCATCTTGATCAGCAGCAAAGCAACACTGAGGGACACCCCACCCATCGCGTTGTGTGTGTGTATGTGTTTGAGATTTGATGAACTAAAATTAAAACCAAAATCAAACTAATTCTTGAAAGTATCTTTTAAAATCGAAGGGAGTGAAAAGCCGAAAGAAACAGTTGCAGTTTTGTCACACTAAGCTGTGAATGGATGAGTGGACACTGCTATGTATGAAGCTGTGGTCAGTTAAAGTAAGCAGAGCATTCCTCTGTTTGGGTCAGGATCAGCCCACAAACAACCAAAGCCCAGATCAAACTACAAACATAGTTATCAGCAAAAAAACCTCAGAACTATAACTGAGACTGAATGTGAAATATGCAATGTTGGCCTATATAACCAACCAGGGGTCATGTAAGCCAGGGCTGGACGGTCACCCTTGTCTGTGTGAGGGCTTGCTCATTAATATTCCCTCATTTATAAGGTAATTTTAGCAAAGCTTCCATGTTATGTATGTAGTTATATTGAGAAAAATGTTGGCAGCCAATTTAGTTTGAGATACCATGGCTCCTTTCTTTAAACTGGACTGGGTAAGTTGGGCAAAAAGCTGTCATGGTATCTGCCTGCACTGTATGAAACAACATAAAGAGGACTAGAACTTAAGGAAATGATGATGCACACAGAGTTTCAAGCTACAGTAAAAAATATGGAAGATGATGCTATTCAAAGCTGTGAGTGTTTGACTTGTGCTATTTCTGTATAATTCTTCAGTCTGTGTTGAGCTGACGCTACATTTGATGTGTGTGGCTGCCTTCTTGGCCAGGTCTCAGTGGGATTTTCCCTGAAATAAAGGTCAAAAACATAATAACAAGAATATGAAAACTAAAACTAAACATCAAAATGTCACTGCATGCGAACTAAAAGAGAAAACAAAAGTAAAAACAGTTATGGCAATCAAACCGTAAACTGACACCACCATCTCACACTGCACTCAGCCCTGGGCTAACAGACATTTCACACCTCCAACTTTAGAATGTGGGATATCCCCTCCCCTTAGCCCGGGGCCTTCTAAACCCCTCTCTGGAGCAGGGTTATCCCTAACGTTTTGGTAGGTATCCCTAAAAAGTCATAGTTACAGTCTGCAGGATGAGTCAAGGTTAGAAAGGTGACAACAGCAGCAACAGAATACTCTTGAGAAGCACAGAGTGTTTGTTGTCCAATCAAAACGGTGCTCTGAGGACATTGTCCCTGAGCTTTGATTTACAGGTGAATCCTTTAACCTGGGGGCTTAAATGCCTGGGTTAAGAAGTACAAGTGTGATTTGAGACTAGCTTAAGCCTCAGGCTATAATAAAGCCAAGGGCTTATTTGTAGGCTTGCGGGAAGGACCCTCAAATTTTGTGATACCTCCATCAAAGGTCGAACAAAACACAAGAACGTTTTAACATCTCCAATAAATGAAATAGATTGTTGTATAAAAATAGTTTACTGCAAAATTGGGTAAATCGGTCAATATTTCAATAGACCCCATTAACAAAAAAAGGTGAAAAGCAAAGCCAATTCGTATGCGACACCTTAAACATAAACTCATGTAGATTCACAGCAGAAGGTCAGAGCACTCCTAAACTTTACATAACCTCAACATAACTAGTAGTCAGGAAGCATCACACACTCAAAGTAAAGTATGTGAACAGCATGATTTATATTGGAAATGTAAACACAGATCTCAAGAAGGAAAACAGGTATCAGATTTTTTTTTATTATTACAAATGTATGTGTACTTGACAAATATAATCATACAGTTTTTAATATCTCTGCTATAGTTTGTCATAGGAAGACAAATGAGGGCTTGTTGGGTAGGTGTGATTGTGTTGAATCTGGCAACATCACTGTGTGTGAAAACCATTCAGACATGTCTGAGCTGGCTGTTTGTTTAGATTAGGCCAGTGGCTCTCAAACCTTTTGGACCAGGTACCACATCTGATCACACCAAGGAATTCAAAATACCATCCACAGTCTCACTATGAGCTCACAAGAAAACCTCAGTGACCCACAAGCACATAACTGCAAACACACACACACACACGCACGCACGCACGCACGCACACACACACACACACACACACACTTGCTGCCTCATTACAGCAGAGGTTCAGCATTGCATGTGAGCCACTTTGTTCATATTCAAAAGGATGAGGTTTTACATGAAAACCTCAGTCTCTTAACCACTGTCTCACAAGTGCCGATACACCGTCACATATTTTGCAGTGATGGCTGCTGTTTTTCCGTTCTGTGTGTAAATATTTTTTTATTTGTCAGTATTGGCAAAATGAGGAACTAAAAGTTTCAAAGAAATGCTTTCTAATATTTTGATACTTTCCACTCTGAAGAGAGAAGTGCAGCTCTGTGTCAACCTCACCTGGTGTACAGTGACCACAGATTCCCTGCTGGGCCCTTATTTATCATCAGTGTGTGGAAAAGCTTCTAAAGTCATGACTACAAACAAAATTTAGTATATTTGGAAGTGCAAGAAAGTTGGTATTTAGCAAATGTACTTGTGCATACCAGTAGGTAATCTGCCTTGATTAATCCCACATTTTCTAAATCACCCACACCCCTACATGTTTGCCCCCAAATGACAATTTATGTAACAAACAATCCCTTTAAACGCCATCGATGCTTCCTATCTCTGCCAGTTTATGTGATTCATTTTCAGTTCATTTTTTCTGTCATCTGGTGTGCTACCAGGGAGCACGTATAATTTGAGAACTTCTGCATTAGGCTGCATTCTTGATACCATAAATGTGTGTGTATATCGTGAGTTGCAGTTTTGCCTTCTAAATCAACATAATGAATGACACAGACTGTAGCCAAGTCAGACATTTTTTGACGGTTTTCACTGACAGTGCATGCTGTGCTGACACATAATGCCTGATTCAGCACAATCACACCTACCCAACAAGCCCTTGTCTTTCTATGACAAACTATGGAAGAGATGTTAAAAAGTATATGAGTGCATGTGTCATAAAATCTCTTTTTTGTTTAGGCCTTCTTATGAGTTTAATATTTCCAACATACATCCTGACTAACAGTAGGGTACGTTTAAGAGCTCTATGACCTTCTGTGACGATTTCTTTGTTTTTCACCTCTTTTTGTCAATGGCGTGTATGGAAATATGGACCAAACTGCGCAATTTTGCTGGAAAATGTTTTTTTTTATACAACAATCGGTTTCACTTATAGGATTCTTTAAAAAAAAAAAAAAAAAACTGTGCTTCGTTGTACCTCCAGTTGGGGTGTCTGACAAACTACAGCACTTTTTGAGGTTCATCCACCAGCCTACGAGGGCTTGTAAACGTGTGAAAGGAGCTAGAGTGTCAGCATCCTACAGGACATACGTTGTTAGGGCTTTTATTGTGAAATATTTATGACTTTTCCGGTATCTGCGTGTCATCCTTCTTTGGTGGTGCTCGTCATTCGACTGACAGCCGGTAGCTACGCCTGTTAGCTACGCTCAAACAGCCAGGTTTAACTGCACGGCACTGTGCAGGCAAAAACCTACATCAAGCCCTTTTCTGCATTAAAGCGAGTAATTCCAATTATTGTGTGACTGGGTGGAGAATTGCTGGATATCGAGCCGACGTAAGCCGAGAGAGGGTGTCCTCCACGAATGATTGACTCACCGTGTGTGGCTAGCTAGCGAAGAAGAGGGTGGGGACAAAAACTTCCAAGACCTCGCCCAACGTTGCTTCATTCCGGCAGGCAGCTAACTACACTCTTGACGGTGTGACAGAACCACACCAGAACTAACCCGGTTATTATCCAGGGGGAGACTGACACAGCGGTGTCAACCAAGGGCAGAAAAACTAAGTTAACGTTACCATGTTCAGGAAAAACGGAAAGAAAGACCCCGAGTTGTTCCAGAATGTGTCGGAGGGTCTGCGGCGGCTCTACCGGACCAAACTGTTCCCTCTGGAGGACACGTATCGATTCCACGACTTCCACTCCCCCGCACTCGAAGATGCCGACTTCGACAACAAGCCCATGGTCCTCCTGGTGGGTCAGTACTCCACCGGGAAGACGACCTTCATCCGTCACCTGATGGAGCAGGACTTCCCCGGTATGCGGATCGGCCCCGAGCCAACGACGGACTCTTTCATCGCGGTGATGCACGGTGAACAGGAGGGGGTGATACCAGGCAACGCTCTCGTTGTCGACCCGAAAAAACCCTTCCGCAAACTCAACGCCTTCGGCAACGCATTTCTCAACAGGTAAAGCCTCTCAGTCAGTGGTCAGTTCCCACGCCTCGGCCGAGAGGGCATTAATGAGCTTACTGAGGACCCTGAGCAATGTTGAATATGTAAAGCAGTGGGATTAGAGGAACGGGACAGCAGAAGGCACACGATTATTGAGTGGTGACTGAAACAAATTGATAGAATACCATTCTCATGCTTATGTACAGTTGTCATTCACTAGTACAGTAAGTGTGGCAAGTAAGTGTCGTAGCAGCACATGCCAGATGGATTGAATGACCTCTTACAGGATCCTACATGTAGCACACTTGGAATTGCACAATTATCCCCACTGTCTCTGAGCCAAGTGTATCTTTTTCCTTTCTGTTTCATCACCTCATGAGAATGTTTGTGTTTAGCGTCACTATCAAGGTTGGGGAACCAGTCTGTTTGGCAGAGGCAAGAGCGGATAGGTGCTTTCCAGCTTGCCTTTACAAAGGCTATCACTGCTGGCAGAATAAGCTTGTCAGGTTCAAGCAGGCCTTTTCCTTTCCACTTTAAAACAAATGTTGCCAGTGATCATTCTTGTACTTTGTACCTTACAGCTGCTTCCTGCTCAGCACCTGACAGAATGACTTGTGGCACATAGCTTTGCTGTGATGTCACATTGCGGCCCCTGAACACAAGAAATAGTTGTTATTGACGTTGCTAGGCAACATCAATGTCTTGTCCTTGGATGTCAGTGCCACAGGTCACATATTTCCTGGCTGTATAAGTTTTGCCACATCAGTAGGAGCCGACCGGCCAACTTCCGTCGTAGAAATCTTATCTCAAAAGGTTAAAGGTTTTGCTCTTTGTCTTCTTGTAGGATTGTGACATTGATTATTTGTGGCAGCGCTGTGACTCCTGTTGAGTCAGCAGGTGTTCTACTGAGGTGATGCTTTTGACAGAGGCTTTCAGCTGATTAGAGGTCCATCTGCACAGCTTAATGACGTAGAGGCGCTGAGGAATCTTCCAGAATCTTACCCAAACTTTTGTGAGTCACTCATGGTGACACTCAGCTGTGGTATCCACTTTGATGTCCCAACTTCAAATACACAGAATCGGACACAAAAACTTCCTTGTAAGGACTAGTCATCTTTCTCAGAGGTGTCACTCAGTGATGTTACAACATGTAAAGAGTCTGGTGTTTCATTTGGATAAGTGGAAGTGGGACTCTCACTAGATATCCAAAGTCATGCTGCGAGCTGGGATGACATAAGCAAGGTGGTATGACACACACTGCATGATCATGTTTGATGATGCAGTGTTAAACCCCTGAATGCCTCTCTGTCCTGTCCATTCTGTGCAGGTTTCTGAATAATTCACAAGGCTAACAGCAGCAGCTGTTGGTGTGCTCATTTCCTGTGCTGATGTTTGGAGGATGTAGGTACATCCCCTCTCTCTTCTCCCTCAGCCTGTGTGGTATCACCTTGTGGGAGCACTGTCAGCCAAACAGATGGCTGAATAACACAGAACTACTTTGTGTACAGTCATGATGTTAATCTGTCCCATTAGCTTCAGATTATCAGCAGGGCCATGTAGCCATATGCCGGATTAGGACAAACAGTGCAAGGCTAATTCACTCCCAATTAGGCAGGTTGCCATTATTCATTGAAATTCTCTCAATTATCCAGAGTTTTTGCTGTAGTGTGCCTAGAGTGCAAGCTCAGTGGGATTTATAGTTTTATTCATTGATTATTTTGTGCCAGGCAGCCTCAGTTGATCTGAGGAAAGTAAAGCAATTTATTTCAAATTGCAGTTTTAGTTTCTCTTTTGTCTGACTTCAACAGCACACTCTGACTACATTCCTTGATAGTCTAACATATTCCACAGAAGGAAGCAGATAAGAACATATGAAAATACAGGCTATTGTGCATTGTAGCATTGCTTGTCAAAGTGTTGGATGGAATCACATGGCTCTGTGGGGCTTGTGGTTTTCTTTGAGGCAACGCAGAAGGATAGTGAGAGTTCAGTGGTCATAGGCTGGCTTTATGAGAGCCTTTTGTAACACATATCATCATATATATAGCTGGATGTGTGACAATAGCAGGTGCACAACCTCTGTGCTGCTAAGTCTGAATAGGCTTGATGCATAACTATTGCAGCAGTAATTATAACAACGGCTTATAGCCAAGAGAAGGCCCACATGAAGCTTTTGTTGAGAACCACATGTTTTTGGAACTGGGCTGTTTTTGGCTCAGACTGGGCCACTTTTCCATTTTCCTCAGTCAAGGCCAACAGTTTAGATTGGCCTTCGACTATGGGTTGGCTAAGGGTCTTTTTTACTTATAACAGTAGACAGGGAATATTAAGGGTCAATTTGATAATTGGGTGATTTGTGGGGAAAAGAAAATACCGTTTTATAACTTGGAGAAGTGCACAGGGCCTGGTTAGTGTGATGATAGTTTCACTGTGCGGCTCTCTAACCATAGTTATTCAGCCTGTGGATTAGCCTTTAACTACCAGGCTTAGATAGGGCTGGCACTTGTAACCACTTATTTATGATGAGAGTAAACAGAGCTCAGTCAGGTGATCCCCACATCTACAATGTACTCTTGGGAGTGTGAAATAGCTGATGCACCCTAGTTGCTTGCTAATTCACAGTTTTTCTTCTGCTGTTGCAGCTGAATGTCTTGTTGAAGTAGCTGTCCCAGGGCCCAATAGTGTTTGTGTCCTCTTGTCTTTTTTAATAGCTATCTTGACTCTTCTGTTCCACCTCCAGATAACCCTCAGGATTCTGTGCTGTGCGTTTTCCCACTCTCTTCCCTTTTATTCACAGCAGCACTGCTGTCATAGGGCCCCTAGTGTGTTTGTGCGCCCTGTGTGAGCCAATAGTCAGTTAAACCCGAGTCAGCAGAGTGTAAGTTCCGCTCTGGCCCGCCCTAGCCTGCACTGTCCTGTTCTGTCCTGTCCCGCTCACAAGCTGTTATTCCAGGACACTGACTCGGCACTTTACCCCGGGACAGGAGCTTACCCCTGCGCTCTCTCGTAGAACGCATACACCTCACACACAAATGCACATGTGGATGCACGAGCACATGCGTAAGCAGGGGCGTTTGCACACACTCACACACACTCAGCAAAACCACAAAGGAAACAAACATGTGGAAAAGAGCCACAGTTGCAATCTCCCTGTCTACATCCCCAATGCTCGTTCCAGTCACCCTGTTTCCTCTTTTCTCTGTGGGAAGTTGAGGTTATGGTGTGAGGGGAGTCGCAGGGCAGGAGGTGGGGCAAGGGAGGAAGCCGTTGCATGCAGTGTTGGAGTTGGACTTCCAATCACAGACCCAGGCCTGACGTAGGACTGTAACCCTGGCCAGCATGACAGAGCTGCAACCCCACAAAGGGGGTGGGTTTCACACTTTCTTGAAACATATTTTTCGGGAGAAAAGGGTTTTAGACAGCTCCAGGCTCCTCTTGGGCCCCCCGTGCCTGGTAGGAGCCTCTGTTTCTAAGAATTCTGCTCGAGTTCTTCTGACTATTTTGTTTTGTTTTTTTTCTAGAGGCTCTGTGTGGAAAATTTGGGCTAGATAGTTTAATGGAAAACCTGAGCCAAGATTCCAACTGGATATCATACCCCATCAGCCAAGACAGAGGGAGGGAAAAAACCCTGCATGGTTGTTATCTTTGGCAGTCAGGTTTATTGTAATATAATACAATGCATAGGACCTCTATACCAACCCGCTCTCAACTTTCTTTGACTTCTTGTTTGTCCTTGGATTTTTCCTTTCCCCCCCTGCGAGTGGTATGGAACCTGTGAAGAGGTTGTGGTGTGTGTGTGTGTGCGCCCTGACTGCGGTTGCAGCAGGAATGTAAAGACAAGGCTCTCTCGGTCTTGTGACCTGGTGCCTCTAAGCTTATGTTGTGAATATTAGTTCAGAGTGACTGAACGAGCAGCAGAGCGAGACTGAGCACTCTGAAGCTGTGGGCCGTTTTAACAATCACCCTCTTTGTCCCTGGCGGGATACTGTGGGCTCGTGCACTGCCTACTCATCTTCTCATGCTTCGTAACGTAAGATTATTTGTTTGCTTGTGTCTGTCTGCGTGTGTCCCCTCCTCACTCGGCCTTACCATTATAATTATAATGTATCCCACTGTTTGGCAAACATTCTCACATCAGTGGTGGCCTCCCACAGCTACTAAGCACCCCCCCCAAACACACACACACACACACACACACACACACACACACACACTGTCAGAAAACTTTGATTAAAAAGATGTATTATCATCTGGCCTTAATGTAAATGTTAAAAAAAAACTGAACTACACATTAATGATAACCCCAGGCTAAGAATGTGCAGTACGTCATCTAATAATCTTCTAAAATCCTCAGTTTTGTCAAAAGGAGTTATGGAAGTGGAAACAGGATGGTGGCTGCATTGCTTTTTAAACTTCAGTTTAGTTTAATTTTCATATCCAAGCCTATAAAATTAATTCTATTGTGCCAAAACAAGAATTTAAATGCTTGTGAGAGGTATCTGATTGGAGCATTTAACTCTAATTTAAATATAAAACCACCTAATTTGGAGTCATTCATTCAGGGTTAGTTTTTAATTGTGCAACAGAACTGTGTGTCATTTTAAAGCTGGATTTAGTTTTTCTAAACTCTGATTAGAACTAATCTTAGACTAAATGAATCCTCAATCGAAACCTAAGGGCTTTCTGTTGATGTTATGCAGCAGAGCGAGGAGTTTGTCAATGGAAAACACCTGAAGGTTTGTTTATCACCAAGTTGATGTACAAACAGTCTCACCCAACTGGTTCTGTGCCTCTCACTCCCTACCCCCCCACCCCCCCTTCCTCTTTCTTGGTATACCTCTCTGTCTCATTTCCGTTGCCTGCACCCTCCCTCCCCCCACCTTTCCTGTCTCTCTCTCTCGGCAGGTTCATGTGTGCTCAGATGCCCAATCCTGTCCTGGAGAGCATCAGCATCATCGATACTCCTGGAATTCTGTCTGGGGAGAAACAGAGGATCAGTAGAGGTCTGCCTCACACACCCACACACGCACACACTCATTCACTTACTCATCTAGTCACCAGAACTTTCTACATAGCCGCACCCTCGCCTCATGAACCTCATGAAATACACACGATCAGTAGACTCACATAATAAGCCCGCAGAAAGTTCAAACATTAAGACGTACCCAAACATGCTTAACCTACAAGTAAACACTTAACAGTCGGTGTATTTGGTCTCTCCCGGGCTGTGTGTTTCCAGCATAATAGTGCTCTTCATAATGTTGTCAGACCAGTATTCCACTCTTACCCCTACAGGCCAGAGCCGAAAGAAACAGGTCATGTAAATCCCAGTTAACACGGAGGCCTTCACAGCATGACAGGCAGCAGGGCACTTTGAAGACTGCTCACTTCCTGTCTCTTTTTTACGTGTTTTTCTAGGTCACCATCCTCTCTCACATCTCTTTCTCTCTCTCTCTCTGTTTGTGTCTCTGTTTCCATATTTTCCATTAGCTGTGTTTCCATCCATGCAGATTCCAATGTACTGAATGAACGGGCTGAATGGAAAAAAATCACAAACATTTCCTAGGGTGTAGCACAAGATCTTACACTTGTTTGAAGTGGAAAGGGTTTTTACTGATAAGGGAATTAAGGGATAAATTTACTTTGGTTAGATACGTAATAACATAGAAGCAACATTTTTGCTGTTGTCATGGACATTCCCACAACAAAGGTGAAAATGTCTGGTTGCAATAGCAACAGGTATCAATGGACCAGTGTGACCAAAGTGTGCTGTTGCACCGTGTATACAGCCCCTGTCAAGGTCATAAGGTTAGTTGGTGCATTGCGATGTTGCTAAGTGCATTTTTCCTTCATCTTCACACACTGTGAAGTGTGACAAATATTAGACATCACACAAAGGAACAGTAACATTTTATCAAGTGACATTGCATAAGTTTACGGCAAAATTCCCCTCATGATTGGATGGAAACATTATTTGTGGCTCTGTATTTTTCCTCTTTTTCTATTTTTCTTAATCTCCTGTCTTTAATTTCTATCATAATGTCTTTCTGCTTGAGTGTTCCCTGCAAAGAAGCCACCTCACACTTTGATCCATCCTCCGCTTGGTGAAACAATGTCATGACCTTCATGACCGTCCCTTAAGAATCACCACATAAACAGTTTTTCTGTGCAAGTTTTTCAGCCAAAAGATAACAGAGGAGCAGAAGCAAGCTTCTGTTTTTTGTACCTGCTTTGTGCCCCTTTTTAGAGGAAGTGTTAATATAGCAACAAGAGATGATTCAACTTTTTTTGTGTGTTCTCTGGTGAAAGGAAGAGGAGTAAAGTGGTGAGCGTAGCAAGAATTTCCAAAGACACAGCACCCACCCACCCCCCCTCTGCGTTGCACAGAGGACTGATATTACACAGTCAGTCAGTCTGCTCTTTATTGGCTCCCATTTCTCATGAGACACAGCGAGGGAGCAAAAGACGAGAGTATGGAGAAGAACGAAATAGGGAGCGGTCAGATAGAAGGAGCATGAAGGACGGACGGGAAAGAGACAGAAAAGGCCAAAGAAGCGACTGTAAACACACCAATGTAAATAGGCACCGTTAGATAAGGAACAAAAGGAAGTGTGTGTGTGAAGGGACCGGTGCATGTTGAGGTGACCCTGTTCAGGGACCGAAATGTGATGCTGCATACCTCGGACAATTTTGTTTCTATACATACATGCTCCACACTTTCTAAGACACAGACATACACACACACACGCATACACACACACTTCGATTTCATTTGATTCATACATGCACGCATACATACAGAGGTGCTGCCCTCATGTCTACCTCTGTTTCTCCATAAACACAGATAGTACTGTACTCCAGATATAGTGCTGTCAGTCTAATATGTAAACATGGCTGACTTGATTCTGCAGATGAGGGATGGCAGACCTCTGTGTGTGTGTGTGTGTGAGTGAGAATGATTCATTAGAGTGCATGAGCTAGGAATGCTGCTGGATGTCTGGCACATAGTGGTCTGGACCAGTGTTTTATCAGGGAGTTTCCCTCTAAAAACCTGACGTGTCAGATATGAAAGCCTGAGATATTTCTCATTGAGAGAATCATGGCTGATCTCCGTCATATGTAATGGCATGCTAGGATTGGCATGTGCTGTCGGGCAGCAAATTTAGTCCTCTTTGACTTATAAGCCGCGGCTGCTTCCCCAGTAAGCACATGCATGCATTAGCAGTTGGTGCGGGCTATAGTAAGCAGAAGCCCGAGCAGCTGTCTCTCTGTCTGTTTGCCTGCCTCCATAGGACACGTGCGTCAAAAGCAGCCACTGGACAGGAGGGAGGGAATGTCCTCGGCTGAATCCCACAGGAATCTTGGCCTTAAAATATTCCCTTTTTTTACCCCCCTCCTCCTTAAGTTTTTCTCTCACTTTTTAAACGCACGTCCGCAGACACACAACTCATGTTTGGCCACGATGCT
The DNA here is from genome assembly GCF_902150065.1 of Myripristis murdjan. Taxonomy (NCBI): domain Eukaryota; kingdom Metazoa; phylum Chordata; class Actinopteri; order Holocentriformes; family Holocentridae; genus Myripristis; species Myripristis murdjan. The sequence goes on from NC_043989.1 coordinate 25,688,447, forward strand.
TCCCTGCTTCCCACATCCTCTCCCTCGTGCTTTCACTACTCTTCATTCTTTCTCTTTTAATCACTCACTGGGTTTTAGTTTCACTTTAACCACCCCCTCCTCCCTTTTCCCCTTTTTCCTTCTCTCTTTCTGTCTTTCCCTCTCTCCTCTGTCTCTGCCTGTCTCTCTCTCTCTCTTGTATACACGTGCTCAGACACAGACAAAAGCTAGGCATATCGGAATGCGTGTGCAGCAGATCTGGCGCTGATTGTGCGGCAGCCTAGATGAGCTTTTAGACCGACTGCATTCTTCTCTGCTCAGATGACACAGACAGTAATCAAAACCATAATTCTCTCTCACTTCCTCTCCTCCCAGCTCCTTAAGGCAAAAGAAACCTCAGATAAAAAGTCCTACTACTAGCTTCCCCTTATTTCTAAATTTGATAAAGGCAGAAGTGAATATTACGCCTCATGTCTGTATCAGCAACAAAAATTTGTTTGGAGCCAGTTACATCCCTGCCACAGGAGTGTCACTTTCTTTCATGTTGTGGGCATGTGGCTACTCTTTCACCATAGTGTTTTATTCTGATACTCCTTAGTCTGTCCCAAGCTCACTCCAAGCGCTCCTTTTTTTTTTATTCAATTATTTACAGCCTCAACATACATGTAAAGACTCAGTTTGTCAGGCCTTTTCTCAGAGACTCAGTCAGTCAATTATAGAGTGTCCTGAATCCATTGAATCAATTCTTAAACTATTCCTAATCACTACATTGTGTTTACAGCTTCAGTCATTAAACAGCCAGTTTCTTCTCCTTTCCTCCCCACAGGTTATGACTTTGCAGCGGTGCTGGAGTGGTTTGCAGAGCGCGTGGACCGCATCATCCTGCTGTTCGACGCCCACAAGCTGGACATCTCCGACGAGTTCTCCGAGGTGATACGCGCTCTCAAGAACCACGAGGACAAAATGCGCGTGGTGCTGAACAAGGCGGACCAGATCAGCACTCAGCAGCTGATGAGGGTCTACGGAGCACTGATGTGGTCTCTGGGCAAAATCATCAACACTCCTGAGGTATGGGACAAAGGGGGTTTAAATGGGGGTCTGTCCATATTTTGGATTTTCCTTAACTGCTTTTTGTCATATTGTCTGCTTAAGTTTTTTTTTTTTTTTTTACATTTGTCCTACATTTTTCAGTTAACTTTCATTGCACTGCCACCATGGCACATAATCTCTCTGTCACAACAGAAAAACAATGTTGGATTACCTCCATCAGTCACAATACTAGTCCCAGTCTCTCCTTCACAGCCTCTTCAGAAGTAGTTAAGAAGAACAATGTAGTTTCCTTAAATGGGTAAAAACAAAGTCAAGTGCCTTTTCCGAGGGTGTGTTAATAGAGAACAGTGACAGGTTTTCAACATGTCATTGGTACACTAATCATAGAATTGGAAAACACTGTAATAGTGCTTTATCACCATGCATATTCCATGTGATATCATGTGACCCACCCTTGTCTTGTGATTTTGTGCCAGCAGTTTAGTTAATGTTTGGTGTATGGCCATAATTGTAAATCCATTCGAGAGTAACCTTTGGATTGTCTTGATAATTATTTACTGACTTTGGGAGTGCAGTTTGTCGCATGGATTCTCAGTGCAATCTGAAACAGTTTGCACAAAATGTTATTCACTCACTGTTATTTCGCTGTCAGCCGACAATCTTGTGTTGCATTGTTGGACATCCTGAATGTCATTTTTGCATAATGTGTATGTATTTTTGTGTCTGTTTATATACTCTAGCCGGGTTGTGGAGTCACACATATGTGACCTGTGGAAAAGAATTTCCTCTTCTTTGGGTGTGGGCAGTAAACTAAAACTTGACGGACAATGGAGAGAAAGCTAACTTTGTCAAATCTCATCCCAGGTGGTGCGCGTTTACATCGGCTCATTTTGGGCCCAGCCCCTGTTGGTCCCCGACAACAGGAAGCTGTTTGAGGCAGAGGAGCAGGACCTGTTCTTAGACATCCAGTCGTTGCCACGTAACGCAGCACTACGCAAACTCAACGACCTCATCAAGCGGGCACGCCTCGCTAAGGTTGGTGCTCATGACACTCGCCTTCTACCTTATGCATTCTCTCTCTCTCTCTCTCTCTCTCTCTCTCTCTCAATCTCTGTCTCATGCGCTTTCTCAGGCTATCACTTCTCTCTGAGGAACTTCCATAAAGGTCCGACTTTATGCAACTTTGTTAGTATTTACCATCGTCTTGTTTCTAAATCAGCCAAAGACAGAAGTGAGTACTACTCACTTCATGCTTGAATGTGTCAGCAATCTGATATTACTGTAATCTGGTAAACTTGAAAATGAGAAAAGAGGGGATGTTTGCTACTTTTGCCCTCTAATCCATGTTGAGTAATCAGTATTTCTCCTTTCGGTTTTTCTTAGGTTCTTACATTGTGTAAGATGTTTATGTGCCACTGAATGGCCAGCATTGAAACAAACCTTTTTTTTTTTTTTTTTTAGGAAGGCATAAGCTCTGCTCACAGTGTTATGGATTTTTTATTTATCTATAGTCTCAGTTTAATTAGTGGGCAAGACTAACTGTTCTGTATATTTTTGAACACGGTATCCAGGTACAAGCCTACATCATCAGTTCTCTGAAGAAGGAGATGCCGAGTGTGTTTGGGAAGGACTCCAAGAAGAAGGAGCTGATCTCCAACCTTGGAGAGATCTACCTGAAGATTGAGAAGGAGCACCAGATCTCACCTGGAGACTTCCCCAACATCAACAAGATGCAGGTAAGACCATAAAAATGAGCAAACACTGTGTCACCCAAATGATGATAAATTATAGTGGAACAATAAGTGCAGAATATATAGCCTCATGTTTTGTGGCTGGGAAAGGGGAAGAGGAGACAATAAAAGACACAGTCAGTGAAATGTACCAACAGTGTAATGTGAAGTTTTGTCAGAATGAATCAATCAGGGCAACTGGTATCCATGATATTGTGTATCAAAGAGACGGTCGAGAGCCAATCTGTAGTCTGGCCCCTTAGTTTGTCATGGCAGACAAAAAGAGTGACTTACAGCTAACTGTGGTATGAGTGACTTATAGTCCAGAACTGTTCAGATTTGATGAAATGATAAGTTTGACTGTCTACTCCAAAGTACGACATTTTGAAAAATAAAGGGTGGAGTGTAAAAATGTGCAAAGAAAAGGTTTGGAGTACAATGACCTTCCAACCTTTACTCTTTGCCTTTTCTACCCTGTTTTCCGCCCCTTACCCCCCAGGATGGGCCAGGATGGGGATGAGATTTATTTTTCCTGGTTTGTCAGGAAATCCTGCTTCTTGTGTGCTGCTCCCATTGGTGGCCAGTCAAGAGTGATCTATTTCCATCACCAATTCCTGTTTTCCTTCGTCACCCCCTCCCTTTAGGAGCTGCTGAATGGCCAAGACTTCTCCAAGTTCCCAGCGCTGAAGCCCAAGCTGCTCGAGGCCGTGGAAGACATGCTGGCCAATGACATCGCCCGTCTCATGGCCTTGGTACGCCAGGAGGAGGCCGCCATGCCCAGCCAGTCTGTCAAGGGTGGAGCTTTTGAGGGCACCATGTCCGGGCCCTTCGGCCACGGCTATGGTGAAGGCGCCAGCGAAGGTATCGACGAGCTGGAGTGGGTGGTGGGCCGTGACAAGCCCACGTACGATGAGATCTTCTACACGCTCTCACCCATCAACGGCAAAGTGTCTGGCGCCTCAGCCAAGAAAGAAATGGTCAAGTCCAAGCTGCCCAACACAGTCCTGGGGAAGATCTGGAAGCTGGCTGATGTGGATAAAGATGGCTTCCTCGATGATGAGGAGTTTGCCCTGGCCAATCACCTCATCAAGGTAAAGCTGGAGGGTCACGAGCTGCCCGCAGCGTTGCCTGACCACCTGGTGCCCCCATCAAAGCGCGGGGTGGTGCTGGAGCGCGGGGTGGTGCTGGAGGCCCAGTAATCCAGAGCAGAGGGGCGTGGCCTGGAGACTACCCACTTTTGAATAGGACTTAGACGCAAGTCCTACACAGCCGTGAGCGTCATCCTCTCGGAAGCTGTGGGTCTCCAGGATTCCTAACACACCGTGAGGAGGAATTGCTGTGATCTTTTTCACCAGAGAGAGACTGGAGGGATTCTGTGGGAGGGCTGGGCGGCGGGGCTTTGTGCATTTGGGGATAAGTGTGCAGATATCTGTGAGGAATAAATAAAGGGGAAGTGGGTTGGGTGAATTGCCAACTAACAGAAGGACAATACTGGGTTCAGTAATTCACACGAGAGTTGGAGGTTGCATGAGAGGGTTGGACATGGATTTGTACATCCTGTGTAAAAGATGTCTGATAAGTATACAGTCCATATTATTATTATATGTTCATCCAAAGAAACATAGCTTTTTTCCATTTGGAGAGAGAGGAGAGAAATCAAATCAGCTGTTAGAATTGTTTTATCTATATTTTTGTATTTCTGACTGTTAACTTTGAGGCTCTTTCCAAATGCTTCCCTTTTTATTATTTTGCCAGATAAATAAAAAGGAAATATTTACCATCAGTCTTTTGGTTATGTGGATTTATTAGAATATTTAAGTTTTGAATGAATGAATGAAATGAAAACCACTTTCTCTAAATTTATTGAAAGCCGTTGGGTAAAAAGATACCAAAAAAAAAAATAAAAAAAAATCAGCCATTGCATCTGCTCATGGCATTTCAACGAATAATAAATGATATTTCTTTTACTTAGACTTGCTTTAATTGTAGGTGGAGTTGGTTGTGGTGGTGACATGATTAGGAAGGGAGGTGGGAGTTCAGGCAGAGGACTGTGTCACCCTGAGGCCAATCGGATACATTAATGTAATGTCAATGACATATACTGTACTGCCCTCTATAGGCCAGCTCAGCAACAGCAACCACAGTCAGCCCACAGACACACTAGGCCATTTGCTCATAAAAAGAGTTAGCTTCTGACTGGACATTTTTGTATTGAGGACAGTGGTGGAGACAGAACAATCATGAGATACTCTGGAACACTTAGAGGACATGTGGAGACAATTTACTGGCATGGAAATTTACTCCAGGCCTAGAGCGAGGAGCACAAATCATAAGCAGCCACAGAAAGTCAGAAGGCTCTCTCATACGAGCATGCATCGCAACCAGAATAGAAATGAAGCTCGGCAGATTTAGAATAAAGGAAAGAAGACATAACAACATGTAACAAGCCTAGATCGGCTCCCAGGTCTATTTGCACAATTCAAATATCCTTGTTTTCATGTCAGATTTAAATGGAGCCCAGGCATGAGAGAGAAACACAAATCAAATGTCGCTCAACAGCCTATCAAATTTGACTGACTGTAATTATATGGTGTTCCCCTATTTGCATACCATCACTGTGACCAAAAATGAGTGTGGCTACTAACTGCCTTGCCTTTTGCACATGATAATCATAAATCATTCTCTCTTTCTTTCTCTTTCTGTTGATAGTTGGATATGGCCTGGTGAGTGGTGCAGAGGCAGGAATGTAAATTATGTGAAAACATTTCCACTGCATGTCTGTGCATGGATGTTTACATCTATCCACGTTTGTGTCTCTATTTGTCTCAGCCTTGAATAGATCACATGCTTGTTTAGCATCGTGTTTGTTATCTTTTGGGACCTACCATACAAAAAAGAGCTACTTAGAGCGCTGATCTATCTATCAAACACCTATTGTTGCTTGTCTGTGTCATTCTCAGCCCAAACCACTTTGGAAAGTCATATGCCTCTCCCTCACCAGCACACTGCGCCAGCAGGGAAATGCAGGGAAGTTCTGCACACTGACTTATCTGTCAGCGTCAGATGTGCATGACCTCCAGTGGGTGTTACACACCAGAGTGGTGTGATTTCATCTGTTACAGAGTCCGGAGGCGCTCTCTTGTGCCGTCGTAGGTTACTACAGGTGTAGCCTTTATCTGATGTGAGGGCCATTTGCAATGCTGTGCTGTATTGTGTCCTGTGCAGATCCCTACTGTCCTGTACTGCAGCTACTGTGAGTACATGGGCATGTAATATGTACATGTCATATAGTGGATCTCCATATATGATATGCACTCAGTGGCCACTCTATTAGGTACACCTGCACAATCTAAAACAATCTAATACAATCCAATACAACTGTTCTGCCATAAAGTTTCCTTTGGTGCTGTTGAACTGGACTGCATTTTATTGCGAGGTCTTTCTAATATTCTGACCCCCTCATGTATATCAATAGGGAGGACAAAAAACGAGAAACACCTCTCAATATAATGTAGTCCAGTACAAGAGCTCTACAAACTTCAACCTCAATAATAAACATAGAATTAAATCTACTATTATTAAAATGTCAACAAGAACTGAACATTATAAACTTTCTTAAAAGGTAGAGCTAAAGGCATTGGGCTGCATTAGATTGTACAGGTGAACCTAATAAAGTGGCCACTGAGTGTAAGATCCATGTCAAGTCCATCCCTCCAGTAGACTCCCAGAGACGTGGAGAATAATCTGCAACATCCTAAATGAAATAGAGCTATCAAAGCTATTGGTAACTGTCAGTCAGGTAAGATGGTTCATTATGTAAGGCCTTATGAATAATCCTTTCACATGAAATCCTCTTCACCATTTGGGTTCTCCACTCGCTTGATTAAATCGAGAGACTACCAGGTGCTGCAGCACTAAAATAACCTTCCCTCTTGCAGCTGTATAGTTCATAGTGGTGTAAATGGCTAGTTTACAGCAGTCTGGTGTCCCACTTGTTGTGGTATGATAATGTACTGACAGGGAGCTGTTGGAATGACCACAGCAGTGTGAAGTGAGCGTGCATGACTGTATGTGTGCATATGTGTGTTGCTTCGCTGTCTGTTTGTATAGCTGTTACCATACTGTCTATCTCTCCTTTGCTCCGCTTCCTTTTTCCTGTCCTCTTCTGTTAGCTCATCACTATCTCCTATCTCCCACTCCCTCTTCCTTCATTTCTTTTAACTGTTTTTACAGGGCACCACTTTTCCCTGTTTTTATTTCTTTCTGTTTATCTGTCCCTGTCCATTTGTCCCTCTCTGGGTCTTTACCCATCTCGTGAAATCCATGGGTCCCAGTTGTCCCCTCCCTGTCTAAAAATAGCTCCTCCAGCTATCACCCCCTCTCTTGCCATTTCTCCGTCTGACACACTGACCCTGGCAGATAGGTGACTAGTTCAGGCTTATATAACACTGCTATGGTTAGCGAGTGCCATTTCTCAGATGCAGGTGAGGAATGGGGCGGTGCCGTGTGTTTATGTATGTGTACGTGATGCATTTGTACAGAGCGGCTACGGTAGGAAAACACTGCATTTCCACCGTCACACACCCACATGTTGACGAAAAAGACTTGAATCTAGATCATATAGATTATTCCACACAAAAAGCTCTTAAAAATGGCCAAATGTTTTTGTGACTCTAATTTCAGCAAAAGTTTTCTTAATTCCTGAAAAGCTGACAGTTGGGAAACACAGGCTTTTTGGCCAACAACAAAAAATGAAAACCTGTCAATATTTTAAGATTATGTAAATGAGAAATCATAAAATGACTTTGACTAACATGTAAAACAAACACCCTTTTAATCAACTGGGCAAAATTGAAGGAAAAATTTTGTTCTTGGTATATCATTGAGTTTCAGTCTAAAATAAAATTTACTGTAAGTCTATTCTGAATACAACACACCACGCACAGTCAACATATTAAAAGGACAAAGATCGTTTTATTTGGCTGGATACAGAACAAATCCAAGCAGCATAAAATTGACATCCAAGATTGTCTTAACAGTCCATTGCATTTCACATTTTTGTGGGAGAAAGAGGATGGAGAGGTGATCAAAGGAAGTAGAACATATAAGTGCTTACAAAGGAGTCTGATGACCAGCAGACATTAAGAAGTAAAAGAGTCGAAGAGAAACTTTTAGCATTTTGAATTCAAACCTGTTTTCACCAGGCATATCTTTACATGTGACAATGTTCGCGTATCGGCAATGCAGTTCCATGAAAAATGGCTTGTTAGCATTGTGACCTGATGTTTTTTGTTGGAAAAACTTAGAAATTTTTGACGCACATTTTAACAAGTGCCTGGTGAATAAATATAGCAGGCTTGGTTTCAAAATGTGAGAGACCCTTTAAGCTTAAGGTGTGACAGAGAACTTCTTACATGTGTTTAGTAGGACGTTCATCTCTCTCTTGACTGTCTGCTCAATAAACTATCAAGAATCACTATCCACTGATTTCTACTCAAATCAATCTCTCTAAGCTTCCTTTTTTTGTGTTATCTTCTAAGGCAACACGCAATCAGTGAGCCACTTAGACAATCAAATAATCAATTAAACATAATCAGGGTGAGTCGTGTCCAACCCTGTCCACTCTTAGCTGGTTGACAGAGCCATGAGAGAAGGGGATGGTGTGATTTGTCATGTCAAAGGTCCAGAAGGGTCCAGTCCAATGAGGTAGGTAGGTATGCAGTTGGGTCAAAAAAGTTGACAAAATAAAAACAAAAGTCAGCATTGGTTGGGTTTAGCTCAGTTCGGCCTATGTGTCCTCGACTCCAGTTGTGTTGTGTTGTGGCACCACTTTGGTCAGGGTGGACTCAGTTCAGTTCATTTCAGCTGGTTTGGACCATGCTGGACTCAGCAGGGCGGCGTGGCTGCTGGGTGAGCCCCAAATATTTCCTGTGAGGCATAGGTGATGTAGAGGAAGCCATCGGGGTCTCTGTACTGGGAATAGACCTCCCCCATGCTGGCGGACATGCAGGACATGCTCTTCTCCGAGACCAGGAGGAACAGTGCCTGGCTCGACTCCAGATCGATCTTATTCCTGAGAGACAGAGAACAGGAAGGGAGGAAATGACAGCGTGATGACAGTGTGTGGGCTGCATATCTCAGGACAGAGGAAATGAGAATATGAAGAGGCAGAGAGGCGGACAAGCAAATCTAGCAACCTGGTGGAGAAATTAGAGAGGAAGGATGATTGGACTGAGAAGGGTAGGCGCAACCTGTCTGAGAAGTGTCTGGGCTAAGATTAAGAACCGAGTCCCAGCGGACTTGAGTTTAAGTATAACATATGCATACAAGCACATACACACACACACACACACACACACACACACACACACCTTGCACCAATCCTTACCTGAGCAGGCAGAGGAACTGGCCCAAGGTAAGCTCAAATGGCACCAGGAACTTTGTTTTGTCCAACAGGGGAAGGGTCTTTTCGCGAATGTACCTTTCCACAATCACCTGCACGCAGAGACAGTGGTGATAAGGTTATGGTGCAATCACAGCGTCAAGTGGAATTATTTCCCCATTTTTTTTTTTTTTTATTATAACAGAAAATAAATGAACTCACAGGCAACTTGTTTGGGAATTTAGACCGAATACTGCACACTTCATGTTTTCTTGTTTCTAAAGCAAAAGAGAGGACATTTTAGATACATTTTAATTATCTTGTAGAACCAAAATATTATAAGAATACGTATGTATCTAGGTCCAAAGTATTCATGCAAGAAGACACTGTCATCATAGAGCTCAAACAATTGCTTAAAATATGAGGTGAGAGCTCTCCTGATGGATTTACCTAGGCATTTCCTTTGCTTGAAGGGCATCATCTCCATAGATTTCTCGTAGGGAGCCATGTTGTTCCTGTTCGGGGTGGTTTGCAGACCAGCGGTGATGGAGGCAGTGCAGCTGGTGGTGCCGGCGGCGGTCTTGCCCGGGCTGACAGGAGTCCCCACGGGTGGAAGTTAGCAAACCCCACTGGACTACTCTGTCAGCTTGTCTTTTATAGGGCCCGAGCTGGGAGGGCTCGAAATGTGACACCAACAAACAAAGGCACACTCCTTGTTCTGATGACCAGCATGTGGTTGTAGGTGTGCATCTGTGTGTGTGTGTGTGTGTGTGTGTGTGTGTGTGTGTGTGTGTGTGTGTGTGTGTGTGTGTGTGTGTGTGTGTGTGTGTGTGTGTCTGCCCTCATCACTGGTTCACACCAGCTTCACACATACTGGTTATCTCACAGAGAGCTCTCACATCTACCTGAGATATTGGTGCTGCTGACACACACATATACAAAGGCATACAAACACACACATGCAAAGAAGTGGAATGGGGACATCCAATCAGCTCAGCAGCATAAACAACACATGATAATAATGCAGACATTAGATAACAGTGACTCCAGACACCATCTAGCACCTAAACATGACTGGATGCACCCATACGCTCACACTCTATCATACAAAAACACATAATATCCATCGGCTCCTGACCCTCAAACTCCCTGTCTCATAGCCATGCCGGCCACGGAACAACTCTTCATCCCCATTCCTAACTCTGTCCCATGTTACACCCTTGTTGAGCAATGATTGAATCATCGTCAATGAGAACAGTTATTGATGTGTGCCGGCTCCATTGAACGTTGTCTTGGAGATTACTCCACTATCTCTCCTCTATCCAAACTGTGGCAAAAGGGGATGAGGATAATGTGCATTACTCCTTTTTTTTTTTCTTTCCATAAAGTGCTTTTTATTTATTCTCCTGCCATTCCACCACAAGAAGACAATGGACCTTGTTGCCAATCAAGTCCAGAAAGGAGGAGTTTCAGCAATAACAAACCTTCAAGACCATATGGGACAGTATTAGTAATAGCAGTAGTAGGCGAGTGATCAAACTAGACCTTTCCTTTTCATTCTGTTAAGGAAGCAGCGCTGAGACTAAACTGTATCCAGTCCGGGGAGCTCTGTGCTCTGTGGTGTTAAAGCCAGGCGAAGATCACCCTCTGCTGGTGGAAAGTCAGTCTCAGAAGGCACTGCACCTGTCATACTTCTCATAATATGCAATGCTAGCATTTTACTGCCAGTTGTACTAAATAGTATCGGTGGGTTAAATTACAGTAAGCAGAGCTACAGCCCTCCTGATTTTCAGAGACTGTGACAACTTCTTCGAAAGGCAGCTATGATTAAAACAGCTTTTTCCCTTTATCACAAGTTTTTTTTTTTTTTTTACACAATTCCCTCTATAGTTTGCTTTACATGTAGATAGATAGATAGATAGATAGATAGATAGATAGATAGATAGATAGATAGATAGATAGATAGATAGATAGATAAAAACCAAACTTTCAACCCCTAGACTTTCATTAATCATGATTCCTGAGATTCTGGATGATAAAACTTACATGATTTCATTCGCTGAAAAGACCTTATTTTAGGTTTTGAAATTTATAAAATTTGACATTTTGATACTAATGGATAGCCTAGTCACAACTAATATGAAAAGCCATTTCCCCTCAGCTCTGTGTGGATATTCTTTTATATATACAATATCATCTTTTTTGCGTAATAACATTAAGTTGGCATCATGAGACAAAAGAATAGAAAGTCCCGATGAGGATAATAAAGAGCCTTAATAATCATTAGTCCTTGCATGGAAACAACAACAATAATGCTATAATACATTTTTAGAGGGACACCATGTAAATATTAGAGCAAATCTGCACACTATGCATAATATCCCGTGGGAACGTACACTGACACCATAGGTGGTTTTGTAAAAGAGCGTTAAGCACGATGAGCTCCCTGCTGGGCATCACAGACGGTGCCATGACTCCCTATGGGAACACTATAGGAATATAGTGATTACAGTGAAGTTGGACACATAGGGGATTTTCCATGCGTCCATTCGAAAAACTTCCCTGACCAATCCCAGTCCAGTTCTGGTGCAGTGGCTCCTCCTCCCTGCTCACTCCGGGCTCCGATCCTGATCCCACATGTAACGCTATCTCCCTCTGTTGCATTGTTTCATTGGGACCCAGCATAAGGACCCCAGCTCTGGCGCATAGGAAGGACTGAGACGCCTCATTAATAATAGTGAAAAAGACACTATGTTGATCGGAAATCAAGCTTGGATTCATATGAAAATGGTTTCTGAGCTTCTCGTTTAAGGCTACAAGTGGATTCATTAATTCTAGTCTTGTGCCAGTCAGCAAGGTTGCCTGGAAGGTGCATGGCACGTTAGGTGGAGATGGTGAGCACGGGCAGGATATTAATATTTCGTTGATTCGGATTTCAGGTGGCTACTATGTCGCTGTCGTCGGTCGCCCGAACGTGTGCTGCACTGCCTGGTGTTGGACCTTAGCCCACTCATTCGTTACACGGTAACAGAGCGGTAGTTAGCGGTGCGCCGCGGTGCTGCCCGCCGGCTTCCCTGACGAGGATGGCTGGCCGCCGCGGCTGCGTGAACTCGCTCTGGTCCGGTACCGAGCGCGTCCGGATCGGAGAGCGCCTGAAAGCGACGCTGGCCGGGGTGCTGGAGCTGGAGCTGCTCAGGTGCAAACACCTGGAGATGGTGGACGCCGCTCTGGAGGACAGACCCACCGCAGCGAGCGCCGCTGCCGCAGCAGCAGCAGCAGCCGCCGCCGTGGATCCGCGGGCGGAGGGCAGCGGAAGCCCGGAGAGCGCTGCCTCGGATGCCGACGAGGGCTCTGCGACATCCCGCAGGCAACAGGTCAGTCAGTGCGTCTGTCAGCTCGTAGCCCGGATCTCTACTTGACGAGATGATTAAATATGGATGCGGGGATGATGGTGATCTGCCAGCAAGCCATTCCCTATGCAGCTCAGTGGACAGATTTTTATCGCTGCCTGGCTGCGCCGGGGGCTGAATACCCAATTGATTGAGATGGTGACAGACCATCCAACCATGCAACCTGACTATTATACAACAATGTGTGACCGTCACATGGAAGTAATGTCATTCAGGTCAGGGTTACAGTAGCACATACTGTCTGCCTGCCTGCCTGTCTGTCTGTCTGTATGCTGTGGCAAAAGGTTATGAAATGGATGGGAGATGGGAGCTAGGTATTAACACACAAAGCAGATGCTGGGGCATTTTGGCTCTGGCTGGTAAATCTGTCAGCTGTAAAGGTCACTCTAGCATCCAGCTTGCATTCAAATCACCTCTGGGCGATTCGAAAAACCTACCCTGGCACCTGGACAATTAAATTGAGACTGGTTAAATTTCTACATTAATTTTCTACTAGATCTGGTTGAGCTAAAAGTTATTTTCCTAGAGGGTATAATTGCAGCCTCTGTCTTCAGGTTTCAGTGCCTTTGACAAGGAAAATATGTAACCGGTGGTTACACCCCCTGATGACACAGCCTCCCTGATGATAGTATGTCTGTTCCATAATCATGTCCCTATTCTGGACCAAAAGTGCAGGTTTCATCAACTGTGATCCTTTATTGTGAAAACCTGAAGGCTCCATTAAGAGGGGGAAGTGTGACCTACTCACCCAGGTTAGGATGTGAACTCTGCCTATCTTCATCAAACACACATGAACACACACCACCCCTTTCCCAACCATATCCTGAAACTAATACACAGGCCTTTTTGTGTGCAGAATGTGGAGAATGTGGGTTGACATGTAATACAGGAGGACAGAGGCTGAGCAGGTCCCAGGACATCCTGAACCTTGTTTAATGAGGCTTTACTGCTGGTGTAGGATGGTCCAGTCAATATTTGTGAACATGAAGAGCCAGAAACGACAGAACAAACCCTCGAACTTGTGATGTTATCACAATGTGAAAGCCAGTGCTACTCACTACAGAATGAATTGGTAAAGATGGTAAAGAAGGTTTTCTGGTTCAGAAATTGCAAAGTGAAGCTCGGAAAATATACGCTGAGAGAAAGCACTGACTGGGTTCACAAAGTTAAACATTTATGACTGGATTATCCACAAAAATGTATTGATGCCGTGCTGTGTGTGCAGGAATTTACTTTTCTATGCACTTGTCACTTCAGGGAGACTAATTCCATTCACTGGCAAAGAGAGTGCAGTGGTGTGCATGTTATTATCTGTGGATCAGCTCCAGATTTTACAAGCTGATGACATGATGGGCTCAAGTGCTGCTCAAGGTCTGTTTCTGGCTTTGGGGGACACTTGTTCACCTCAGATATTAATTGGGCCGTCCTTGTCTACATGAATAACATGCAGGAGTTTGTGACTGATATTATCTTTTAACAAAAGGCGACAGAGTCTTTAACTGTCACTGTGCACAAAGTGGTGTAACACTGTGCCTGTGTGTGTGTGTGTGTACGTGTGATACAAGTGAGTGGTGTTATCCAACAGCCTGCCACTCCAACATAATACATGTTCCATTAAAATCAGACCACGGCCGGGGGGCACTGTTCCATCAGAACTTCGCAGAGCGGTGTTTACATTTGCCAAAATATTCATCTAACAATATGAGATGCGTCTCGCACAGACTGCACCGGGAGAGGAAAAATAACTAGAGACAACAAAATCTGTTTCCTGTCTGAGCGAGGGCATCTGAATCGAAGTGTTGCTGATAATGTGCAGCCTGCCTCTCTCTTCCACCACCCACCCATCCACATCTCCCATGTAGATCCCCCCGTGGTGTTGAGACATCCTATGGTGAGGGTGAGCAGCATTACTCATTCTCACCTCCGAAAGGGAGCTGCTAGTGTAGCGGAGCTGGCTGGCTTCCTGCCCTCTGCCCAAGCCGGGTTCCGCCAACGCACTCCACCATTTGCATAGCGGGAGATAAATTGTTATTCTTGTTGCTGCCAAAGTGACCGTGTCCACTTTAACCAGCACAGCCCATCTGGAGAGAGGACAAGACAGAGAAAGTAGTTTAGCGCTCGCTCTCTCTCTCATGAAGTTGCACTTACTAACTAAGGTCTCCTTCCCAAACATGAGGTAATTATTTGAACAAAATCGTGTAACCTGATATTCATTAGTCATTGCTTTGAAACACACAGATTGTTCTGGTCCCTGAAATGTGACTGTTTTGTAAGCCAAGGTATTAGGATGACTCAGAACGTAATGCATTCTACTTTCATGTCAGCAATCATTTTGTAAGAGTAGGTGTCATTTATTTAATTAATTAATTTATTTATTTTTCAAATGGTTCAGATTTCATTTTGAAATGAAGCCTTTCACATGTGCTCCACTTTTTCGATCTCTGACACACCACAGTGGAATTTTTCACTGAGGTAATCCATATTTGGCAGGTTAAGATTATGGCTATGGCATCATCATCTGAGATGGAAAATATGAATCCAGGTGTTCACTAAAAAAAGAGTGGAGGAATAGGAGCTTCCAAACTGACCCTCAAAGTCATATAATAAAGAAACTGGAAAGCACACAACTCTTCTTCAGGCTGGCATCACATTGTGACAAAGTGGGGGGTAAGGTCCACTTTGTCCTTAGAAAAAAATATGATTGCAAAAGACCCTTTTCATTATCATTTTCCATGAAAAAGCAGGATAAATACAGGTGTTCCTAAAGATGTTAATGAAGGTTCTGTTCTGTTTAGGTTGAACAGAGGCTCTGCTAAACTCACAGCAGAACCTTAATTAACATCATCAGCACCTGTATTTATCCTGCTTTTTCATGTCAAAATGGCTGCTGTGGAAAAGGTCTGTTTGAAATGCAACCAACTTGGTAGTCACCCCGTTTTTTAAGGCTAGGTTTTGTTGGAAATCTTTCCTGTTATACCACCATTTTTGCTCTAAAACAACACTCTGTTCAATATCTTTCTGTGCTGAATGAGCACATTTCATTATTCAGTAGCATAAATAATTCTCTGTTTAACATTTGTATGTGCCATCTGCTTTTGTAAACAGAGCCACACAATGCTCAGTGGTTTCCCCAATAAATATGTCTATCAGCTCTGCAACTGTGAAGGAGTTTTCCCATCTTTCACTACCTCTTGATGCTTTAAAATGGATGTCAAGGCCAAAAACTTGTGAGATGCTGACTGTGGATGCCCTGGCATCCAAGTGTTCACTTCTCAGGAACTAAATTCTTCAGCTGATACACAACACATTGAAGTAGGAATGGGGTTAGAAATAGGGCATGTGCTGCGAAAGCTTGCCTTAACTCAAATGTGTGTACGAATTCTGGATGTGCATGTGTATGTGTGTGTGTGTGTGCACTGCATGCCCTCTTTCCCAAGGCAGCCTGTCTTGAAATGAGGTTTAGTATTCGAAAGCATCGCCTTACATGGAGAGCTATTACGCTGACTTCTGGAGTGAGACAGCCTTTTGTCTCTGGCTGTTGCCTCGGGTTCCTTCTGAACTTCCCGTGAACGTCTGTTGTGTTGATATATTCATGTGTAGTTGCACAGTTCACCTTAGAATGTCGAAATACATTACCAAACTGTTTCACATGGACATGCCCGTTGTGGGATGTCTTTCAATTCTAATACCACATTAATAATGCATGCATGATACATACACACTGCACCATGGAGAACATGCTTGTGACTATGTTGCACTATTTGGCCAGACTAGCAAAACATGGTCCACACCGCACTCCCCCTCACTCACTACTGCCCATATTGTTATTATTATGCTATGACACCTACAGTATTATTATCTAATCAATCTATACATTTTGTACACACTGTTCCAGTGGGGCAAAAAGGCTGTTTCTCTCTCATATTGGAGAAATATCATGTTACAGAGTCCTGAGTGGACCCCTCCCCTTCTGCCTGTTGGTCAGCCTCTATGATTTGATTAGGCACTTGCCTCTATGTAACGTTATATGTACATTGCATTATGTTGTTAAGAGATAATGTGGATGTGCACATGTGCAAGGCTAATGTCTGTCTGAGAACAGAACAATGAAGAAATCCGCTCCACACAGTGGTCGACGGTTTTGCAGGATTGTACTTCACCAAGGGTTTTTTTAAGGACTAAAATTACAGAATTGCTGTAGCAAATTAAGGCCTTCACTAGTACAGCGTAGTGCAAATGTACGTGTGCATTTTTATGGCAATGTGAGGAGAGAGAAAAGAGCAAGTGGACATTTGCGTGAGGCACGAAGACAAGATTGTGCGTGTTTAGGCTCAGGATGGGTTAAATATTTTGCCAGGCCTGTTGTGCTGTTGTGGTTCTGTGTGGGAGGAGAAGAGAGAGAGAGAGAGAGAGAGAGAGAGAGAGAAGCTCTAGCCATGGTGAGTAGGGGGTGGCTGGCTAAAAGGATATTATAGAAGTGGGAGGGGGGATTATTTGTCAAGGGGAGCTATGGGGAGTGTGGGGGGGTCCTTCAAGATGCCCTTCTCTCTCACCCGGCAACCCTCCCTCCCTCCTCCACTCCACTCACTCTCACTCACTGTCTGACTCACTCTTTCTTTCTTCTCCCTTTCTCAATCGGTCACCCACTCAACCACGACTCACTTTAAATTCATAAAAAAAAGAGAATGTACAGGAAAAGGGGGGCGACGAGGAGTCAAGGCTCCTAATCTCACAGGGGAGGGGGCAGAGAAGAGAGGAGAGGACAGGAGATAAGCCGCAAGACAGGTCAAAGTCTGAAACTCTTTCTCTCCCTGAGCCCCTTTCCTTCCTCCCTCCTGCCCCCGTCCCTTCTGCTGCTCCCGCTGTTCTTTGTTACGTCATCTGTCTTTTACCATTATCCTCCAAATCCCCCCTGAGCCCCCCCCCCCCCCGTCTTCTTTTACCCCAGCAGTGAGTCACTACCTGTATTGTTTCCTCAGTAACAAGGGGATTGATCAGCGCTTGCCACCACTCACAATGTCTCTGTTGTCCAGGCTTGATCAGTCTAATGTAAGGGGCCTTTGCTATCCTGGAGTGGGTGGGGGGGTTGGGCTGGGGGGGTGGGAGTCACCATGCTATACCAGGCCCTTACTAATCTAGGAAATGGACCCACTCTGCTATTGAAGTAGCAAGCTTGACGTGGCAATTGTTATTTTCGTTGTTGTGCAGGGCCTCAGTCTTGAGTGTTCCAGTAAGGGTGGTGACATCATGTGTGTGTGTGTTTGTGTGTGTGTGTGTGTGTGTGTGTGGTGAACAACGTCACAGACATTCCGCCCCTGCACTTTCTTTCACACTGGTCTCTAATTGTTCCAGACACGTTGAGGCCGCGCACCGGCCTCAACAGGCCTCACTGTTACACTTAAAAAAAAACAAAAACAAAAACAACATTTTTGATATCACCTGCTCCTATTTCAGCACACACACCTCTGTTAGGTCAAATATCAATATATCTTTTGCCCAAAAACCTGATATTGATATTGGGACAATATTGTAGAGATGACTGTCAGTGCTTTCATATGATATTTACACATGAGATTTTTAAGCAGTTATTAGTAATGTGGATATGATGACCAAGCAGGTGGAGGCCAATAACAGAACAGCTACCACAGTTTAATAAGTTCAGAAAGTTGCATCCCTTTACTGTAATGCAGGCTTTAAAATCAGGAAACATCCCAAATCCCAGACAAAATCTAGTCTCATATAACATTATCAATACGATATTGATATATCGTCAAGCCCTAACCTTCACAGACACTTCAGAGACAGTGTCCTCCAGGATGTGCTGCCTACGTACTCTGCTGTCGCCACTGGCATTCAGCCTGCTTTTCTTTCCAGGCAGATCGTCTCTTGAAATGTTTGGCTAGAGACACAGAATGAAATAATGGTAAATATTTCAGATTAAACTAAAGGTGAAAGGTGGGGAGTACAGGGGTCCTCCAAGGGGTCAGTTTTAGTGTTTGACCATTCAGGTCAAAAGAATAAAAGAATAAAATACCCCACTGAAGTTAAATGTGTTATCCTCTTCAGCTCTGCTGCTCCCAGGTGGGTTTGTCAGTGCTGTGCTGCTGGGCTTTGTTCAGACCTGCAGAAATGTATTTTAAATTCTAGTGGAGATCCCAGTGCTTCCAAAGATCTCGAATATGTGCTGCTGAATTCCTGGGTAATGTGTATAAAATGCCTTCTATATGTTTTCTATTGGATGTGAAACTACATTCATAAAACAATGATTTTGTGGGTTTGAGTGTTTCACTGAATATAAGTGTGATGTAGTTTCAAAGAAGCGTTCCAGCCTGCAGATACAGAATATGAATATGTCATTGTCGTACGATATGAAAAATAAATGTCCTGTCTAATTTTTTTGGTACTTAAGGGGACATTTAAGAGAAAAGGGGTTAAAGACCAAGCTCTGCAATGTCTCATTTGATGATTCCTTTTATTACAGACATCTCATTTTTTTCTCTTTTTTCCAGGACCCCTCTCCATCAGATATAATGGTAGCACCCCCTCAGAGCAGCCCAGTGGACTGTAGTGCTAACTCTGGGGACGGGCCAGTTCATTCCACAGCTGGTGGGGGTGGTAACTCACGCTGGTCCACTTTGTCCTGGGATGCACCCTCCGACCTGCTGTCTCCCCCAACTCCAGACCCCAGCGGCACGGTCCACCTGGACAGTGACTCCAGACCCAGCTCAGGTACCACTGGATGAATGCTACACACACTCACACACTCAGGTGTTCAGTCATTTAAATGGATTCTGACAGTGTGCGGCCCACATCATGAGCTTGTATGAAAGCCAACACGCTTTGTCACCCTCTGTTAGAACTGGAGCTCACCTTGTGAGAGACGTCCCATTAAACATTAACCACACTTTTCACCTTTGTTTACTCGCAGCCTGGCTCACTCTGCGCTTGCTCATACCTTCTCTTCTTTCTCACTGTCAACAACTTGTCGCCCTTTCTTGCCCAACTCTCATCCATTCACACTGCCACTCTTATCGCTCTCTAAGCCCATACACCCTTTTCTTCCTGCTACATGCTCACGCAAACCAGAGCTGCCAATCTCTATACTTTCTCAGAATCATACCATATACATTTTTAGCTCATTTTTATCAGAATTTAGATGGAACAGTTCAGTTGACAGGTTAAAACATGAAAACAGTTTGTTCATTTTAAGTTTTGAATTGAATTTGTCATTATTTTCACTAGTCCAGGGATTTTCAAATGTTTTTTTTTTTTTTTGTTCCAAACCCCCAAACTGATCTTTATTAGGATGCAGACTCCCATTTGAAATGATTTTGCCCTATGGATTCTGAAATGAAATGTTAATTTGGTGTGTGTAAACTATTTATTTGTTTAGATGTCATACTTGAACACTGTCAACCCTGACATGTTAAAAAAAAAATTGCTCATCCTTTTAAACAATTAAACAGCATGGCCAGTCTTTTCTTAGATTGATAAAGTTTGAGTTTCTCGTCCCTTTTTTTGCTCAGCCATGCTGGTTATCACTGCTCATGCTAATTACCCAGTTCTTCTTCAGTGTTTACAGTGCGTGTTAAACAAACCCGTATTGCTTCTGACAGAAATGTGAAATGCAAATGTAAATGTAAAAATTTAGAAAAAAAACTGCTTGGAAATGTAGAAATGTAAGATACTTCCTGGCAAAAGGTGTTTTCCAGGAAAGGCCTACCAGCAAACAAAATGATGAAATGGATATAGATTCAGCTATTTTTTTTTAAATTTTTTTTTTACATTAGTCAAAATCATAGAGTTGCAAAAAGACATTTATAGGAAAATGATTCAGATTTTCACTTTAATGTTGGCAGACATGGCACATGCTCACTCGTAGACGCCGTGCCCACATACTCTGAATTTCCCTCTCTCCTGTCCAGGTTTCTATTCAGTGAGTGGGAGCTCCCTGTCAGACTCCTGCTACTCTGTGTCCAGTGATGCTGCTCAGGGAGGCTCGGGGCCACTAGCCAGACCCCTCAGACTGTGGGAGCAGGGCCTTCTGCCTGGTGACAATAGTGACACCCAGTGGCTGGAAGGCACAGTGCAGCATCAGCCTCCAGTGCAGAACAGCCAGGAAGACACAGAGGTGACGGAGAAGAGAGCAGTTTCAGGTGAGCTGGTACTCAGCTCAGGTGAGCTTAGGTCCATAAGTATTTGGACAGTGACACAGTATTCATAATTTTGCCCTTGTACACCACCACAGTGGAATTAAAATGAGTAGTGAAGACATGATTGAAACGCAGACTTTCAGTTTTAATTTAAGGGATTGAACAAAAATATGGTGTTAACCGTTTAGGAATGACAGCCAGTTTAATACAATGTCACCCCATTTTCAGAGGCTCAAACATAATTGGACATTCTATACATAACATGCATAATGACCTTCAGTTTGGTCTTCAGCAGGTGAAAAGCAGCTCAGTTGGGTTGAGGTCTGCGGACTGACTTACCCATTGAAGAATATTCCATTTCTTTGCTTTCAGTAACTCTTGCTTTCACAGTATGTTTTGGGTCATTGTCCATCTGCACTGTAAAGCTCTGTCCTCTCAGTTTTGTGGCGTTTGACTGAATCTGAGCAGAATTCATCCTGCTACTTCCATCAGCAGTCACATCATCAATAAACACTAGTGACCCAGTTCCACTGGCAGCCATACATGCCCATGCCATAACACTGCCTCCACCATGCTGGACAGATGATGTGCTCTGCTTTGGGTCCTGAGCTGTGCCTTTCATTCTCCACACTTTGCTCTTCCCATCATTCTGGTACAAGTTAATCTTTTTTTGATCTGTCCAAAGAACCTTGTTCCAGAATTGGATAGGCTTTTTTTTTTTTTTTTTTTTTTTTTTTTTTAGATGTTTTTTGCAAAGTCTAGTCCTTCCTGTTTTTGAGTGACACCAGTGGTTTGCACCTTGCTGTATACCCTCTGTATTTATTTTCATATTTTCTGAGCTCAGCACTGCATTCTGTCCTTTTTCAGGATGTACCAAACTGTTGATTTGGCTGCTCCTGAAGTTGTTGCTATTTATTTTCTCACAAATGTCTCTTGACTGTAGATTTGGACAATGATACTCCTACCTCCTCCAGAGTGTTTTTGACTTCCCTTGATGTTGTGAATGGGTTTTTCTTCACCAGGGAAAGAATTCTTTGGTCATCCACTTTAGATGTCTTGTGTGGCCTTTCAGGCCTTTTGGTGTTGCTGATCTTAGCAGTGTATTCCCTCTTTTTCAGGATATACCAAACTGTTGATTTGGCTACTCCTAAAGTTGTTGCTATCTGTCTGATAGGTTTGGAAATCACATGTTGAGGGTTCTGATAAACAGCTACCAAATGCAAACACAAACACTTGGAATTAACTCCAGACCTTTAATTTTCTTAATTTGTTAGGCCACACCTGGCCATGAAGCTGCTTTTTAGTTGGTTAATGTCATATTTTTTAATGTTTTTAACTTAAGTCTGCACTTAAATAATGTCTGGATTACTCCATTTCAAATCCACTGTGGTGGTATACAAGGGCAAAATTATAAATATTGTGTCACTGTCCAAATACTTATAGACCTAACTGTATATATCATGAGCGCAATATTTTAAATTTACATTTTAGGCTGCTTCTGAGCACCTTACAGTGGAAACAGAACAAACATGCACTTCCAGGTTACCAACATTATAATGAACTACAAGGATTCCAGGGGTCAGAGTCACAGCTATAGATGTAAAAAAAAAAATAATAATATTGAGACCCTTACAATGGTCATGAAATGGAAAGGTGTGAATACAAGGAACAAGAGACATAAGATAGATGTACCAGGTTCGTCTTTCATCAAGAATTCCCAAGTTGGCTGAAGTATCTCAGAAAACTAGGTAGAGCCGGGCCATTGTCCTCACAAAATGCTACAGCAACTATATATCACCTGTTTCCTTTTCTTTCTCTGTTTCTATAACACTATATGAAGTATAGATTGGAAAAGGCTGCTTTTATTACATTTAGCTGGGGTTAGTCTAATGATGATTTTAGTGAGATCACTTTCTACAATATACCTCTGGCAGACCTGTCTGAGTGAACTTGTTTTTTTTTTTTTTCTCGCATATTGTCTCTTACAGTCCCAAGTGACCTTGAAATGACTGGCCTGAGCTTTCTGACTGATCTCTGCTCAGGCCTTGGTGACCTTCAGCCTTCTTCCCTCCTCTTCCTTCTTGACCCAACCTCATCTTCCTCAACCCCCTCCCTCCATCTAAGGCCCCAGCTGGACCCCCGCTACTGTACAGATCTGGTGTCTCGTCGGACCAAAGAGGTATACCCCTATCCCAGCCCACTGCATGCAGTGGCCCTCCAAAGCCCCCTCTTCACGTCCCACAGCCAGGAGCCATCAGCCATCCCCAGCCCTGAAGGACCCCAATCCAGTGAACCACAAGAATCCACCACTGACCCCAGTCTTACCCTCAAGACTCACCAGCCGCCTGTCCTGGCCTCCCTGACCCAGCTGGAGCAGTATATCTCACGACTGGCTCGCCAATACCGTCGTCGGGTGGCCTCCTCCACCTCTGACCTCACTCCAGCTGCCACCCCTGGCTCAGTCAGCTACAGAAGCCTTTGCACCCCTGGCAAAAGTCATGGCTCCACCCAGTCCCTTTCTGCCTTTGAGAGCCGCAGTACACCCTCCACCCTGCCAGGGGACAGTGTCACACCCTGTAAGTCCTTGCTGGGGAACTCAGCCAGAGTCAGCCTCAGCAGTATTGGGAAAAGAGCCAGCAGGAACTCCATCAACCTTGGCAACCTTCCTTCAGCAACTGGAGAAGACTTGAATATAAGTCTGCATCTTAACCTCAACCTTAACCTGGCTCCTGGTTTAAATGCTAGTCTGGGTTTGGTAGATAGCGCCAAAAACAGTGAAGCCAAGAAGAGTGACTCTGCTGCAGCCCCTACTGCCTCTGCCACATTTCTGTCCTCCTCTACACCAACCCCAGCACTTAGAGCTCGGCCTCGCATTTCTACCTGTCCCTCCACCCTGAGC
Organism: Myripristis murdjan; assembly: GCF_902150065.1. Classification (NCBI taxonomy): domain Eukaryota; kingdom Metazoa; phylum Chordata; class Actinopteri; order Holocentriformes; family Holocentridae; genus Myripristis; species Myripristis murdjan. The sequence continues at coordinate 25,712,050 of NC_043989.1, forward strand.
CACCGCAGTTCTCTAGAGGTAACATCGGGGCATGGAACCAGTTCTGGATCTGGACCACCAGCCTTCTGTCGCTCCCTGGACTGGAGCAGCAGTGCTCCACCTGGGGCTGCATTATCCGTGTTGGGTGCAAATTCTGGATCAGCTCCTGGGTCTCAGCGTAGTAGCTTGATCCAAGAACCAAGCTCCAGTCCCAAGCTGAGTGAAGACTCACCCATGGTGGGGGAGATCTCTCGCCTTTCTGGCCTGTCTAGAGCTGTGGTGGTAGGACTAATGGAACAGGGTGTGGAGCTGGACGTTGACTGCTTCCAGGCAGATGCTGCAGATGAGGCAAGGGGTCAAAATCAAAGTCGCTTGACGACCCAGGCAGAGCAGTCGCATGACTACTCTAGAGTGCAGTTACATACTGCATCCATGGAGACGGACCTGAACCCACAGAGACCAATACAACTGTCTCTCAGTGTCACCCATTCTCCACAGTCTCAATCTAGTCTCACCCCCCCTCTCTCGCACTCTCCCCTGTCGCACTCGAGCAGCCCAATTCACCCTTACCAGGCCATTCATACCCCCTCCCCACACTATTCCTCACACTGCCATTATCAGCAGACCCCTTCCCCATCTGATCCTCCCTCCTCCACGTCCTCCTCTCCTGCTTCTCGTCCCAACCCCAGGGGCCGCTCCCCTCCCCGCCCTCTTCAGCCCTCCCCACTGAGCGCCACCCCTCTCTCTGTTTTCCGACGGGATGCACCCTCCCAATGTTCACTGCCCCGTATCAATGCCAGGGGCCCTCCAATGGATCATGGCAGCATCCGGCCAAGGGGGGGATCACTTCGGCAGAGTGGGGGAGGAGGAACTGTGGGTGGCAGTGGTGGTGGATGGAAGAGGGTAGAGGGGGAGGGGCTCTACAGAGGGAAGCATGCGTCCCGTGAGTTGATTAGGGCATCAACGGTGAGTGGCTTTGCCAAGAGAGAGAACTACAGTTCTGTTTGGGGTGAGGAAGAGGAGAGAGAGCAAACAGTGTCACAGATGCCCAGGAAGACCTCCAACAAAGTCTGGAGGGGCTTGGAGGGACGCTTCTGGGGAAAAGAGTCGGAAATTGAAAGGGAGGAAATGGACAGAGCTGAGTATGGCTATGGATGGAGGAGGAACAGCAGTGGGAGCTGGAGGAAAGAGCACCAAAGGGTAAAGGCCGTCTCCAGCAGTAAAGACAAGAAACCAAAAGTCGAGAGCTCCCCCAGCTTGTCCAGGAAGAGGTGGAAGGATGACAGGGAGAAGCGCAGCTCCAGCCTCAGGCTGTCCAGAAGGGCTCTGTTCCGGAGCGAGTCCCAGGGCTTGTTGGTGCCTCGTACACAGAGGGAGGAGCCCACCAGGCGGGCACACTGGGTCTCATCCCTGGATGTGGGCCGAGGTGGCTTGGAGCTTGACAAGGAGGAAGGAGTCAGACCGTTACGAGGAAAAAAAGAGGACAAACGCCTCTCTTCTACCGCCAGTCTTTTCAACCTCTCTCGTTCTCAGAGCCTGGAAGGCAGCTGCCACTCCCTCTCACCTCTCTCCTCCCCCTCCTTCTCTCCATCGCCTCCTCCACGGGTGCCCCTCCAGCGCTCTCGTTCTCTGAGGGACTTGGGCAGGAGAGTGTTTGGCTCAATGAGATCTCTGAGTCTCAAACGGAAAACATCCAGGAAGTGAGATATGTCCAATAAATGAACATTTAAATAGTTACATTTCCATGTTACAATCAAAACACCAGTGATGGTCTTTAATTTATATAAAGGGAAGTGCCATCACCTTTCACTTTTCATTTTCAAGCGTAGAGGTTTATGACTCTAAACTAAGATCAGACTGACATATTGATATTGGATCCAGTGTTGGCCATTTAAAACATTAGGTAGCGGCCAGTCATGCCATTCACCACGATATTAACGAATATACCACAGCTAGTCTGTAAAATCTGCAAAGAAAGTGCAAAGAAAATACAGTTTAATTAATTTGATTGTTTATTAATGTTTATATGTAAAATTTTAAAGGCAGTATTGTACTACAAATTTTTGCCTACCCTTGAAAAGGTGGGGTGGGTGTGAGCAGATAATGACTGAACTTTTATTGTCGGTGAATTATTTCTCAAAGGGGCTATAACCCTCATTAGTTTGGGTTTTGGTGGAATTTTAGGAACAAATGCTCTAAATGCTGTTTCAGAGACTTTTTCATCTTGACAGAAATGAAATTCTGGTGGAAGCACTGATTACTTTAAATTTTGTGGAAGGAAATTATTAAATTTATAGATACTGAACTTTGGCACAATATATTGGCTAACAGAAGCTTCACTTCAAAAAATATATCGGTCGAACTCAACTCTAAACCATGAGTATGAATGTGTACGTGTGCACTCCCCTTCTGCATGCTGCTCTGTGACTTTGTTAAGTGATAATGCCTATTGTGAGAATGTGATATTCTTTTTTTGTGGGCAATACTGCCTTGAAGGTACAATCATATTGGCCAGATGTTGACCAAAATAAAGCAAATACTCTTTAACTTGATATTGTGCTCAGGATTTTGAACTGTATATCAAATGATTAAAATACTATTGATAAGAGTTATTGAGACAAAATGTGACTTATCATGGCTTATGATTAATAAAAGAAACTTGTAACTAAAGTGTAATGTGCCTGAAACACCTAATTCCTCTATCCAATGTGTTATTTCTCAAACCTACATTTACAACCAAATAACAGTGTGACATTACTTCTGAGCATGGAGATAATTTAAAAAAATATTTATTTTACCAAATAAGAACAGGAACACATGAAATTGACATTCACAGCACTAACTGAAGACAACCACAATTGTGGGGGGCATAAAAAAGGACTTTGAGTAGCGCACAAAACAGTCTCAACACGGCTCTCAGATGCATTTTTGTGAGCTATCTCGACCCTTGCTTTTTTGAGCTTCAAAAACATTCAGCTTCATCTCCTTGTTGCTAGGAAACTAACTCCTTTCTGCCCTCTCCTTCCCATCTTCAGCAGCATCATCTTCTCCACTTTCCTGTTGACTGCACTCCAGAATTCCCTAATAAGCATTGTGTACACTTCTTTACTCTGCTCACTTGCAAGCATAGGTTACTCTCTCCTCATGCAGACCTCAATGCAAGGTGGGTCGTATAAACACTTCATCGGTGGGTTTGTCAGCTGAAGTTGAACAAAGTCTCTCAGAGGTTGAGGCTTTCTTTGGTGGGCTCTGCTGGCACACTAAACCCCCCCACTGGCACCGTTGGTCTGGTTAATCCCATCTCCTGCGCTGCTGCTCAGACTGGAGGAAAACATGCCTCGGTACATGGCCTTCTCTTTCTGTAACTCCTTATTCAGCTTCTCCTCAGCCCTCTGCAGGTGCTTCCTAACGTTGGCATCTGCAGTAGAAAGAGAACAGTCAAGAGTTTGTGTTTGTGCTTTTTTTTTTTTTTAAAGCTTCATGTAATATATCCCTCTGATCCCACACGTGTTCAAATATATAGAAGGCATGGAGAGTACCCATAGAATTATGCTAATTTAAAAAAATATTGTGGATGTGTGGATTATACTGCAATTACTTAATGTCAGAGACAAATGTCCCTATATTTTCTAAACTCTGGTTAAATATCACATATTTGCTCTTTGCAAAGTGCCCAGAAAAAAGATGAATCATGAGTACAGCATGTAATTTGCTCTTTTCCAACTCAAGTTTGGGGAATATTTTTAGCTGAGAGGAGTGTTCATACAGCACAAGTATGACATTCAGACTCTTCCCATATTTGGTAGATAAAGAGTTTGAAAATATCTCCCCTTTTAAGGTAATGCAGTACACTGCTAGGTATTTACTGGGGGCTTACATTTCAAATTCAAAGGCCTCTGGTCAAATTATTAATTACAGGCAATTTTACTATGTGCTATGTGAACTGCTAGCAAATGTGAAATGGTAGTCAGAAGAATCAGTGTGAACAATGTGGTAACTTGAGACACACCTCCATCTGAAAATACATCATTCGTCAAAAGTTATAATACAAGTAGAAAATCAGAATGGCAGAGAAAAGCTCCGTATCTAAATATTTAAACATTCCTCCTATGGATGTGTGAAGCATGCTGTGTCCTAGTATGCTGGCTTCTACTTCTTACCATTAGGCTGCCCCCTGCAGGCCTGGGTGAGATACTGCTTGGCAGTCTGTGCATCTCCCAGCTCCAGAGTGGCCACTCCTGCCCTGTAGAGAGCTTTGACATCGCTCGGTCGCCACTGCAGCACCCGCAGGCTGTACTCCTGCACACGAGAATAGTCGACACTCTCTCTCTGCAGCAAACAGGCTGAGAAAGAGAAGGAGCAAACAGTAAAATACTGTTATATATTCACAGGTTAATGAAGCTTTTACATACCAAATTATGTACACACAGCTCCTATACTTTCAAAACATCACATTTTACAGGAGTGGGAGACAGAGGAAAACTACAGGGTTGGAATCAAGCATCTTCTACTGGCTGCAGACATTTAAATTTTAACAGACTAGATAGCTCACCCTTAATGAACCTTGTTCACAGCAGCTATATTGACAGGAAGCAGGTTAAACACAGGGGTTACTAATAACATTAAGGTTCTGTTCCATTAAGGTCTAACAGAGCAATGCTGTCTTACGGGAAAGACTCTATAAAGACGCTATAATTAAATGTAAATGAACCTTAATTACTGTCATCAGTAACCCCTGGGTGTACCCTGCTATTTCATGTCAAAATGGCTGCTCTGAAAAAAGTCTGTTATGACATATGGCATAATTATAATCTATCTATGCAAAGGCCCCATTTTTGTGTCATTTTCATGACTAATAAAATAATGATTTTTCTAATAGTGAGAAATGCCAAATATAAGTAGGAAAAAACAGCAAGAGGAGCACAAGCAAGCACCATCTGCCTGTTTATAACCTACCAGCCAGGTTGTTGTAGCAGTCCACTTGTGTGTTTCTGAGCAGCTCCTCCTGTGCAGGTGTGAGAGCAGGCGTCTCGGGTCTGAACCCTTTCACTGCCGTCGTCACCTCAGAGTCCAGGCCCCGCAGGATGAGCAGAGTGCGGTGGTAACGCCCAATGGCTGACCGGATGTTCTTCTCCCGGTAGAAAGCGTTCCCTTCCATTTTCAGACGCGTTGCCTCATGTAGCTGTGCGTCCAGTTTGGCAGAGGAAGGCTGGGGCTCTGCCAGGCCAGACAAGTTCGCTTCTGCTGCAGCTGCTGCCCCGAGCCTCTCCGGACTGTCCTCTCCTCCTGCAGCCGCCATGTCTGCTGCACAACTGAGACAAATTACAGTGATTTAATGAATCAACACTTGGAGAAGAGTGAATATATGAACATCTTTAGGAAGAAATCAGTTTTACCTGCTTTTACCATTTCACTTTTGAGCATTTCCACCCCAGTACCCATGTGTGTATGCCATTTAGGTAATATCATTTAATGTCACTGGATTTTCTTGATGTACTACTTTTGATGCATTTAGTCAAAAATTTTGATTTTCCCACTGTTTAAAACATACTGACTGGTTGGGTTTACACAGCATTAAGTATAATACAACAATCTCTGACATTAAATGTAAAGTAAATGTGATACAGACTGCAAAGAGAAGGAACTAAGGCAAAAACTCAATTCAGTGTGTTTTTCATATTGGGGGGAGAATATGATTTAACATTTACCAGTGTTTTGTTAACTTCTATCTGGAGATGATTCACCTACATGCTTCATTTCACCTTAACCTTTTTAGTTTTAAGAGTATGAAAAGAGTGTGGAAATACGACGAAAAATCTGAAATTACCGTTATGTATCGAAACGAACATGATTTACTGTGTTTACAGTGTGCCGAACTGAAAAGTAGCTCTTAAATATCCCTGCTAGAGTCAAGTCATGTTCTGCCAGCTTCGTTGTTTACCAATAAAACAAAGCGACATTAATTCGGTTAATTTCTGAATGGAGTCTGGCGTCCATTATCTCGCCAACGCACACCCGGGCTACACTACTGTACACTACAGTAACACTGGGCTCCAGCTAACCCAGCTACCAAGCTAACTTCACCTACTCACATAAAAACATTTCAGTGGTCAACAGAATGGCGATATTACACAATGAACGTTTGACACCACGCGCTACACTCAACATTATGGTACAAGGAGAACTGCGATGTTTAAACTCACCTCGCAAGCCAACGGAAAGACACTTAGTAGGTGGTTATTTATTGCACTTGACAATCATTATACTATTAGTTTTTACCAGTGAAAGTCACTTCCTTGTTTTCTTCTTCGATGGTTATAACAACAACAACATAACTTCATGTCACACACTGCCACCACATGGCCTAATCAGGAAATGACAATATCGACGCAGTGAGAACGAGGCACCAGTGCTGAAATGTGACAGATGACGCGCAGCACAGCACAATGTCACAGCCTTCGTGAGCATGAACTGTATTTTCTATGCAAAAGGGTGAGATGTGCATTTTTTTTTAAATTCTTCCTCTAGTGAGACCCACCATACCACATAACAGGGTCAATATTCACCATAGCCAGGCTCTTGAGGACTCTGGCCAGGTCCAGGTGATATGGAAGAAGAGGAGGAAGAGGAAGCAGTGCTTGATTGGATGGAGTGTGAAGGAAGGCAAGAGATGGGGAAGCTGGAGATGAATGAAAAACAAGTAATGTAATGAATATATCAACAACCTGCATTCAAATTTTATTTCCCAATACCTTTTTAGAATGGAAACCACACCAGCACACTTCAGGCTGCCCAAACAGAGTCTGCTCCCAAGCTACACCTGGCTTTTCTCAATCTATGATATTTCATAGCAGCAAAATCGAACAAGAATATCTGTCTATTTAAGAATGTTGATCAAGATTGTAAATAACTGGACTGAGTGTTGAGAAACACCCTAGTCAAGCTCTTGGTACTGAGAGCTCAGAGTGCTGTAGCAGACACAATGCTTTCTCTTTGAGATCTAGGATTTAATCCAAGAGACGCCAGGCCATGAATACCAATCAGATTTTCAAAGCCCTTTTACAATATGTTGTGATCAGCTGTGTCAAATGTTGCACTCAGATCGAGTAGGTGAAGGTCAGCGTAAACGTTATGATCTCTGAGGGGCTATTTGTTGCACAGCCAGCAGTAAATACCATCATCAGCAACAATCAACACACTCCAATCCACTCTCAAAGAATTGGCATTACATCAAATGATTGAAAAAGCCAATAGTAGCAGGAACAGTGGATTTCTAAATATATTGGTCCTGCATCTGGACAGAAAATATCTGCGTGCAGATAGAAGCAACCTGAACTCACTGAACAAGGGGTGACTAAGGTCGGCAAGAAGTGACAGAGTTGTCTTTGTGCCTCTAACTCTGAACACTTGAGAGAAAGGTAAAGCATTGTCAGGCAGGGAACCAAGAAAACCTCTATGTATGTAAAAGTTCAGCAGGAAGGGGGTCAAGCAGGCAAGAAGCTGCCTTAGCAGACTGCACCATTTGGAAAGTGTGTCTAAAGAGACAGTATAAATGAGTTAGATGGTAAACATCCTGATTAATCTCTGCAGCAAAAACAGAGAACATGCAAGTAAACCGATTAGATTGGCTATTTTGAATATCATATGGATTATATGGATTGATTCTTTTTTTTTCTTTTGAGAGAGAGAGATTTTTTTTAAATGCTGTAAAAGAGCTTGACTGAGGAGAGTGATATCAGGGTTAGTTTATATACAGTGGCAAAAATTAACCTTGGGGTATGTTTGTTATGGTTAATGATTTTTGAGTAGCCAGCGGATTTGGTTGTGTAGACAACACGTTGATAATCTACCAGGCTATCATGCCAGGCAAGGTGGAAGACCTCCAGTTTAGAGGCACACCAGTTTAATCAGTGTTAGGCGTTGCAGGCTGTTCTGAAACTTATGGCATATGGTCACTGTTGAACAGCCTGTCCAGCAAACCAATTACATGTTCACTGGAGTTTTTCTTCTCCCTCATTAATTACATCAGCTCCTCGGTTGGATCATTCTGGAGAGCGGTTTGCAGCAGTTCAGCCACATATGCAAAGGCTCTAGGTTCTTCCTCTTTCTCTTTGCTGAACTTTGCTGAACTTGAACTTGGGTCGGCTTGGCTCTGTTGGAGGAATGCCTTGTAATGTGTTTGCTTCAGTGGCCAGATCAGGTTGGCAGGATTCCCTGGCCTTGACCACTGCAAAAATGTTTTGTTCAAATCTGTTGCAATTACCCCCTGTCTGTTGCAATAATATTTATTTACACAAAAGAAAAAAAAAATGTTCAGTTGGGATATTGCATGACTTATTGTACTTCTTTAACAGCACTTCAAATTTTGCATAACATCATAAATATCGATGCTGCATTAAAATGAGCAAGGATGTTTTTTGTTAGGTGCCTGTTGCCTCGACTTGTCTCTCCTCAAGTCTCTTGTTTGCCTCCTCAGCTTGTACCTCCTCTGGGTGACACTAAGATGCAAGGGCAGGAGGTGAGGATGAAATATGATTATGCACAGCACAGTACAATGTTGCAAACTTGATAAACATGAACTATAATTTATACATGCAAAAAGGTCCTGATTCCCTTTTTTTTGCGAAATACAATCTTAAAGATTGTAAAATATAGACTATGTATTTTTTTTTTTTAAAGCTTAACATCTGCTGAACTCATTTTGAAAGGTGATTTGCACCTATTTATATAGGCACCTAGCACCTGTATTTAAGTTGTTGTAGGCTGTACAATTGGTATAAGACATGTGAGTAACACAGGTGCTTATTAAAAATATGATGTTGTATCCCACAAAACATTGCTCTTTCGGGCCATTTTTTTTTTTTTTAACATCATGAATCTACCATGAATGAACTCTCATTCTGGACTTCAGTTTGTCTGCTCTGGTGGTGCCATTACTACTACTAAAATTTGGTCCTGTGGTAGTTGTTGGGTTTTCACTTTGAATACATCCCACTTCTCAGGAATCAGCCTGCTGTTGAAGAGGAGTGACACCAGGTAGGAGAACAACAAAGTGGTGAAGATGGCAGTTAGCACAAAATTCCAAAATTCTCAGCAGTGTCCCAGCCACAAAGCCCATGATAAAGCCATAGCCATTGGACAGTTTAAAGAAGAGGACACAGATAAGTTGAAGGAAAATTAGTGTGTAGATTTGGAGATATGCCCCTATCTGCTGACTGACCGACCAACCCACAACAGACACGGTTAGGTATAGGCCTCTCTTCCCACCAGGGCCAAAATTGCTAATGTACTGAAGGTTCCCAAGAGCAGAGAGGGCTCCGTCATGAAAATGGAATTAGTTTGAGTCCACCAAGACTTTCTTAGAGATAGACGGCTGGCCCGTCTTGGTAACCAGACATTAAGGTTCTTGGTCAGGAAGGAGAACACATTCTGCTCCATGTTTTCAGAGCACCGCTTAATTTTATGGAAATATATTTTGTGATTGGCTTCGATCGAAAGAGTCGAAAAGGTTAAAGCTCAAAATATTTTGTGTCTCAGGTTAGTTTAAATGCATGTCTTAAAGATACCAACAACTGTGCAGGGCACATGGACTGCATGGCACGCTCCATATTTTGATATTTTAATGTTTACCTAAACTAAAAAAAATCCTTCGGGCAAGAAGTAGTCCAATATTGACCACATCAGTGAGTCACTATGGGACAGAGCAAATTGGTAACTTGACCCAGTTGCTGTGTTTTAACTGAGACTGCTGGTTTAATGAAGGACCTTCACACCTTATCAACACTTGGCCGCAATTTCTTCAAAGGTGGGAGAACAGAATCACTTAGTGGCACATGTAAAACACAAAAACAAGCAGGTGGAAGAGCACCATCAACAGCTGTCCCGGGACGTTCAGGCACATGATGCACTGAAGCATCATGTGCCTGACTGAGGAAATACAAAAAAGTAACGATTGGGTGCTGGACCACCATTGTAAATAGAGTAACTATTGTTTTAGGTTTATTCAGCAACACTTGAAAAGATGTTTAACGGTGCTTCGGGGTGAATCTGTACACTGAGTTTGGTTCTCTGCTCCGATAATATTAGTCTGGGGTAATGGTGTACTGCTCCATTCTGATAATAACCTGTGGGTGACAGCACAGAAATATATTGGCATGTTTTGTGTAAAGCTGCAAGTATGTGTGCACTGTAGACTGTCCAGCTGCTCCAGTGTCCTTGCATTTGAGTCCTGCCTTTCACGGTTCATCAACATCGTGCTCAGTATAACATTATAAAACTGATTTGCAGCTTTTGCACATAAATACTCATACTCCACACTGCACTCCAAAGGGTCCACAGCAAAACACCTGTCAAGTTTGTAGGCAGTGTGATGAACAGTCGTGGAAATAACAGAGCCACAAATACACATACAGACAGAGATCTCTCCATTTATAGTCGTTTGGGGCAAACAAGGGTGAAATTAACAGTTTTTATTCATATATAATTTTAAAAGAAGTTTGTGGTATGCAAACTTTAACAGAAGTTCAACATCTGCTTTAGTTATCATGAAGACGAGTGGCACAGCACTTATTAAGTATAGGAATATTAGACTTGTGCTCACCCCTCCTGGACTTTCAGCCTTATCATAGTGTTTGCACCTGTGATCCTGGGAGCTGTGCCGTCTGGACCTTGTTGTTCTGGGTAAGGTCACCCAAGGCAGAGAGGCCCAAGGTGAGGGGCAAGACATGTAGTGATTCAAGACATCCCTATAGATCATCCTAACAGTAATACAGGCACATTGATCAGAACAAGGAGACCAGGGCCAGGCAGGGGGGTGGGTTGTGTGTGTGTGTGTGTGCCTGGTGGTCTACTGGGTCGCTACCACTGAGATCTGGCCCGGTCCCAGAGAAGCCAACAGTACATGGTAGTTGGCACACACCCAGTTGGGAGAAGCCAGCAGGAAGAGGAAGCAGAAGGGCTGTCTGATGGCAAAGTAGAGCAGTGAAAATATTCTAAATATAGCATACACTTACACTGATACAGTTTCTTTTTGGGTGTGTCTTTAATTTGGGTGGCTAAAACATGTTCGGCTTCTGCCCCCATCCTCAACAGTACATTGCTAGACTTCAAGCCCATGTTCTTCTGCTGACTTCTCCAAACTGGGGCTGTGCCGACCGCCATCCACTGTTCGCAATACACTAACTATGGATAAGAACCTCATACTGTCCCATTTCAAAAAATCCAAAATAACTCTTCACACCCCAGTAAGTTTGTTTTAGCTCATGCACAGGGTGTGGCCAAGAAGCTGGAGATAATTTTTATTTTACAAAGAGCAAACATTAGAATAAAACTAGGGATTAATTATTTTAAATATGATGTTGCATCCTACAAAACATTGCTCTTTCAGATCATTTGTTTTCAACATCATGTATCTAGCATGAATGAACTCTCATTCTGGACTTTGGATTCCTGATCCTTGTCTGCTCTGGTGGTGCCATTACTTAAAATTAGGTCCTGTGGTAGTTGTTGGGTTTTCACTTTGAATACATCCCACTTCTCAGGAATCAGCCTGCTGTTGAAGAGGAGTGATGCCAGGTAGGAGAACAACAAAGTGGTGAAGATGGCAGTCAGCATACAGATGGTCCGGATGGGAGCGTGCTGGACATAAACACCATCCTCCAAAGTGCACCCTGGGAAGTGGAGGACGACAGGCAACCCAAATGTTGGCTCTCCGCACAAAATTCTCAACAGCGTCCCAGCCACAAAGCCCATGATAAAGCCATAGCCATTGGAGAAGTTGAAGAAGAGGACGCAGATAAGTTGAGGGAAAATGATGGTGTAGGTTATGTCGGAGCCCAGGATCCAGAACACCATGATGCTGTTGTCCAGGAAGGTGAGTGCTGTGCCAGCCACACCCACCAACACCACGGTGACACGGATCACCCACTGGAGCTCCCTCTCTGATGCCTAGACAAAAAGGAGACACAGGATGAAATAGGTTGGGCTTTCCTCTCACATTCAGATCTTTCTTAAACTCTTGAGTCCATTCTTTGTCTTCCTTACGTCTAAGCATCAGAGGGAGCTCCAAAGACAAATTTGGAATCCCCCTCCTCCCATCTCCATCTTACCTTGGTCCTCAAGATGTTCTTGTAAATGTTATTTGAGAAGATGGAAGCAGCAGACAACAGGGCCGAGTCTGTTGATGACATCACAGCGGCAGCTACGGCTCCAATGCCAATGATGGAGATGTAATTTGGGGTGAGGTGTTGCAGGGCGATGGGCAGGACGAGACCAGCCTCCCCACGCTCAAATGGAGACGGGGAACCATATGAGGTCAAGTTCCAGTCTAAGACCCAAACAAGAACATATACAGAAAAAATCACTAGTACCCTTCATTAAAATGAACAAAACTTAATGTAAAACATTAACACATTATCGGCTCAAACATATAGAGGAGTCATATGCATCTATGTAAGCACAGTAATTATTCAAACACAAAAAATACACACAAAAGTGATACATTTTTTCCTCCAAAACATAGTTTTCAAAATAATTCTCTTGCCTGGTGAAGCCTCATTGGAGAGAATAACAGCACTGAGCCTGTTCCTGTATTGTCTGAGGAACAGTTTTGGAGGGATCTTGGACCCTTCCTCATGCATAAAATATTAAAATCCTTGACATTCTTACTTTTGCACTTGTGGTCTGCTCTATTTCATACAGACCACATGTTTTCAACAGAATTTCAATAAGTATGCAGATGGAGATGGCCATTACAAAACATTGATTTTATGGTCCTGAAACCATTTCTGATTGGATGGTAAATCTCAACCTCCTGGCAGAGGCAGCCCAACTTTGGTATAACATATCATATGTGTCAATCTGTCCAATCAACTATTAAACATGTCTTGAAAATCTGTTTTTGGCCATTGGATTATCACATTCATGCTCCTCAGAGGATGAACCCTGAAAAATTTGGTGAGCTCATGACCCTTCCGTTTTGTGCTACTATCAGGCAAAAATTTAGATTGTACATGTTTCAAAATCTACTGGGTAGATTTCCTGAAATTTGGTGTGCACATACATGATAACCAGAGGATGAATATGAACCCTGTCAAATTCGGTGTCCTTATGGTCGTCTAGCACCACCCTCAGATAAAACTGTCACATGAATGCACTCATCAAGTGTCATGGAAATCAACTCATTACATTTCACTAAATAGACAGATAGTGATTACCCCCATGTGTTTCCTCTAGCGTTGTCCTCAGGCCAAATATTTGTCTTGAATACATACATACTGTGTCTCTAAACAGACAGATTGCTGAGGAATTTGTTGAACTTACTCATGCTTACATGTTAGTGGTGTCACTACTATCTTTCCTAAAGCAGCACCCTTAATAGTCCAGCAGCTACGCGCAATATTTTGATGGAATCGTGCACTTCACGATACAAGCATGAAATTTGGCACAGTGTTAGAGCATGCCCTAAGGATCATTTTTGGCTATAGGGCCATCGCAGATTTGTCCCGTGGTAACCGTGGCAACCATTTTTCAACATGGCTGCCAACTGCTGTGATTTTACCTGTAACTCAGGTTCTAGACCACCTAGGATCTTGGTCCTGGTGGCTAATCCTACATTTTCAAGGATGAGGAATACAGTGGTACAATTTACAACATGCTAGCAACTACCTAACTACATATTTCCGGCATTCAGTTAATTAAATAATAGTAAAAACCATCAAAATATGTATTTCGGTAGAGTATACTGTACATGTTTTCTAAGATGTTGACAGATATGCCATGAAATGCATGTGTGTTATGGCAATGGCCAAAGTGGAACAGTACAGCAGGACAGTCACATGACACATTTTACAGGTGTAAAAAAGTGGGTTAAATTATTCATTCATTCATTCATTCATTCATTCATTCATTCTGTGTCCTTCCTCTTCCACCCCCAGTCACCTGGGGAGGGGAGTTCAGGGACTGCAACCATGGCCTGTCCCAAGCAGTGACCAGTTTGGTAGGCTGCCCTCTTTGTATGTTGTGCTGCTTGTGTTTGGGGGGGAGTCCACCAATCGTTCTACCTTTTTGCATGAACAGACAACAAAATTTCCCATAAAGAGAAAAAAAGCCTCCCTCTAATTGGCTGGCCTCCAGTCCAAGCCTCGAGAACAAGGAACAGTCATTCTTCAGGAATGATATTTTCTTGTTGAGACTTGGATTTTTCTTGGAGGCCAGCTAATTAGAGGGAGGCTTTTTTTCTCTTTATGGGAAATTTTGTGGGGTATTGTCTGGTTGACTGGACTGTTGAGACTTGGATTTTTCTTGGAGGTCAGCCAATTAGAGGGAGGCTTTTTTTTCTCTTCATGGGAAATTTTGTGGGGTATTGTCTGGTTGACTGGAAATGCTGAGGGCTGAAACATGCAGCAAGAGAGGGAAGGGAATTTGTTGACACATTGAGCCATCCAGTGCCATTCCTGGAGTATCTACGAATTGATGAGAACAAAGCTGTTCTCCTTCCTGGCAACTTGTGTTACATCCCCTTCCACTGAGAAACAGGTAATCAGCACTCATCATGCTGCTTGCCTTTACTGGTTGTGACACTGTGTAATCATTTGGAGGCAGGGGCAAGAAGACGACATGGGATACATGGAAGAACTTCAGTGATGTGACTCGTGCCTTCTGTGCCTTGGCTACCACACCAGACTCTGTAGATGAGTGGATGGAGCCTCTTGAGTGATTTGTGGTATTCCTGAATGACCGCACTAGCAGCCAGGAATCACAGAAGCAGCTGTTCACCCAAAAAGGTAGAACGATTGGTGGACTCCCCCCCAACACAAGCAGCACAACATACAAAGAGGGCAGCCTACCAGGCTGGTCACTGCTGGGGACAGGCCATGGCTGCAGTCCCTGAACTCCCCTCCCCAGGTGACTGGAGGTGGAAGAGGAAGGACACAGAATGAATGAATGAATGAATGAATAATTTAACCCACTTTTTTACACCTGTAAAATGTGTCATGTGACAACAAAGTTGATTCTGATTCTGTCAGGTGGATGGGAAGTTCACTGGACCACACGACCAGAAGCAAGCCTGGCATGTCGCGACCTCCTCCGCTGTGATTGGAAAAAGGTGTTGTGGAAGATGCAAATGTGCCGAGGCAGCACTTCAGCGCACTGCCCTTTGTCACTGTGGTGGACTGTGTCATCATACACAACTTTGTGTTGTCACACTTTCTTTCCTCTTTGGCTTTATTAAATATGCCTTTAGGCTAAATGGTATCCTGTCTCTGTACTGCTGTATAGTTCCACTTTGGCCATTACCATAACCCACACATTTCATGGCATATCTGTCAACATCTTAGAAAACATGTACAGTATACTCTACCGAAATACATATTTTGATGGTTTTTACTATTATTTAATTAGCTGAATGCCGGAAATATGTAGTTAGGTAGTTGCTAGCATGTTGTAAATTGTACCACTGTATTCCTCATCCTTGAAAATGTAGGATTAGCCACCAGGACCAAGATCCTAGGTGGTCTAGAACCTGAGTTACAGGTAAAATCACAGCAGGTGGCAGCCATTTTGAAAAACGGTTGCCACGGTTACCACGGGACAAATCTGCGATGGCCCTATAGCCAAAAATGATCCTTAGGACATGCTCTAACACTGTGCCAAATTTCATGCTTGTATCGTGAAGTGCACGATTTTTCGCATACCCGCTGGACTATAAGCCAAAATGTCAGTATGATATCTCACAATCTAGTGGGTTAGATTGTCATGACATTCCATGAACACATGAAATGTCATGAAAAAAGTATAACAATTGTGTCATTCTATTCTATTCTATTCTATTCTATTCTATTGACATAAATGTTTTGTACCTGTTGATGCTGCCACTGCTCCAATCAACACAGAGGGGATTCCAAAGGTGAAGATGATGCTGGCTGCTACGAAGCAGGTGACCCTGGCTGTGGCTGAGGAGGAGGCTGACAGCGTCCTCTGGTGGAAGTCTTGATAACCCAGGTTACCCAAAGCCTCAAAAGAAAATGATGGAAACCACTCTTAGTAAATTTTCTTACCTTGAGCCTTATTACTCATTTAACAAATTGAAAGACAGAATCTGTATTGACGAAAGGGCATGCAAAAAACATCCTTGAAATTCAAAAAGCCAAAAACGAATTATATAATTATGTTATAGCTACAATTTTCACAAACCTGTTGATCATATTCTCCACAGAAAACATTCAGACCTGTTACCTCAAAATCAAGTCTTTCAGTTTCAACTAGTATTTGGTTCTGAATTAAAAAAAAAAAAAAAAAATTCAAATGTGCAGCATTATCATACGTATGTCAATGTCCATTAATCTCTGTGAGAATGATTAACTGGTATTCGTAATAAATGTACAAGTACCCCTTTGTTTATAACTTCTTGCATCAATGGTAATGGTATCTTTGAGAAATTTCAGTTGGATTTTAGCCAGGCCATAGCACAGAAGCTGCACTCCTTAATGTTTTAAATGATCTTCTCTTAGCAACTGACTGTGGTCCTTAACACACTGAATGGGTCCTGTTGGAGCTGTTTGTGGCTTTTGAAACTGTTGATCATAGGATTTTAATTGAACATCTGAAAAATTGGGTGGACATTTCAGGTTTGTTTTTAAATTGGTTCTATTTTTTTTTTATCTTGTGTGGAAATTGGGAATTATTTATCAGCTCCAGTAGATCAACACTATGGAGTTCCTCATGGATCCATTCTCGGGCCCTTACTATTTCCTATTATACAACATGCTGCATATTTTTAAAACACAATATCAGTTACCATTTCTATGCCAATGATAGTCAATTATAACTCTCATTTGAAAGTAATGACACCAATTAATAAAACAACCTCTACATATGCACTGCAGATCTCAGTCACTGAATGGCACCAAATTTTTACCATTTAACTGAGAAAAATCTAAGATTATTATCTCAGAGATCCAGATTCATCACAGACTTCCATTTCCTCCCATCTTGAATCTAATCTTGGTCCCCTCTCAACATTGCTATAACTTGCAGAAACCTAGGAATTATCATTGATAACCACCACATCTTCGACCAACATATTAAATCTTTTGGCCAATTGTTTTTTCCAACCAAGAAAAATTTCTAAAAATCAGGCCCCTCAGTTGTGGAGTGGCCTGCTGGAGGAGATCAGAGAAGCTAACACACTGTCTTCTTTCAAGTCACTTTGTCACTTGTAAAAACTGCGTATTGTCTTTATGTAAAGTGCTTTGTTTTGAAAAGCACTATATAAATAAAAGTATTATTATTTGTTGTTGTTGTTGCCTTGCAGAGTGGAGGCTTAAGAAAGTAGTCCATTTATCACTGAATTAGGATAAACAAGCCACCTCTACACACAATGTTATTTTATTAGTCAGTCAAGTATTTATGCACTGTGAGGAATATACTGCAGTTCTCATGAACTGTGACATGTGCTAGACCTGAAAACCAAACACTGTAGACCTTACCAACAGTAAGAAATTATCAGTCCACCTCCAGGCTCTGTCTGCATCTACTGTACCGACCCAGGGGGCCTGGAAGGTGAAATTGAAAGCGGTCTTGGTGATGTTTTCTGATGAAGGGTTCATCAGGACGAATGGGACACACAGCCACTACATGAGAGACAAAGAACTGACATAAACATTTGACATGAAAATGCATAATGCACATAATATGTTCTGTGACATGGTGAGTTTCATACCTCCCTCAGTAGCATGTAGATTCAACATGGCAAATTACATTACAGGCAAAAGTGTCTTCTCAGTGGTTTTGGAACAATTTCATTTGGAGCTAAGAACATATTCTTTCCTGGCAGAGTATGGAGCTTCACTCTGTGACTTGCCCCCAAATGCCCAGTTGTGCAGTTTACACACGAGACCTTCCAATTTGGTAAGGACATTGTAATAAACTTTAAATAAACTTTATTTGTATAGCACCTTTCAAAACACAGTTACAAAGTGCTTTACAGATCAGATAAAACAATACAGGCAACGCCAACAACAACAACAACAACAACAAAAAACATAGTCAGGAGTGTTGACATAAAATAAAATAAATAATAAATAAGTAAATACAATAAAATAAAACAAGATAAAATACAGCAATAAAAGTGGCAAGCAAGAGAGAGCTACTCTAAAAAGGCCTTCCTGTAAAAATAGGTTTTGAGGTGTGACTTAAAAGAGGGCAATGAGTTAGCTGACCTTAGCTCCTCAGGCAGGGAGTTCCAGAGCTGTGGGGCTCTGATAGAGAAAGCCCGATCACCCTTGGATACTAGGCGGGCTGTGGGAATAGTTAAAAGGGTCATCCTTGAGGAGCGTAGGCAGCGACTAGGCTCATAGGGTACAAGTAGCTCTGTGATAAAAGAGGGGGCAAGGCCATGAAGGGCTTTAAAAGTAATAAGTAAAATTTTTAAATCAATCCTAAACTTAACTGGTAGCCAATGAAGGGTGGCAAGGACAGGTGTTATATGGTCTTGTCTTCTAGTGTTTGTTAGAAGCCGTGCAGCCGAATTCTGAACAAGCTGGAGACGGGATACGGTCTTTTGACTAAGTCCTGCATACAGAGAATTACAATAATCCAGTCTAGAGGAAACAAATGCGTGGATGACTTTTTCAAGATCTGCTTGAGAGAGGAAGGGCTTTACCTTAGCAATATTTCTTATTTGGTGGAAGCAGGACTGAACTACTTTTGTAATTTGTTGCTCAAAGCACAGCTCTGAATCCAAAACGATGCCCAAATTACGGGCAGAGTGTTTGAAATTTAAAGATAGTGAGCCGAGATTCTTTTTTAGATTGCTGGTTTGGCTGGGGGGACCGAGTAAAATGAATTCAGTTTTAGATTCATTCAGCTGGAGGAAATTCTGAGACATCCAACATTTAATATCATAAAGACAGGAGAGAATTCTAGCACAGTCATCAGTGTTATTGCCAGTAAGTGGAAGATAAAGTTGCGTGTCA
The DNA here is from genome assembly GCF_902150065.1 of Myripristis murdjan. Taxonomy (NCBI): domain Eukaryota; kingdom Metazoa; phylum Chordata; class Actinopteri; order Holocentriformes; family Holocentridae; genus Myripristis; species Myripristis murdjan. The sequence goes on from NC_043989.1 coordinate 25,731,006, forward strand.
TCGGCATAAAAATGAAAATTGATATGATGATTATTAATAATTTCACCTAGAGGAAGCATATATATGGAGAAGAGCAGAGGACCGAGAATTGATCCCTGGGGAACACCAGATAAGGAAGGAGCTACGGATGAGGAGAAATCTCCCATCACCACCGAAAAGGATCTGTTAGAGAGATACGAGTGAAACCATGCAAGGGCGGTATCCTTAATGCCGACATGATTTTCCAAACGGCTTAAAAGGATTTCGTGGTCGACAGTATCAAATGCAGAACTTAAATCTAGTAAAATTAGGATTGAGCAGGCCCCAGAATCAGCAGTAAGCAATAGGTCATTTGTAACTTTAATAAGAGCTGTTTCTGTGCTATGATGTGTGCGAAATCCGGATTGTTATTTGTCAAAGATACTACAGTTGTTCATATGAGTGATAAGTTGAGATGCAATGCATTTTTCGAGAATTTTAGATAAAAAAGGTAAGTTTGAAATTGGTCTAAAATTGTTTAAATCAGAGGGATCAAGGGTGGGTTTCTTTAAAAGAGGACGGACGATGGCTTTCTTGAAGCCTAGTGGGAAGGAGCCAGTAGTTAGTGAACAGTTGATAATAGACAGAATTTGAGGGCTGACTGTCTGAAATACCTCTTTGAGAAACCTAGTGGGGATGGTGTCTAGCTGACAAGTGGAGGAATTCAGAAGGTAGGTTAACTCCTCTAGGTCTGACAAAGAAATTTGCTTAAAATGAAACAGATTTATGGATGGTTCTGCAAGGGTGGAAAGATTTCTTGGCAAAGGACTGATGTGACGTCTAATGTCTTCTATTTTATTGATGAAGTGGCGGAGAAACTGCTCGCATTTTTCAGTAGAGGCTTCAATCGGCTGGTTAGGTGGAGGGTTAACCACAGAGTTTATTGTCTGAAATAGAACCCTGGGGTTGTGGCAGTTACTTGCTACAAGACTAGAAAAGTATGAGTATCTTGCTTGCTTGACAGCTTGTTGATAGGCACACATGAGATTTTTGAGATTATCGAATGAGACCTTTAGTTTATCCTTCTTCCATTTCCTTTCTGCTTTCCTGCGTTGCCTCTTTATACCCCTAGTATGCTCATTCAGCCACGGGAGGGCATTCTGTTTGGTTCGTTTATTTTTGATGGGGGCAATTTCATCAAGGATTGACAGGCAAGTGCTGTCGAAACGGTCCAGCAGGTCATCTACACATAGATCTTTGTGGTTAAGGCTGTTACCGGTAGAGGCAGTTACAAACATACTGTTGAAATGGCTTGCTGATTCAGAGTTAAAGGACCGAGAGCGAGTGTAGGTAGAAGGTTTGGCCGCATAACTCACCAAGCTGATGAATATAAGAATTAGCTGTATGATGTCTGTGTACGCAACAGAGTAGAGGCCTCCCAGTAATGTGTAGATAATAGCCACTGCAGCGGAGATCCAGATGCAAACAGAGTAGGACATATCTAGAACCACACTCATGGATGCACCTACAAAAATAACACACACACACACACACACACACTTGCTAGTACTTTGTAATAACTGTTTGCTTGGTTAATTTAGCATTTAGTAAATGCTTAGTAGTGTGATAGATTCTTTCATCTCATCTACCTCACATAAACATCAGCTTTTAACAAGTTAAAGATGATTTTAATTTTTAATTTTTTTCTCTTATCTGGATTAAACTAGTCTGGATTATTATATTCTATGATGTCTCTGACTTAGAACAAATTTCAAAGTGCAAAACTGGTATTTAAAATTCTTGAAACATACAATGCTCTATAAACCCCATGAAAACCCCATACAAACAATAAACCACATGCACATTTCTATAAGAATCATATCACCAATGGTAAAATGTTTCCTATTTGACAGATAACAGTAAATGAGTTCGACTGTCATTTTTTTTTTTTTTTTTTTCCTTTCTGTACAAAAAAAGTACAATCAATGAATATTTGTCATTTCCTTTTGTTGTCAGTGATGTTGGTTTTTGTGTGGTTGAATTAAAATTCAGAGCATGTTACTAAACTACTACTAACTAGCAAATGGCTCAAGAGAAAAATTCATGTCAGTTAACCAGGGATGAGACACATCACTCCTCAACATGTTTCTAGCACTTGATTTTAAAGCAAAATCATTTTCTTCAAATCACGCCTGTTCTTTATTGTGCAGTATCTGTTTTGTAATTTTTCCTAAAAAAAAATGTCAAATTTTGTCACTTACCTAAGCCAATAAGCGTTCCAGTCACCCAGATAATTTCAGATATGAGCAGTGCCACAGATAGGACTCCACTGACGATGTTTCCATACTTGATCTGGAACGGGTCCATCAATGTTATGTATTTTCTGTCTCGCATTGGCTTGGCGAAGAAAAGTCCACCTTCAGTGATAATAATTGAACCACAAAAGAAGAGATTTACATCAGTGTATTAGAGTGGCCATAGCTATGGAGTAGTACAGAAACATCATTGTCAAATTTTGCAGAATATTTTAAGGCATGACAGCAGAGTTGGAAAGAGTAGGGGATAAATACGTTGGGCTGAATAGTGAATACATATCCCTGGGTTGCAGAGATGGACTAAAACGCATCAATTGAATAATAAGGTAATGTGAAATTAGAGTAGTTAACACTATAGGATAGGTATGGTGTGCCATTAAAGAACCATACCAGTGAGTTTGCATGTTGGGCCTAATATCTACAAAATGTATATACCTCACTTCTAATCTTCTCTACGCAGTCTTATTTTAGAACTCTTATAATATGATAATATTTTTCTTCCCTTTTATCGAGCCATTGGCTTCCATTCATTCAATTATGACATGAAAATAAACTTACAGAGTACTTTTAGTGAGTGCTTCATTCAAATGTGAACTTACAGTAAAGAACTGCATCCAAACTCAGAAAGACTTTTAAGTGAAATTTCACTGTATGGCAAAAACTGAAATACTGTAATTCACATACAGTATTACACAGAAAAACTCAAAGGAGTTGAAAAAAAAAAAAAAAGTATAGAATACAATTTATAGGCCCCGTTTTTGTAGGTGCATCCTGATTGATTGGTGAATGGTGATTTGTGGAAAGGGTAGTGATACAGGTGGACTAGTGATTTCACAGTGATGAAGGTCATTTCTATTAGCTGTGAGCAGATGTTTTGCTTTTTACTACCATAGTGAAGTCAATGGAGTCAGGGCCATGTAAATGACACATGTGAGAAGTGTTGTGCAAAAGAGCGTGAAAAATGTGTGAATCCAATGAAAAGGTATGAGCACATTTGCAAAAGAAAACTTCTGCTGTGGTTTGGAGGTGAAGATGACGACAAAATGGACCCCAGTTCCATTATACTGGAAAAAGTGATTGAAAAAACTGTAAATATTTTTTAAAGAGTCTGGATGCTTCAGTAATAAATAACCACAGGGTCCATATCAAACCTATCTTTTTAGGAAAGATTACTGAGAAAAAAAAAAAAATCTTACTTGTCATTTTGACATTTTGCATTTCCTTGTATACTTGTGCTTTTGGTTTGCTTATTTGTTTGTTTACTCTGCACCTTACTTGTCATTCATTCATTCATTTGCTTTCTTAAGTTTCCTTAAGAAATGCAGCCGTTTCTGAGCTTTTTTAACCAGGGCAGAGATATGTGAAGTCCATGTCAGGTTCTCTGTTATGTTGATTCCCAGGAACTGCTCACTTGCTCCACCTCAGCTCCATTGATGTAGACAGGGTTGTGTGTCTTTGCCTCCTTTTTTCGAAAATCAACTATCAGCTCTTTGGTTTTGCTAACGTTGAGCAGTAGGTTGTTTTCTGTGCACCATTCTGCAAGATGGTTGATTTCCTCCCAATATGAAAACTTATCATTGTTAGAAATCCGGCCGATGATGGTTGTGTCATCCGCGAACTTCACAATAGAGTTCTCTCCATGTCGGGGCTTGCAGTCGTGGGTGTACAGCGTGAACAGGAGGGGGCTGAGCACACAGCCCTGGGGAGCTCCGGTGTTGAGCACTAGAGTGGAGGAGGAGAGACTGCCAATCCGAACTGACTGGGGTCTGTTTGTGAGGAAGTCCAGTATCCAGTTGCAGAGAGTGGTACTGATGCCCAGAGTGTTCAGTTTTCCAATCAGCTTCATGGGGGAGATTGTGTTGAAAGCTGAGCTGAAGTCAACAAACAGCATTCTGATGTAGGTGCTGCTTTTCTCCAGGTGAGTGAAGACTGAGTGGAGAGCAGTGGAGATGGCATCCTCTGTGGATCTGTTGGTTCTGAATGCAAACTGCTGAGGGTCCAGACTGGCAGGGATGTTGTTCTTTATGTGCTGGAGAACCAGTTTCTCAAAGCACTTCATCAGGATGGGGGTGAGTGCCGTTACTATCTATGCATTGTTCCACAAACACGGACACCTGCTTCATCTGAGGGAGTTTTGATTGAATCCTGCTGTTGCCATGGATGATCTGCTCATGTGCTTCCATTTCATGCACAAGTGGATCAGTTTCCTTGGCAGAGAAGCCTTCTTCTTGTCTGGAAAATCTACCATTATAAAAGCAATCCACCAAGGTGTAAGCACGCATGGCTTTTAAAGGAAATGGAAGATGGCATTCCGACTGCTTTAATGCATGTTATGCCCAAAACACACCCATGATTAATGAGAAGACTATGTTCAACCCTTTTGAACCATGTGCCTGATGCAACAACCCTTTTTTCTGTTGTTAAAATAGCAAAAATGGACTTGGACACAACATAAACACACTTGTGCCATGCTCTTCAGACTATGGAGCTACTCACACTACCAAGTTTGTACCGTGCCCAAGCACGTTTGCCCCTAAAATCCGGATTATTTGACCAGTGTGATCGCTCTGTACCGTGCTTGAATACAGTACACTTTCCCCGCTCTGGCACGGTTGGAAGGAGTGTGCTCCAGCACGGTACGGGCGCATACACGAGTACATGCACGGTCGCGTACTCAGCACACGGACGTAAATCATGCAACTTTGCTTCTGCCTCTGCAAAATTGTTTAATGCACACAGCGTGATTATCGGCGAATGGCCGCGTTGCGCAATCAATAATCAACCATGCTGTCTGTGTTGCTGTCCATTGTGCTGCTGCAACCTCGTATAAACAAAAGTTGGTTTATAATTAAAGTACAGCAGTCTGTGTGCACGGAGATCCGGCAGACCTTGTCAGGCCTGGTCTGCCAGATCTGACAGGTACCGCTCCAGCTGTCAGTTGAACCTTTCTGAAGAAGGAGGAAGTTACCTCCGAAACTGTCAAGGTAAATAAACATCCCATGTCCCATGGAACAAAAACGTCTTCTAGTTAAAAGGAAGACATGATGAATGTATTTGAACAATATTGATATTAGGCTTTAGGTAATGTGAGAGCAAGCCAGCAGGGGACTGGGGAGGGGGGAATTTTTGCTTTAGCACGATACGGAGCAAATGGCCCTAATGTGAGCAGGCCCTATGTGCTTAGATTGTTAAAATAGCACTCTTTGTGTCAATTGGTAATTATGAACCTGTGCAAACAAAAATCAGGTGAGGTTCCTCAAGGGTCCATGAGCTCAAATTTGAACCCCAGACACTGCGGTCAGGGCTTGTACAAGTTGTGCATGCTCTTACCAGGTGAGCTACTTGGACATCCAAGCCATAATTCTTGGTATAATTGTGGTCTCAGGCTTAAATTTCAACAGCCATGTCAAGACAATTACAAGGTTAGCCTAGTGCTACCTTAAAAACATAGCAAGAATGAGAGGTTTTCTATCTAAAAAAAGATACCGAAAAACTTGTTAATGAGTTTCTTGTGAGCAGGACAGGTCTTCATAAAATAAAAAAGACAGATGGAGCTCATCCAGAATGCTGCTGCCAGAGTCCTCACATGTAAATGATAGCCCAGTTTGGTATTTTTAATAAGTTTGCAAAAAAAAAAAAAAAAAAAAAATATATATATCATTTTTAAAAATTGTATTCATCGCGTTGTCTGATAAACAAGTGACTAATAAACAAGCAGAGCTGATTTCAGTATGCAGTTCAACTGAAAACTGGTTGTGTCACTTCTTGCCAGCCCAGTTTTGATAGCTGTCATTAGCATAGTCATGTTGGAGTCCATTGTTCCTTGCAGATCTTAATCAGGCAAGTGATGTTTAATGGCCTGGTTTGAACCTCCGATTCAAACTAGGTAAATATACTACAAAGCAACAAGATGGTTCCAAAGAAAACTAAAACTTAAAATGCCTTCTGTTGCCTGCTGAACAACAGGTGTGGAGTATGCCACAAAACTGTGAAAATAGTCTTGTATCTATTAAAGGACATTCCTGTTCAAATTAAACCTGGGCTTCAATTTGTCTCACTTCCCAAATGATTGCTGTGGTAGACATTCTAACGCTGACAGTGTGAAGTTCATCTCCTCCACAATCTACAGTCTGTCTACAGCCAGCAGGTGTTGATGGATTATTGTAAAAATGGTGGAATACCAGTCCAATTTTGAATTTGCAGATAAATACTTCCAATTCAGTGGCCAAACTTAGTTATATATTTAATTATTTATTCACTTACTTACTTAGTTACTTATTTATACGGATGCTGAAGTCCAACAAATGGAAGAAGGGATGGTAAATGAATATGAGGCAGAGATGATGAGAAGAGGAACAGGTTTTGTGACTTTCACAAGTTTCGCAAATTTCACAGGAAAGGAAAGCAGGAGACGGGTGGTGTTCCTGCAGGCAAGGTGAGACTATGATAAGAGAGGAATGCTACAAGGACATGGGATCTACTCCTGTTTGATGAGGATGCTCTGTGCATGTCTACAAATGACATGGCAAAAACAACACTGGAAGAACTCCCTTATCTTTTTAGCTTTTCTCCTGGCCAGGGCTATTAGCTTTTTGCTCTGGCTTTTGTCTTCTGTATCCAACACACGCCACTGCCACCCATGCAGCATTCTGCATTCATGCTGATCTTGCTGATGGATCATTAACACCTTGTTTGTTAGCTGAATTTATTCTTTTTAAAATGAAATTTGGTTAATTATATCTACTTGGTGTGGTGGCCCACACTTTGTTATGGCTTTGATTCCAGTCATAACACAACGCAATAAAGATCAAACTGGGCAAAGTCCATGGCGATGGCTGCCTTAAGCTAAAGCATCAAATCTTGAACCAATACAATGTACAACAGAACAAACCCTGGTAACATACCATGTTACCAGATTATTAATAACTGAATCTTGGCATTAGCATGTTGGAGTCAGTGTTTTTTGCCCTAGGGTTGTAGGATGGGATTCTGAATTTTACTTTTTTATTGTTGCATTTTTATTGCAGTTGAACCTTGTTTCTCGTATGCCACAGTAAACTCTGGTCGACAGACTTGTCTGCTGCCTAACCATAATTCATGCAGAAAGTTAATTTATTCTTTGTTGCAGCTTCATTTCATATTTTGACACCTCATTGTTTGCTCTTCAAATGTTCAGTTTGGCAATAGCTTACTCTACCTTAAACTGACCAGTAATTGTTCTCACTCTCTCTGATACCTGCAGGCATTCCTCATGTAAACCTGTATTTTTTGTTTCTGTGTTAATGAAGAGACAGAAAATGGAGTTTCATTTTTTTTTTTTTATCTTGTTTTGTCTTGATGTTCATTGTATAGAATGAATAACCTCGAAGAACAGATAAGTACAGATTGCTGACTCTGAACACAACGTGAAACTGTTATGGCTGTTAAGCCCAGTCTTACCAATAACAAAAGACAGGGCTGCTGTTAATGGCATGACAGCCCAGGTCAGTCCCATGGTAGGAGTGTACACCGCCTCCGTTAGACCCATGATGAAGCCCCCTCCAACAAACGTAGCTGTAGGAAACACACACACACACACACACACACACACGCGCACGGGTCATTCTATGTCATTTCAACAAATGGCCCATGCACTTGGGTCTCAAAAAATTCTGAAATTTTCACCAGTTGTTCCTTATTTATCCAACAGGCACAATGTAAAATTTTAGTTTGCTTGGATGGATACTTTTTGAGATATGGCCAATTTAGTGAGGGGAGTATGTGTCGATTTTGGTGTGATTTTCGTGCATCCTTATTTTTCCTCCATTTTCAGGTGTCAATATCTCAAGAGCTACACCACATAGGAAACTGAAATTTGGTATGATAATACACCTCCACCTACTCTCTCGGAATATACAAAAACATCTGTCATACATCATAACTGGTAGGCATGCCAGCCCCTCAAAAATGGGAAAAAAATTACATGGGTTTCATGGTCAGCCATGTTTGGGCCCTCAGAAAACAACGTTGTGTATGCGCCAGCTTCTTGATTTTTTCAGAGCTTTGAGATTCATACATGGACTGTTCAAAGCATTGTTCAAAGCAAGGATGTCGTCACCTAATAAATGAACTGAAAAGCAAACTGGCCAGGTTGATGACGAGCTACCAGAACTGAATTAAACTACAGCCAAGCCTCTGCCTCACTCCTGCTGGTTCTGGTAGGAGGCTCCTTGCAGCCAGAAGTCTCTTTTAAGAACCTGAAGAACTCTGCCCAATAACACACACACACATCAACACACAATTTTCATGGACTCTTTGCCATAAACTGCAAGAAAGGTGTTTTGCGTTGGCATATTTCTGAGATGCTTATGATGTTTTGTGCTTGGGACTGAGATGTGGAAAAAAAAAGACAGCTGTGGAATTTATGTTAAAAATTGTGAATTTCAGTTAGAATTCTTAAAGGACATTGAATGGCCATTTCACACATATGATATTTTCTGTTGCATATTGCTATTTTTGTTTTATTTTTCTTCAATACATGGTACCATTTTATACCAAATTGCAATACTGTTTCTGTGTGTGATTCAAGACTGTTCACTTCCTTCCTGAGCCGAACTTACAACTTCTGGTAACTAGTCCTACTTTTTAATAACATTTAGTTTATATTACACATATTTATAATTTTCTATTCATGTAGGCTACACTCAGTATGACAAGCATCTTGTCTGGTTCCCTTATGATGTTCTGTAGACTAGATTTCACAACGCTATTTCATAACCCTCATGTGAAAGAAATGTGGTATTACGCAATTCTAGCAACAGATCACAACCCTACAGTGAAGTATTAGTGTCATTATAGGGAAAAAGAATTATGGAGCCAGAAGAGGAAGGTAGTATTCTAAAAAAGACATTAAAGTCATACATTTATGAGAGAAATTTATGAGAAAAAACTCAAAAAATCTGAGATTACAAATTCACACATTTACAAGGGAAAAAACCTTGGAAAAACTGAAAGTTTGATCAGTCTGATCAGTGACACCCTGCAGACACTGTCGGTTACCATCTATCAGGCCTGCAGCTGACGGCCTCATCAAAATACGCTTTCAGTGGAATTCAGTAACAAGGAAATCTAGAATACAACAGCCTGAGTCACAGCAATGTCTCTTCAAAGTGCTGATGATAAGATTGTGACCTCACCTGTCATGGTGAAGATTCCCACCACTAAGCTGATCCCACGGTTTCCTAGAAGAGTCATCTCTGTCCCACCTCCCTGGCTCTTCTCCTCCACCCGCTTGGACCTGACCGAGGCCCAGATGCCGGTCCCCAGCACCAGCAGGTAGAAGAACACCATCACCAGCAGTCCTGGGACGTTCAGGCTCATGGTGTACTGAAGTACTGCCTGTCTCTCTGCCTTAAAATAATAAGAATAACAGGACACTGCAAGACCAGAGGAAAAGGCAGTGGCCAATACGTTTCCCGTAATATGTTCCAGTTTTTCTTTCGCTTTGGTGCATTTCTCACATCACTATTACAGTTCTTCTCAGTTCTCTGTTTTTCCCCACAACATTTAGTCATTTGTGCACGTCATAGCAGTTTCTCATTCCTTCCAACAAATTGCAAATGTTTTTGGACATGCATTAATTGCTTTCATACAACTCCCTGCTGTTTTATAACATTATCATTTGCTTATGTCATGTCAGTCAAAATGAACTATACTTGTGAATGCTGAATAGTCATTCCCTATAAAACTATTAGTCCTCATTTCATTGCTTGAGTCATTACATACAAAAATGTTGAACTAGTTGTCAAAATCTGTCAAGCAAATTTTATACTTTTTTTTTTTTTTAATCTTTTTTTTCCCCTGAAAATGTTTCCTAAATTGAACAATTTCTCTCAGATGAACCTCAGCTTTCACTGATGAGAATGGGTGTGTGAAGCATTAGTTGCAACCAATGATAAGCCACTTCTCCACAGTCACTCAGAGCCCCAACTTTACAAGCATATATGAACCAAGCAGGACATAGTGTGTACCATTTCTACAATACTGTGGCACAGAAATAGAAGGTCACCATCGTGGTAGAGGGGTGAGGATGCGGGGAGGAAGGGGAAGGGGACAAAACAGGGGGAGAGGAAGAAGAGGTCAAGTACATAGGCGGATTTCTGATGAAATCAGGGCTACAATTGTGGATCATGTTGTCAATCACGGCCTCACAATGGCTGAGGCTGGTCAAAGGGTGCAGCCAAATGTTGGGAGAACCATTGTAAATTCAATCATTCAAACATTTTGTCGGGAGAACAGGTGTGTATAATGGACAGTAATGTAGCAGCTTGTACATGAAGCTTGCAGTGGGACAAGAACTTGTCACTTTTTACATTTTACATTTAGACTTACAGCTTTACTACAGTGTATTGTAGTGTACAGTAATGTTACAGTAAAGATTTGCCATTTTTACTGTAATTTTACTCTGCACCACATAGGATTGCAAGACAACCGTGCAGAGGGTGGATTTGCCACTTGAGGAGATACTTTCCTTGCTGCATTGCAAGAGATGATATTTTCTGTGATGTAGATGAAAATATGTGGCCAGACAGACAGGAACGTCTGGATGTGCATGAATGATTTACAGTACTATGCATGTTGTATGTTCAATTCCAGTATGTACTGCAATATTGTTTACAGTTGTGCACAGCTCTACCCAAAGGGAGTTTATGTTTGTTGTAAATAAGGGTGTATTTTTTCTTTTGCACAATGCTGTGAAGAAATTAGAATTGCAAAGATCATGTGCAGTAAAAATGTGAAGCATACATATTAAGTGTCTTGTACTCAGTTACCTCACTAAATACAGTAATGTGTAACTTAACTGTAGTCAAATGGCTGTGTAAATAGTATATAGTGCTGTCTTGGGCATTTTCAGGAAGTGTCACCTGACTTTTTTTGCATTGGAAAACACTTACAGAGTAAACTGTCATACTGAAAACATGACAAAGCCATTTGACTATCTTGTTCATAAACAGTGATGTCAGGACTTTTCATCTTGATGACACTGACACTTTCATTCACTTGAGAAAGGCATTAACTGTTGTGCAAATGTATATAGTGATGTGAGAAATGCACCAAAGCAACTGAGAAAAACTGTAATAATAAGAATTTAATTTCTTAAATTACCATGTTTTATATTGGTGAAACTTAAAACTAACCTTAATGCGATGGCTGGAGCTGCTTCTCTGTCAAATGGTAGTGATGATGATGATGATGATGATGATGATGATGATGATGATGATGATGATGATAGTCGCAGCTGGTTTTCCAGGGTGAGTCAGTCTTGAGCGGAACCGAGTCTTTCAAAGAGTAAGTTTTGACAAGATTGTCCCAGGATGTCCCAAGCAGAGATGCAAACGTCAGTGCATGTTCTCTCGAATGGGAAAGTCGTCAGGACAGGTACGTCCAGTCTACAGAGCTCAAGCAGAGGGGGGAGGTGCTTTGCAGCTGAATCATCCTGAACTCTCGCCAAATGCCTGAAGGAGTTTTTGCATTTTCATCACCAGCCACCAGCACAGTCAGATGTCAAAGCTGTGCATTGCATCGTGAAGCCACCTGTTCACACCTGCATTGCACTCTTATATCATTAATTGGCCTATAAGATGAGAGCACAACGACAGCAACCCAAAACTGAGCAAGTAGGATTTTCATACCATGCACATCATGCCACCATGGGCTTAATCATGCCCACGGTGCTTTATTATGTAACAACGTTTAGTTAATAATTAAGCATAGTGCCAACATGCCAGTCTACTGTTATTTCCTTTTTATGTTAGCACTGTCAACTTTGTACGTCTCGCTTGATATCCAATATAAAACATCAGTCAGATTAAACAACTTTTAGTAGCCCACTCGGTTGGATTTCTTAATATTTCCAGCCAAAAGCACTTTTGAATGCGCGACTGATATTGCCAGTTGGGAAGTAGGAGTTTTCGAGGCGCACCTTAACGTAGCATATTTCTTGGCATTTCTAGTGAAAATAATAAGAAAAGTAAAAATAAGAAATTAGTAAAACCCCAGGAAAAGCACTGTCAGTGTCGGTTTATCTATTACATTAACTTTTAAGCCTACAATAATGTTGATCACGATCACTTGTTGCTTGCTTCACGAGGCTGACTCTGCGCGTCCCCGCTCTTGGTTATTCAATTAGATATGGGCATGTATACTGCATAAAAAATGGCTGTGTAAAGAATGTTTAAGATTACAGCAAGAATGGCCATTAGAAGAAAATATAGCCTAATCATTACTAATTCAGTCTATTTCATAGTAATATAGTATGATAGTAACATAGTAATATATATCACCGGACAGTTGCCAACCTTTTGCCGTTGCATATGTTGTGACTATTCCATCGTGAAGCCACTGCACTTCTCCGACTGACCTTATCTGTCTCAAACACAAAGCGAGTGGTCTCTATCTTCGTGGCATCCGCGGTGTCCCTGGCTGCCTTAATCAGCTTTTGTTCCTCAGACTTGTCCCGAATGCTCAACCGTCTGTTGCACCCAAACAGTGTCAAACACGCGTCACCGGCCATAATCTTTGCTTTGGTTACATAGCCTTCGCATCGCCCTAAATACACAAATACAGAGAGAGAGAGAGAGAGAGAGAGAGAGAGAGAGAGAGAGAGAGAGAGAGAGAGAGAGAGAGGTCGCATATAAACAAATAGATGCACAACAGTTTGGACTGCTGTGCATCCTCTCGCCATTGCGCACAAACATATCATCCGACCCAAATGCGCACCAAACACACGGGACAAAGGGAAAAGATCTAGATCTACTTTTTCGTTTCTTATCCTTCTTATCCTTTGCTCTTGTCCTTTTTGAACATGACTAATGCCACTGAGGTACACAGTGAGGGGCTGCAGTCTTCAAGGGGGAGGCAGTGATTTTTGTATAATTGGCTCAACAAGCTCAAGTCCACATCCCTCCTGTTGATGATCCCTGTCTAACAGGATGTTTCAAACCCCGGAAGACTTTTATTTTTCTTTACCAAAGGAATGGATCATGTTTCCCTCGGGGACTGGGGATGTATTTTTAGGCTGATGCAATGTCTTTATGTCTTTAAACATTTTACACGTTTGTCCGATCTTTTTTGTGACTCCCTGCTGATATGCCATATAAAGAAAGAAAAGAAAAATATAAAGAAAAATAAAAATGAATAAAACAATGGATGTATTCAGTTTTATTGGTTCATTTATTCCCATATATTTTCTTTATTCATTTCCATTCTTTTGCAAAATGTAGGCCTATTTTTGTGTCCATATTTATTTATTTCTATATATACTTTTGTATGTATTTCCATATGTATTTCTCTATAGATAGGGGAATATAATAGAGTAATTAATTTATTCATCTTTATATTTCCGCATATATTATACTTTTAACTATTTATTTTTTATTGTGACATTCTGACAATTCAGTTCATAACATGTTGTTTTCCAAATAGAAAAACAGCCATGTTATGCAGCCCGGTGTTCCAGTTAGGCTACTGTTAATGCAGTTTCAAATATGAGAATACACCATTTTGTTTACCAGTGTTAAAGATAAGGCTGAGAAAGGGTAAACGCCCTCAGCTTCATGCCAAGACTAATAACTCACTGTGATGCACTGTGGGAAATAAACAAAATAAAACAACGGCAACCAGTTGCACAACCTTTCTCAAGTTTATCTCCAGTGGAAAACTCAACTTGAGTGAACTCAAAAAGGCTGTGCAGCTTCCGGAGAGAGCAGCCAGAGAGGGAGGAGAAGAGGAGAGGGAATGGGCAGCCACAGCACAAGAAGAGCAATATCTATCCCTCTCTGAGACACATGGGAATAAACTGAAGTTAAATGAAATGTCAGTAAATATTGTTCACTTTGAAATTCAACCCAGGCAATTCTTGAAAGCAATGTGTATATGTAGCCAGCCTACAACACAGCAAAAAAGCCCTATATTTTATTTATAGTTTAGTTTTTAATTATATACAGTTATTCATAGTCATGCATTTAAACATAAATTAACAAGAACAACAATAAGACTACAACAGAAAGACACTACACATCTTTCAGTGGTGGAAAGAGAAATGCCACTCGAGTACAAGTACTGTTACTGTGATGACATATTACTTAAGCAGAAGTACTATTGTAAAAATCTACTTAATCTACTCAGTAAAGAGCAGCTCATTTAACTCGATCTTTACCAGTGAAGTCTGAAAGGACAAGAGCATAAACTTTAAACTAGTTTCTTTCAGCTGGAAATTTGGAAATTTCAGCAAAGTGCCTTCCTAAGTGCCTTCCTCCTCCTCCTCTTCCTCCTCCTCCTGCTCATCCAGAATGCTGACACACAAATGTTGTGGAGGACACAGCAGGCACCAATCACCCACAGGGGGCCACACAGGGGCCGGATCTCCAGGGCCCTCAAGAAGCTGGGGCGCCATGTTGGTACATGGACGATCTGTGAAGAACAAGTACGTCATGTTCAGATCCTGGATTGCCAGTACGCACATCCAGAAATGCTCCCTTGGGAACAGGAATTCACATGCTTTTCTGTAGCTGCAGTAAGCCAGACTAAAGCATCATAGCTACTGCAGGCTTTTTTTTTTTTTTTTTTTTTTTGCATTTCAGTAGTGACAGTAGAGAGAGACTTGAAATGCTGAGAAGACAGAGGGGATGGCATGCTGGTCTAGAATTAGACCTTGGCTGATGTGGTAATGATGTAGCCTTGATATGTGGTGCACACTGTACCACCCAGGGCTAGGTGAAGTTTAAGTTTTTTTCCTTTTCTGGTTGTATTGATGTCTTTTTCCTGACTCAGCTAATGTGACACGAGGCACTGCATAATCACCCTCCAGAGTACTGTGCAGGAAATATACCAGCAAACTGACTGCTCATAATGTAGTCTTATCCTAAATTTATAAAATGCTGATTCACTGACATATGTTGACCCAACTAAGCAGGACAGTTTTATTGTGGCAGGTTGAATTTCTCTGGGTCCACCAGCTTCCAGAAATTTCCGTTCATTCATCTGCTCTCAGCTCAGTGTCACTCAGGGAACTGAACATGTCCAGCTCCAGCGTTGCAGCACTGAGACTGAACAGGCTGGTTACTTGTACATGTCAATAACACCAAAGCTCCATAAAAAGGTTAATAATGAAACTTGCACAGGAATCAACTTGCTTCACAGAACAGCGAACGTGTTCTGCTACATATTTGGGATGTTTTCTTTTTTTTTTTTTTTTGATTGCTTGAACTCATTTTGCAAAGGCTTTGTTCACTGTGCCAAAACTCAAATAAGACACAACACCTGGAAATAAACCATTCACATTTATGATAAACTGAAACTCAGTCATCAAAACTTAAAAATCCTTTGTCAAAATGTAACTCTGATGACAAAAGGATACACATTTCCATCATATGAACACACTTTCACATCAGCAGCCATACAATAACATACTCAACACAAAACACTGCATTTTTTTTTTTTTTACTGCTTTTCATTTATTTCTTCAAAAAGAATTCAGCAGAGCTCAAAATAGAAATCAAGCACCTTTTTCACAGTAACAACTGTTTCCAAAATAACCAAAAAATAAAAATAGAGTATAGAGTATACTGTACTTTACAGTACAGTACAGTTTTTTTCAATCACTTTTTTCAGTATAATGGAGCTGGGGTCCACTTTGTCGTCATCTTCACCTCCAAACCACAGCAGAAGTTTTCTTTTGCAAATGTGTTCATACCTTTTCATTGGATTCACACATTTTTCACACTCTTTTGCACCTGCATCACTGTGAAATCACTAGCGCACCTGCATCACTACCCTTTCCATAAATCACCATTCACCAATCAATTAGTATGCACCTACAAAAAAGGGGCCTATAAATTGTATTCTGTATTTTTTTCAACTCCTTTGAGGTTTTTTTTTTTTGTGTGTAATACTGTATGAGTCAATATCAATATAGGGTACCATTTGGTGTCCCGGGCAGAAATCACTCACTTTTCATGAAAAATTTGAAAAATAACAAAACTTTGAGGGTTTATTATAAATGGCCAAACATTTAAACGCACATTGGTACAGAGATACATCTTTAAAAGGGTGATTTTGCCATGTCCCAAACTCCTCTCTACTAACTTCACTGAGTGTAATAAGTAGATAAATGATATACAATGTACAAACCTTTTACGTGCTCTTGTTGCTCTCATCAAGTACTTGAATAAAATGAGTCAATTGGATCATTTATGGTCTAATTTCATAATAATAATAAACGTTTTGCATGTGTCCCTGGATTTGCTGTCCACCCCGTCATTAGGTGGTTACTGCCACTAAAAGAAACCACCTGCTGTAAACAGCGACATCACTACCACTGCTTTGTCTTTTACAAATGGAGTGAAGAATAGCTCCTGCAGAGAGAGTACATATCAACATTTATATTTTGACATTTTCATCATTTTATGATTGAACTTGAATGTGTTCAATCTTAATGTGTCCACCCTGTCATTGCAAAAAATGAATCTATATAAATGCTTTTCAGAAATTCAAAATATGTTTGTTAAAGTATACACAGTCACCTTCCTAACTGATACATGTTGCTCGCTAATGGCCCACCATGTGCTCATTAAATGCAAACTTCAGCCAAAAACGTCCTCCCTGTCATTGTCCACCCCGTCATCAAGTCTAGTTTTATAACAGTTTTATAAGTTTTTCAGTGTTCCAGAAGTCAAGTGGAGGACAAAACATATGCAGAGAAAGAAACCATTTGAAAGGATACCTATGTTTATACTTTTTGTGGTAGGCCTACATTTAGGGACCAAGGGTTTTTGTTTTGTTTATATCAATCTTGTTTGTTCATCTAGTCGAAGGTTTTATTCATTTATTTTTGCTGTTGTTGAGTGTCATTTCCAAATGTAGCCTACCTGTGCACAATTCAAAATACAGTAGGTGAAAAAAGTCATGTTTTGACAAAAATCATTTGCTGACAAAACCATAACATTGTTTCCTTTAAATATATATGAGGCACTTCACTATTGTCCACCCTGTCATGCCAAGGTCCACCCCGTCATGTCATTGTCCACCCCATCATGTTCATGTTTTATGTGAATAAATAATTATTTTCACAAGTTATCAAAACCTTTTGTGTGATTTTGCTCTGAAGAGATTAGGGCCAAACAGTATTATTTCAAAGTTGGACCAGATACCTTTATTTATAGAGTTTATTCAGAAAAGAAAGTACAACTTTCACAGATTTTACATATACAAACATATTTTTCCATAATTTTTGTATTTTTGAGAGATGTTTTCCAGAAACTAAAATATATTCCTGAACGAGGGACCAAATACCTTTCTGAAAATGTACATTTTGTAATCAATATATGATTAGAACATATTTACTCTATTTAGAAATTGTCCCATGACAGGGTGGACACATTTGCAATTCGCTTGTACTTTCTATGCTTGCAGTCAATTTATAAAAGGTGCAGGAGCTTGACCAACATGCATTTCTAACAGCTTAAGGTCTACTTTATACAATGGATATGGAGTTCAGTGGAAAATCTCATCTTTTTTTGTGTGACATTGGGCACTCTATACTGATATTGACTCGTATGTGAATTACAGTATATCAGTTTTTGCCATCAATACAGTAAAATTTCACTTCAAAGTCTTTCTGAGTTTGGATGCAATTCTTTACTGTAAGTTGACATTTGAATGTGCAGCACACAGGAGAACCTTGTTCAAACTGATAGCTGTATTTTGTATTCTGCTGTCAGCTGTGTTACAGTACAGTAGAGCTGATTGAAGGAATCTACTCATTTGGGCAGAAGTTCAGCTGTTTGAGGGAAATATTGGCTTTTGCTACTTGCTTTACAATATATAACTATGGAAATGGTCAAAAAATATGACTGCAATACGCACAGGAAAAAGTAAGGTTGAACCTGCTCAGACTGAAAAGGGTATGTTGCTTTTTGGTGTTGAGTATGAAGTGAGTGAGCGGCTGGATTAGTTGTATTGGGCGGTGACAAAATACTGCTTTTGCTGCATGTTTGAAATGTTTTGTCATGGTAAGAGCCTTTTTCAAACAAAATGTGTTATTTTGGGCAGAGAGCCTCTCATTAGGCCTATGTATTTACTGTTTTGAAACCAGGGTTTCTGAGTTGACAAACATAAATAAACATACATGCATAATATGTAAATCAAAAATAAAACAATTTACAGTTTTTTTCAATTGCTTACACACATTTTCAAAGCTCTGTGTCTTCTTCTCAAAACTTTACACACAAATCCAACTACTGCTCACACAAAATGCAAAATGCGCCCTATCTACTGCAAAATGAAACACAGTATTCAAAATATTGTAAACACATCTCAAAAGCAAGCATTTGTCTCACATCACAAACACATCTCCCATTGTGTCACATACTTGTGTATATCATTTACACACTGTTGCTCTAAATCTAAAGCTCTTTTGTTTCTATGGATTTTCTTGATATATTGCCATATAAGAGTGAAAATACAGTAGCATGCAAATAGAAGTCAACTAAAGCAATAATGGAACCAAAAATATTTAATTTTCTGAATAAATCAGTTGCTGTTGTGGATGCAGCATTCACGTGCGGTTTTCGCAGAAAAAAAAAATTTGGCTCCTGGAAAAAAAAACAAAAAAAAAACACAGCTCCCAGTCAGGAGCTGGTCCGTTCGCAAACGACCCATCACTATTCCAAAGCGTCCTCCACGAACCTGGACTCGTCGTCCTCTGCGTCTTCGTCTGACTCCCCTGGCTCTCTGCATTGTTATCCATTGTTCAAGACAGATAGTTTTATAGGCCTATGTCAAGGAGTGATTGGTTGGTGTTCAGTAAAGCAATTACTGTTTACACATGTGAGGACAGAGTCTGAGGCACTGATGAATAAGTGTGGCATTTTGATTGGTTGTGTTTGAAATGGGAAATCAAGTTACTTCCTGATAGATTTTTGTGTGTTAGCTAGAGAATTGTGTGTATTGATTTGCAAAAAGTGAATAGCTAAATTGAAAACTGTGTCAAGGCTGAGAATTAGTTTATGGTTTTGCAGATTTGAGGTGAAGTTGTGAGGTTTGAGTGAAAGAGTTTAGAAATAGTGTGATATATAAATGTTTTGTGTGTAAGCAATTGAAAAAAACTGTAACAAAGTCAAACTACGCATGGCCACAAAATCTCATCCACATCGCATACAATGTCTTCCTGTGTCTCTTTCTCTGACCACCTCCACACAAAGTACTCAACATGGCTGACCTGGGGCCTGTTTGTAGAGCTTAGGCCCTGACTGGTTGGTGTTCAGTTTTCTAAGTAAGTGTTTAAGGTTTAGTTCCAATGAGTTAAAGTTCTGTCACATTGGTTCAAGCGTATGTTCTTAGTGTGTAAGCAATCGAAAAAAACGGTAATTTATCCAGCCACTGGTTTTAGCTAGGAAGCTGCTTTGTCATTTTCATTTTGACGTACATTTTGTGAGCTGGATTGTTGCTTTTTTAACATGTAGGTCTCAGAGAGTTACGGTAAATGGCTTCCTGTCAGAGCAGCGCTCATCCTCCACTGGCTCTCCTCAGGGCTGTGTCTTGTCCCCTCTGCTTTACATTCTTTATAGCAATGATTGTAGAAGTCACATTTTGAAGTTCGCGGATGACACTGTTAATCATTAGCTTACTTCATAATGATGAATGTGAGCATGGACCAGTGATGGATGAGTTCATAAAATGGTGTGACGAGGCTTTTCACCAGTTAAACACATCTAAGACCAAAGACATGGCTATTGATTTTAGAGGGAGAGTTTCTGACCCTTTATTGCAGACAGTGACCAAGGGAGATGGCATTGAAATTGTTGATCATTACAAATAGCTCGGGACAGTCATAGACAAGGACCTAAATTTTCATGGCAATTCTGATGCAGTATGCAGTAAGGGCCGGCAACGGTTATACTTACTGAGAAAGCTAAATTCTTTTAATGTTGACCGGAAAATGATGTCACTGTTTTACAAATCTTTTATTGAATCCGTCCTGACTTTTTCCCTAATGGCCTCGTTCGGCAATCTGAACGTCAGGAACAGGGACAACATGAATAGCGGCTAGCAAGGTGCTGGGCGTTCCTCAGGCCTCTTTAACAGGTTTATATGACCAGCAGGTCCTGCACAAAGCTAGGGACATAATGGCCTTTGCTAGCCACCCCCTTCACCAGGAATTTGAAGTCCTCCCCTCTGGTTGTAGACTTGAGTGCCCCAGGCAAAGTGCAATAGGAGCAGAAATTCCTTTATTCATCATGCAATAACTCTCATAAATGCCAACAAGTGATGCACATAGCACTCTGAACTGTCTTATCATGACCCTATGGTGGTCTTTTTTCTGTGTATACTGTACGATATTTTGTTTGCTTTATAAATTCTGTGTTTCTGTGTTGTTTTAAATGGTTTTCCCCCTGCCTGCAAAACAAGTTTCCCTTTTTGGGACAATAAAGTTACTTGACTTGACGTGAACTTGCTCAGAGACATGAAACAGGTTATCAAATTCCAGTCCATCTCAGCAGCAGTGTCATTCCTCTGCTGGCCTGGTCCCACACACCTGTGAATTACACCCGAGTCGACAATTCAGTCGTCATATCATCCATTTCCTTTGCAGTATTGTTTGAACAAAAGGGAAATACAACCCAGATAGCAAAATACAGTGATTCAACGTTGAATTTTGGTCAAATTGGTTATTTTTGGTTGAGGTTGATAAATCTATGTTGATTCAATGTTTAATTACAGCTACCATTTCAACATTTGAAAAAATGTTGTTGAATCAGCATTGTATAGATGCTGTTTTTTCAATGTTGAAATGTCAACATTAAATAGACATTGTTTCAATGTATGGTATGCTGTGCATCTGTGCCCCCGCCCCCCCACCCCCGCAGGGGTAGGCGTGCCGTGGGAAGCTCGCGAGACCTGCTCTCTCCTGAGACTGCAGGAGACCCAAAAGAGTAAAGTGGGGCAGCACGGTGGTGCAGTGGCTAGCACTGTCGCCTCACAGTGAGAAGGTCCTGGGTTCGATTCCCACCCAAGGTCCTTTCTGTGTGGAGTTTGCATGTTCTCCCTCTGCGTGGGTTTCCTCCGTGCACTCCGGTTTCCTCCCACCGTCCAAAGACATGCAGGTCAGGTGAATTGGAGAAGCTAAATTGCCCCTAGGTGTGACTGTGTGTGTGAATGTCAGTGTTTGTCTGTCTGCCCTGCGATGGACTGGTGACCTGTCCAGGGTGTTTCACTGCCTTCGCCCTATGAGCGCTGGGATTGGCTCCAGCGACCCTAGTGATAGGGTCGAGTGAGGATAAGCGGTTTATCAGATGAATGAATGAATGAAGAGTAAAGTGATTATTTTGGGCTTGAATGAGGCGTATTTAAAACCTACAGATAAAGGTTGAAAAGTGATGTAATGGTCCTTTAATAATCAATAATCAATGTAATTTCAGTGCATTTATAGATGAATCAATATTGATTCAATGTTTGGATTGATTGAGAATTCTACATTATTTCAATGTTGAACATAATGTAGTTGGATAAATATTGAATTAATGTTGAGACTGATTGAAAATTCAACATTATTTCAATGTTGATCATAACGAGTGCTTTCAATGTTATTTTCAACGTCTGACATCAACGTTGATTCAATCTTAAGCCATGACCATATCTCAATGTTGATTCAATGCATTTTTGCTTTCTGGGAATAATCTTCTGCCCTTCACCTACTGCAGGTATAGACCCATTTTTACTTTACTTTCTTCATGGCGATCGTGTCACATTTAATTTTGCCTTTTCCTTGTTGCTGGAGGTTCAGCTGCTTTAATGTTCCTGTTACATCAAAAAGTGAGGTCTAGCAAAGAGAGGAAGCCCTGCAACATTCACCCTCTGCTCAATCACCTCACCACAGTGTGAAAAAAGAGATTTCGCTAAAGATTAAAATGAAAATTAGGCTCTAGCCTACAGTGAAAATGGATGCATTTTCATGTGAAGGAGCCAGGTCCCTCAAACAGCCCACCAAGTCCGACTTGGTACCGGTTCTCAGCTTGCCCATTTGTGACAGTGCTGGTGGACATGCCTGGTTTTCATGCTCAAAGAATTCATCCAGATTTCCATCACGTGTCTGTGATGCAATGTAGAGCCTTGAGAACAAGGAACAGTTATTCTTCAGGGATGATATTTTTTTTGTTGAGACTTGGATTTATCTTGGACTGGAGGCCAGCCAATTAGAGGGAGTTTTTTTCTCTTGATGGGAAATTTTGTTGGGTATTGTGTGGTTAACCAGAAATGCTGAAGGCTGAAACATGCTGAAACATGCCCTGCCAAACCCCCCACCCTCCACCCCCCACCCCCGCATCCCCCACTCCACCCCCTCCACCCCCAAACACAAGCAGCACTACATACAAAGAGGGCAGCCTACCAAGCTGGTCACTACTGGGGACAGGCCATGGTTGCAGTTCCTGAACTCCCCTCCCCAGGTGACTGGGGGTGGAAGAGAAAGGACACAGAATGAATGAATAATTTAACCCACTTTTTTACACCTGTAAAATGTGTCATGTGACAACAAAGCTGATTCTGATTCTGGCAGGTGGATGGGAAGTTCACTGGACCACACTACCAGAAGGAAGTCTGGCATGTCGCAACCTCCTCCGCTGTGGTTGCAAAAAGGGGTGCTATGGAAGATGCAAACGTGCCAAGGCAGCACTTCAGTGCACTGCCCTTTGGTACTGTGGTGGACTGTGTCATCATACGCAACTTTGCGTTGTAACACTTTCCTTCCTCTTTGGCTTTATTAAAAATGCCTTTAGGCTAAATGCCATTGCCATAACACACATGCACTTCATGGTATAGCTGTCAACATCTAAGAAAACATGTACAGTAAACTCTATCGAAATACATTTTGATGGTTTTTACCATTATTTAATTAACTGGATGCCGTAAATATGTAGTTAGGTAATAGCATGTTGTAAATAGTACCACTGTATTCCTCATCCATGAAAATGTAGGATTAGCCACCAGGATCAAGGTAGTCTAGAACCTGAGTTACAGGTAAAATCACAGCAGGTGGCAGCCATTTTGAAAAATGGTTGCCACGGTTACCACGGGACAAATCTGCAATGGCCCTATATAGTCCAGTAATTTTAGGCCGAAATTGGGGTCAACCTAGGACAAATTGCAAGAGAAGCAAACTCAACTGATTTTGTATCCTCAGTTTGTCCTGAGTGAGGGAAAAAAAGTCCCAAGGAATCCCACTGGTGGAAAGTTTTGAAAATCACCTATATATGATCATATAATACCAAATAACACCCAAAAGGTGGACATACTGAGGATACAAAATCAGTTGAGTTTGCTTCTCTTGAAATTTGTCCTAGGTTTTTTCATAAAATGACCGGACTAATAGCCAAAAATTATCCTTAGGGCATGCTCTAACAGTGTGCCAAATTTCATGCTTGTATCGTAAAGTGCACGATTCCATCAAAATATTGCGCGTAGCCACTGGACTATAATGAGCTGACCGTTTTTCAAGAAACATTTTGTAGTTCCTGTGCTGTTTTGACATTGCTTGAATAGAGGTTATGATTTTTATCACTCATCATAAAAACTAGTCTGGGCCTGACCAACATTTTGCAATACAACTGGTGTGCCAACCTGTCATAATGGCAGTACCAGTAATTGTTCTGAATAACAGCTTCTTGGCTGTCATGCATTTATCTGCAAAATATACCTTGACAGAATTATACATGCCCATACAGCTTTTTGCTATTTTGAGTGGAGGCAAGGTAAGAGATTCCTCTTTCACAATAACCAGTTGAACTGCATCACTTAGCATCTGCTTATTCATTGCACAGTATAACACCAGTAGGCTAACATATATTTGGTTGATGTTACTCAGAGCAAAGTACTGGTCCTTAGGATTTTTTCTCCCGCCCTTTTCTGACTCATTGCATCTCTTGGCTAGCTACACAGTGCACAAACAGTCAGCAACCAACTGACCTGCTGGAGATAACAAAGCTCAAGCACCACCCTTTATTCATGACACCAAGAGCATGTTCCCTGTTTATTTTGGTGACCGTTTGGATTTTTCTCTGGCGCCACCTTCAGGCCAAAATGTCAACTTGCGATATCATGATATGATATCATGATACGATATCATGAAATCTAATAAGTGATTTGCAATGGTATTTGGTGATTCCTGTTGATTTTGGTGACCTTCTGCCACCTTTGGACCAAATGTCAAATTCTATTGGGCAGATTTCCATGGCATTTGATAAACACGTTCACAGTCAACAGGCCCTTTTGACATGAACAAGCAGGTAAACACAGGTGTTACTACTGACATTAATTCAGACTCTGTTCCATTTAGAGAGCCTGCTGCCTCCTTGCTGTCACCATGACCTTTCCTTTGGCGCCACTATTAGGCCATAATAGCAAATTGAGGTTTTAAAATCTTTTGGGTGGATTGATGAAGTCTGATAAGCACACAGATTCTCCCCAGAGCATGCACCCTGTCTACTGTGGTGACCTCATGACCTCTCCTCTAGCACCACCCTCATGCTAAATATATGACTCCATTCAACATACCTTCAAATGTAGTGGATGGATTGCCATGTAACTTACAGTACACCACTACATGTAATTAATATTCTTACATGAAATTCATAACTACATTAATCACACTCCCACAAAGAGGAATCCTATCGCATTACCCATTTCATTCACCCTGACAGTATTGGTAACTTAATAACATTTCCTCTATCACTATCCTCAGCTTCCCTTCTCCCAGCACTTGCACTTCCCCATAATGCACCACACCAGCAGGGTTATCAGTTGCGACACCCATGCTTGTTCTCAAGAGAACTGACTTGCTGTTTGTGGTCACATTTCCACTATAGGGCTAAATATCCATTTGCATAGCTATTTGTATGCTGTATTTATTTGCATATCATATTTGTCTTGAAGTTACTTTCAGCTATGACAAGACTTGTTCTGAGCGTCTGTCCTGGTTTGTCCCGTGTGCAGAGTCTCTGCAGAGCTGGAGGAAAAGGGCTGTCAAACACAACACTCCTTCTACTGGGCATTCCTTATCAGTTTATTTCAAACTGAATCAACTTAGTGTTACATGGGGATTTCAAAACCTTCATGGACGTTCTTGCAGAAATTCCTTTAAAACTTTTCCAGCTTTTTATAGGCTACACTGAGTTTCATACCACCGTCTACAGTTATGACAATGTATTGATTTTACTTATAATTTAAGCTGTAATTTTGTATATCATTGCATTTGGCTGACTTTTATGCACAGTTTTTTTTCTGCTGTTATGGCAATGCCCACCTTCGAAACAAGATCTTAAACAAGATTTCTAATTTCAGTGGGACTTTTTGGATAAAACTAGTCTAAACCAGTGTGTTTCCTCAAAGAAACAGATGAAGAGGTAATGAGCACATTTTCTATATAACATGGAGCCTTCAACATACTTTACTTTTATTTGAAACTTCTTTATTTACGTTTTGCACAATTCAAAATGGCATACAGCATCATGGCTGAGATGAGGACAGATGTAAAGAGAAAAAAGATGCAAGGGAAGAATTCAGAAGACAAGGAGGGACAGACATGACACACTATGATTCATGTCGGTCTGTGCAGGCTGCTCAGTGTTTACTGAGAGGGTTTATTTTACAATTGTAAATATCAAAGTGCACAAGCAAAGACATTTCTAGTAAAAGTGCTCCTCCTACACTGTGGTTCTGTACCTGCGTCTAGGCTTGGTTTCAACACGGTTATCTGATTCCTTGTGTACTTATTAAATACTATGGCTATAGAGTGCCAAGAATTTCTTATAATATTTTTCAGTACTGTTAGGGAAACCTGACTCTCTCTCTCTCTCTATTTCTAAGATGGACATGATTCATAATGGCACAAATTTGATGTTCAAGTCATTCATTTATTTGTGTAGTTATTTTTACCACTATATATATAAATTGTGTTTCCTAAGACAGTTATGAGAGAAAATTCTTATTTGCACATTTTTTTTTTTTTTTAATTTTTAGATTTGAGTTAAAGACCAGAAAAGTGACAACTAAAAATGTCTACCAACTCAATGCACTGTGACAAGGTCCTTCCTTTCTTAAAGCTAATAATGTATAAGAAAATGTTAAAATTTCAAGTACAAATTTGGACCACACGTGATGTGAATAACAAACCATCACTATCGCCACTAATGCACACATAATAAAAGTGCAAGACATAATTCCAAGTACAAATATTCATCACACAGAGATGCATACACACACAATGTTGAGAGAGAGACAGAGAAGGAGACAGACAGAAAGACAGAGTGAGAGACAGGGCCTCTTCTTTCCCAGAAGAAAAATATCATTTCTATAAATATAAATTCCATCAGTTCCATCTAGACACAGTTAAATTAGAACATGCAAAAAGCTACACATATTTAGGTCTCAATATTAGGCAAACAGGTAGTTTTCAAATGGCTGTGGATGAGCTGAGAGACAATACAGAAGGGCATTTTATGCAATTAAAAATCAAAATAAACACCCCAATAAAAATTTGGTTAAACATGTTCAAATCAGTCACAGAACCCATTGCTCTATATGGTAGGGAGGTATGGGGCCTGCTCAGGACACATGTAAAATTTAATACCTGGGACAATCACCCAAATGAGAAACTCCATGTTGAATTTTGCAAAAATATATAACACCTCCAAAAAACATGCACAAAATAATGCCGAGCAGAACTGGGACAATATCCCGTTAAAATTTCAATTAAAA
Organism: Myripristis murdjan; assembly: GCF_902150065.1. Lineage (NCBI taxonomy): Eukaryota > Metazoa > Chordata > Actinopteri > Holocentriformes > Holocentridae > Myripristis > Myripristis murdjan. The sequence goes on from NC_043989.1 coordinate 25,758,068, forward strand.
AAAGGGCTATTAGATTCAGCAACCGCGTGAAAACAAGCAGCCCCAGTAGTTTCTACCACAAAGCTCTCCAATCCCAAGAGAGAAACTTATATCTTCTTCAAATATCTTGTAGGAGAGATACCAAATAACACTTAACTGCCAACATGTCCAAGTAAATTAGTTATTAATATGTAGCACTGATAATCTGTCACCCGAAAGGTTTTTCTTTTTTGTAGCTTTAGGTTTTTGAAAGGTTTTTTTTTTGCTGTTATCACTTATGTTGTGCCAATAATTTACTTATTTTATTGTTTGTATCTGTTATTGGCAATATAAGCACTGTCTTGTCATGACAATAAAGCTCTTTAAATATTGTGTGTGTGAGAGAGAGAGAGAGAGAGGGAGAGAGGAGAGAGAGAGAGAGAGAGAGAGAGAGGGAGGGAGAGAGAGAGAGAGGGAGGGGGAGAGAGAGAGAGAGAGAGAGAGAGAGAGAGAGAGAGAGAGAGAGAGAGAGAGAGAGAGAGAGGAGAGAGAGAGAGAATGGTAGCCTCGACTCGTCGTACTCCAAGTCCTCCTTTTATTCTGAAAAGGTGACTGTGGAACGTGAGGGCTTTTGTGCGCAGGCGCAGTGCTACTTCATACAACTGCATCAAGAAAACATGGCGGCGGCCGTCGATAGTGTTGTGAAAGTGTAAGTTTACCTTTTTATACTGAAAGAGTACACGCATACAATACCCAGACGGTGCGAATGTAAAATTGGCAACTTTCCACGACACCGTCAAGTGCTGAAAAAAAGTCGGCGCCTCGTCCGGAGTGTGGGAGATAATATTTGTCCCCAGAGAATAACGATATCTAGTGAGCTAGCTAGCTTAGCTCGCTGTAGTCATATGAATGAGGCTGCCCCACTGCTGGACTTTATTGTCTTCATCCACTACTAATTAGAAAGGCAGCCAAGCGGGGCTGTTTGGTGGTGATATAATGCTCCGTATTGACCAATTGTTGCCAGTCGGCCGCTCAGAGATGAAGTGGAGACATCATTTCTCAGTTGGCTGGCAGCTTGGCGGGCGCATTGTTGAGACGTGGGGCTCGCTAACAATCAACCTTTTGTTCCTGATCCCTCCATCAGCACCGTGGCGCTAATTGTCTCAGAAATCACACTTGCTTATTCGGATCGTAATAATTGTTGAGATCATCTGGGGCTTTGATTTGTTGAAGTCTAACAATACGACAGAGTAGTTGGATGAAGCCGAGAACACACATTAATATCTCATTAATTAAGAGGAGCTGATAGGCCACTCGTGTGTTGTGGCTCTGATGTTTTTCTTTTATCCTAAGCGTGCTTAATAATATTGTTGAGTGCTTGGAGCCGTGGAAAAATATTGACTATTTCATGTCTAGCCTAAATTCTGTTTGACAGGAGGTAAAAAAAAATAAATAAATAAAAATAAAAATGCGGCAGAACTGCCACTTGAGCCCTGCCAAATGATCCATTTACCAAGGCCGGTTTCATGTGTTTTCTGTTTCATGTTTCTTCTGTTTTCTTCTTTTTTTGTATTGTTTTGTTTTTCATTGATTTTTTTTTTTCAAACCTGTGGTGTAGTGTATACACACTCTGGTTTCACAAACACAAACACACACACACACACACACACACACACACACCAGTCAATCGGTTGCTATTGTTGTTGCAAAAAGTAAAAGATTCAGACTGAATGCACTTTCAGCAAAGTGAAATATAAGCATATAATAGTATGCAGCAAGAATTACAAAGTATACGTAATACAACAAAATAAAATTACAGTAAGAGCTAAACATTCATGACGTCATACTATATGTGAACACACATTGTTGACATTTTAAATCTGGGTGGGGGGGTTAGGGTTCATGTCAGAATTGACTTACTGTTATTACTTATAAACATTGTTAACTTTGCAGTATTTACCAGACATAGACAATTAACAGTTTATTCCTGATTGCTATTTGACGTGTCAGTGTCCAACCTGCACATTTCAGGCTGGGGGAGCAGTATTACAGAGATGCTATGGAGCAGTGCCACAGCTACAATGCCCGCCTGTGTGCAGAGCGCAGCATCCTCATGCCTTTCCTGGACTCTCAGACCGGTGTGGCCCAGTCCAACTGCTACATCTGGATGGAGAAGAGACACAGGAGCGCAGGTCTGGATGAATAGCAGGGCTGCATTAAATCCAAAACAAAACAATGTTTTGGATTTAATTTGTTGATGATTGTGCTGGACAATGTGGACAAAATCAAATATCATGACATATTTGACTGAGTATCTCAATATCATTATTGGTTGTAGATTTCCTGTTCATAACAGAACACCTAACTTGTTGAACCTTCCATTTCATGTTTTTGCCATCAGGTGTCGCTCCAGGGCAGCTCTACACCTACCCAGCCCGACGGTGGAGGAAGAAAAGGCGTTCCCACCCCCCTGAGGATCCTCGCCTGGCTTTCCCCCCTCTCAAAGCAGGTAGCCCCTCTAGCATGTGGACGACCCTGAGTGTCACCTTAACGGTTATTGGGCAATTCGTCAAGTGATATTTAATTTTACAAGAAGGGGAAATACCCTTTATGTACTTTGCAAATGAAATTATCAGTCTATCAACGAACAGATGAAATCACATAAATCAACTAATAAATAGATCAATTAAAAAACAGAACTGCGAAATCAGTGTGATAATGCAGATAATAAAAGTGAAGTCAGTTGCTCTGTGAAATTCATGAATCCCTTTAACAATATTGAGAGGTTTTGATTATATGTTATATGAGTACCTCTGTATGATTTGCAGAATCCAGTCTGTTTGTTGCAGTGTAAAATTAGGGTAAATTGCAGTGAACATTTTTTTTTTTTTTTAAAAAGGGAATGAATTCTTACTCTGTTTCCTTTTCTGACATTTGTCTGCTTTCAAACATGGCAAAGGTTTTGCTGATCTTATTGATCTACCCTTAATTGTGGTTCAGCCTTGCATAGGTTCTCAATAGAAATGGTAGCTAAACTATTTGATATTACTAGAGGGCACTTGTTTCTCATTTCAAGTTAAAGTATTAAGCGCTTCCAGCACTCCAAGCACGTGTTGTTCAGTTCTGGTGGCTGACCTTACAAAGTGTTGGTTTTTCTTTTAAATTTTTTCCCTTTTAACTATGTGTGTGTGGTCTCCCTTGGTGTGTGCAGCGGATCTGGAGCTGGGTCTGAAGCGTGATACGTTGGGAGCGGTGGACGGCAGCAGCCTGGAGGCCCTGCTGAAGGGGGAACCCCTGGACAGGAGGAGCGGTGTGTCAGAGCTCCGCGGTCCTGAAGACGACCAGGCCGCAGCAGAGCCTGCTGCTGCTTCTGCATCCACCCACACTTCATCTGGACGGGTCCGCAAGGTCAGGCTTGTGGCAGGCCAGCCACTCCCTTGTTTTCTACCAGTACAATTAATGCATCCAGAGACAAGAGACAATGTAACTAAATCAGTGTCTCAAAAGGGCAGATCCCGCTGAGCCATCGCCCCAGGCAGGCTTGAGCACAGCGTTTGTGTCTCTGAAAGGATTTCAGTTAATGATCCAGCTCCTTTTTGAATGCGCACATGGTTTTCATAGGGGTGTTTTCAGCTTAGCAGATGAACTTGAGAGGTGTAACATCAGTATGTATTAACCAGATGAAGGCCCTCCACATACATTTCCTCATCGCAGTTCTACAAAACAGACATTTGACATTAGTTCTCAGTTGATCCTTCACTTTTCCCAACAAGCAGAGTAAGACAGATCAGTGCATAAATATATGCTAGACAAACAGCAGGGACTCATTTTAGGGACGAAGGTGACCTTGTCCAATCCCTCTGTGTCCTCTAATCCCTGCCCCACAGAGAGTCCTGGACCATGACGACTACCTGGACGACCTGGACGATGAGGACTTTGAGGATGAGACCCCCAAGAGACGAGGCAAGAGCAAGTCCAAGGTGAGCGTCACATCAAATCCCCACACATGATCCCAGGAGAGCAGGGTGTGTGTGTGTGTGTGTGTGTGTGTGGGTGGGTGGGCGTGTTGCAGTATTATCTAAATCCAGTTCCCTCAGGATGGTTTTTATAGTGGTTTGATTGCTGAACTAGGAAGGGTTTATTTGCTAGTGTCAGTTTCAGCACATTGTCGTTCAGAAAAGGCTCATCTTTACTTCTGTTGCTGGGACTAATAATACCAGAATTGTTTGCTTAGATGATTTATTACCATTGTTTACTTTTTTTTTTTTATCAGTGGGGGGCAGTTTTTGTTGTGTTTGAGACCATTCAGTGCTGGTTAATGGGTGGAAGGGAATCATGGCAAATGCCCATGGTAAACTGTGTGGTATTGCTGCTGTGGCATTACCCATCTCAGCTGTCACTGGTTCTCCGTGGGTTTCCAGGGTCGCAGTGACAGGAATGGCAAGAAGAAAACAGAGGCGGCTGCTGCAGCGCTGGAGGAGAGGGACAAACCTTATGCCTGTGACAGTGAGTAGAGGCTTCGCTTGCTGATGTCCGCTGGTGTGCCTGTCGTGCATGTCGGAAAGAGTTGTGGCAGTTGTGCAGTTGATTTTTTTTTTCCTTTACGTGAAAGAGCACAATGTGTGCGCCCGTGAAAAGGAAACCTGCCGCCAAGCATGCATAAAGACCCCATCTGGAACTGAAGCCTGACAACATAGAAATTGGAAAAGTTGCTGGATTTTTTTTCTTTTTCTTTTTCTTTTTTTAAATACCACTCCACGTGAGCTCAGTAACTCCCTGCTGGTCGTAGCTCACATCGCAGATGCTCAGCTCCGCGGTATGATATTACCCCTTTTTAAAAAAAAAAAAAAAAAAAAAAATCCCTAAAAACTTAAACAAAGCCGGTTGTGGGACGATGAGTGGCGCTGTTTTCCGGTTCCACCTTGGGCCTTTTTGGACGGTAGTCGTAGTTATTAGCCGCCGTTACTGTAACACTTTTGTATCACCGTGTGTGTGTGTGTCAGTCTGTGGGAAGCGCTACAAGAACCGTCCAGGCCTGAGCTACCACTACACACACTCTCACCTGGCCGAGGAGGAGGGCGAGGACCGAGAGGAGATCGAGGCACCACCCACTCCTCGCCAGCCTGAGGAGCAGAAGAGTGAGTCACACTCTAGTGCCGAGAGAGAGAGCGAGAGAGGGGCAGGGGGTTTGGTTACATGCACACTAGCGCGTGTGCACTTGTACAAGGGCAGTCTCTCTCATTCTTTTTTTTTTCTCCCTCCATTTTTCATGTTTTTGATTTTCCAAATTATTTTGAGCCCTCCCCTACAAAAGTTCAAAGGGAAATGAGACTCAGCGTTCCTGGCTGACTATGAAATGCATGCACAGCTGGGAACCTCGGCGTCCATTCAGCACATCATCCATAATATTGTTTTTCAACAAATCCATCGCATTGCTTCAGTTTTCCTGGGTGCACGCTGCACTGTGCTAGTAAACGCACTGAACCAGCAAACTGACACACTTTCATTAGTTTTGACTGTAATTCTGTATGCGCTTTCAGCAAACTAGCTGAAACAAGGTAGTGTATTTGGGTGAAATGCATTGCAGAGGTTCGTAGAACTGCACTTGCAAGGCAATAGTCTGATTTTTAAACTGCACAAGACTGCATTAGTTGACTCAAATTTTGTTGTTTAATTTGAAAGATGCCACTCAACAGATATCGCTCAATAATCAATTTTCATGATAAAGTAACAGTACCAAGTGTGCATTGAATGTTTTCTTTTACCGTTTGGCCTGCGTAGCTCCTAAGAAGGGTCCCAACGGCCTGGCCCTGCCCAACGACTACTGTGACTTCTGCCTGGGAGACTCCTCTTTAAACCAGAAGACCGGCCAGTCAGAAGAGCTGGTATCCTGCTCAGACTGCGGGCGCTCAGGTACAGGCCAATCACCTTTTCTTCTTTTTATAGCCTAATCAAATCCTACCTAATCATAGGATGGCCAAAACTGCTGCCACTTTCATAGTTGAAACACCTTCAGTCAGTGTTCAGTTGGGCTCTGTTCCTCTTTCTGACTGTGTGGTCTGTCCTTCCCCCAGGCCACCCGACATGCCTGCAGTTCACAGCAGTGATGATGGCTGCGGTGAAGACCTACCGCTGGCAGTGCATTGAGTGCAAGTGCTGCAATGTCTGCGGCACCTCAGAGAATGACGTGAGTGCTGTGCCTGTATTTGCTGCCACTTTGGCTCGCAGTGTTTTTCGCATGTTGTTGCAGTGGTGTGCCATAACGGAGTAATAAAAGAAAAAGGAATTTAGCTTGATTTCCAGCCAGTGTTTGGAAGTAATCATTTTCATTTCACCTTACCCTTTCTTTTACCTCTAGCGTTTCTCCCCTGGCTTACTTTTGTTTCATTTTCAACAGTTCTCAATCTAAATCAAGTATTTATAATCTGTTAGGCCAATACATGAGCTATAGTTTCACTTTGCATCCAAAACACTGATGGTAACGACAGACCTTTTGTTGCTTTGAAAGAATCTTTTCAGTGTTGTGTTTGTGTGCCCCCATTGTGAGAAATGCAATTACTCTCATGGAATATGAGCAGCACGCGCTACAGCCCTCACAGCAAGCTGCCTGTCCAAATCACAGTTGGAGGCACAACACCCCCAAATGAAACTGATATATGTTGGAAAAGAAATTCCCTCTGAAAAACTGAAATGTTGGATGACAGTGTAATCACTGTCAGCTTAAATTAGCACGAATGACTCCTTGTCTCCATGAGTTTGGGGATTCAGCACTTGAATCCAAGCCTTGCAATAGTGGGGTTTCCATCCTCCTACTTTTATGCTAATTTTGAATTGGTGGTTTAAAAGCCTGAGGAGAAACACAACATTTCCACAACTCATTTTGACAAAGAGAAAATGTGACAAAGGCTAACGGAAACACTTAATTTGAAGGAACTGTGATGTAGCAGCGCCCTTTGGCCAGTGCTTCTACTCCGTTTAATGATAACTCCTCTCAGAGCAAGGAGGTCATCTCCATCTCATATCCGGGACTGTTTTGTTTTCCCAGCTTTGCTTTTCAAATTTATTTGCATAATGTGGTTGATGGGAATGCATACTGATTTGCATTTTCTTCTGCTGAATTTTTGAAAGTGTGCTTGAAATACGGGCAAAAGTTGGAAACAGAGCTGCTGATTTTGTGTACTGCTTCACTTTGGCTTGCCAGTCCAGTTGCTAGACTGCACCTCATGCCTTTGTGCTGCCTTTCCCCAGGACCAGCTGCTGTTCTGTGATGACTGCGACCGAGGCTACCACATGTACTGTCTCAGTCCCCCGATGACTGAGCCTCCTGAGGGTAAGCTGACACTGAGGACTCCCTGGCTTGTCACTTCAGTGACATGTGCATGTGGTTGTTGGCCCCAGCTAGTGTTGCTGTCTGCAGGGTTGAGTGCTGCTGCAAGGCCTGTCGCCCAGTGAGCGGGCCTGGCCTGATTTGTCGCCTTGTTCTCTAGTCACCCTGATACAGAAGGGTGAAAGCTCGTCACAAGACGACGTGCCTCCTATTCCAACAAGTATTGATTCTCTGCAGTCACACGGTACATTTGGAGGTTTGCAAGCAGCTCTCAGACTCAAAACATAAATGCATGGTAAACATGCAGATATCCCTAATCCAAGTTAGACAAGACTTGATAACTTCCATCAAAATCGTTTTCTCAGAAGTATGCATCAAAAAGCAAAAATGATAGAGCAGATTGATGCTGACATGAGTAATCAAAAATGGAGCAGCAGTAGTGCTTTCTGAATAGGAGATGGATGGCAGGGGCTGTGTGAAAACTCCACTAACTTTTTAACATTTGTGTTTTTCACAATAAGACAACCTATACATTGTGGAGTTTGCAAGTGCAGAGGTAGAGAGGAGAGAAGGGTGGCTCACTGACTACAGTCTGCCTCTAGACGCCCACAGATTAATCAAACACAGTAATCAAACTTGCCTCTTTGTGTGTGTGTTTGTTTTTTCAGGGAGCTGGAGCTGCCACCTGTGCCTGGCTCTGCTGAAGGAGAAAGCCTCCATATACCAGCAGAACCAGAGCTCCGCCCCCGAGTGACCTTCACAGTGGCAAACCCCGCCCCCTCGGCAACGGCACCCCACCCCTGAGCACCACATCAAAAGCCCCTCCCACTCCGGAGCTGCGGGGCTCTGTCCGGACGTGGCAGAGCCAGACGACAGGTCAGCCACAGCAGCACCGCTCGCATCTACAGCATCAAAGGGGGGATCCTCCCAAAACAGACCCCAGATCAGTCAACATGGGGAACAGAGTCAATCATGTGATCATCACTACCAACCTGCCAGCCAAGGCCCCAAGGCTTGCTTTCAAACACACACACACTCACACTCACACACACACACACACAGAGCACTGTCACTCCTCTGGACTGTTACACACCTTAGATCAAGAGACAGAGAGCATGCAGTAACCATAGCAACCGCTGTCTCCATGGGAGCTCCCGGGAGCAAATGGATCAGCATCACTGCTAATTATGTGCACCCTGACACACTCAGAGACACGGTGTGGACTGCTAGGACAGTTTGTGTTTTTCCTGCCAAATGATCTATTTTTCCTCCCTGGACGGGGAGAACAGCATCACACACATGGGTTTTCAAAATGAATCCCGTTGTCGAGGGATGATATTATTGTTCTTATTACTGTTCTTATTACTAGTGGACTTTTGTAGTGGCATTTGTCTGTGTACTTCTGTCTGATCTATTAGAACATTTATCTAACGAGGAGGTTTCCCCGTGGGGAGCCAGTCGGTGCCAAGGTCCATCATCACACAAATCAGACGTGTCACCACCTCTTCCCATCTCTCCGCTCAGCACCAGTGTTCCCACAAGCAGTCAGGCCATCTTTGTTTCATTGTGAGTCGGTGGGACAAAGAGGGTCCACAGTGTCTTTTGGGAGTGCAAACCTTAAAACTTACTTTTAGAGCTTGATTCAACAGTAACACAGACTCTTCGTCTACATAAAGCAAGACATTCAGATATTTAGAAAATGCTGCCAAGAAGAGTATCAGTTGATTTATGCTAATAGCACAAATATATAATCTTCAGCCTTGCCTGTTTAGCAATACGCCAAAACCTAATTTCCATGGCTGACACTGATACTGCAAACTAAACATGGCCAATACAACAGATCAGTCACCTTTACCAAGCAGTGTACAACTTTACCAATATTTTGGGATCATAACTAAAATTTATTTTACTGTAACATTCCCTTTGTGTCAGAAAATCCAGTTGCTTTAGTTTGATTTCTGATGTTAGTTGTTGCTGTTAGTATCAGATTTTAGTATTAGGGAATTTCTGTGGTATCTGTTCTCTATTTTAGCCTGCTGTAAGGCCCAATAAATGAAACTCGTGTCATTAATGGTGCATCCTTTTTCTGGAATAGGTCTTGTGCCAGCATTTTAGGAACAATTTGATGGTGATATCTTTCATAAACCCCGGCCATTCTCGTCTCCTGCTGTCAAACTGATTAGTCTGACCATGAGCTGCTCCCAGCCGTCACACACAAACCAACTGTAGCTGCTTTTATCATTTGTCACACTGAGGCAGATTTGCATGCAAATTGCACCCGTACGAATGCACACACTCACACTTCACAATTCATTTTTTTTTTCTTTTTTTTTTTTCTTGGTTTGTATTTTTTTTACATTTTGTATACTGTATCTTACTTGATATTTCATTGGTATTGGGAGTTTTTAACTAGTAGAATTTTGTATGTATATGGTATAGCTAACAGTTCACATTCAGATACTAATGCATCGTATGTATTGTATTGACTTTTTCTATTTTGTTATGACTGTGACATGTTTAAATTTCTTTTGTGATTATTCTGATATGTCATTGACCTCCATTATGAGTATTTGTAAAATGATGTACTTTGTTGTACTATTATTATTATTTTTTTTACATTTATTTGGTATTGAAGTTGATTTCGCCTGACTGAAATAAAAATGTCCATGTATTTGAAACTGATGTTTGCGATGATTTTTTTGACATTCATAAAATCTTGTACAATTAAAGCAAATGATTATTAATCATGTATATAAAATTATATACAGAGAGAGGGAGAGTTTTGACAGGCAGAAATTTCAGAACCTGTATTGGTAGTACTCAACAACCCTGTCAGCCTCCTGCAGTTGTTTATGTTAATTTTGTGCATACTATCCCTTTAATCCTCATACTAGTCTTCAGTCTCACTTTTTATGATGTATTTAGATGCATTCAAAGTAAAATATCAAAGAAAGTCATCATAACATAAATCGAAATCTGCAGTAAAATTTAAACTGAACAGGAATTCACTCTCAATCTTAATTCATTACTGTCACATTGAGTCTTAAAATCTTGTTTTTCTTACAATAAGCAACAAAATCTGCCAGCGGGATGAGATAATCTCACGTTACCATTGCAACTTCATTTGTTTCAGGAAATTTTCCAGGAACAAGTATAAACATGGAGAAACAAAGCAGAATCAGGCAGATCAGCCCACTAGGATCGAGAAAAGGACAACAAGCTGATGAGCGTTAGAAACAAGTGGGATGATCTCATCCCAGCGGCAGATTTTTTCAGTTGTTTGAAGAAAACAAGATTTCAACACCAAATATCAGATTTTTTTTTGCATTTGAATTTTTGCAGTGCAGATTTCGGCATTGGAGAAGTTCTCTCTGGCCCGTTGATACCTGACCGTAACCCCAGATCTACAACTACTGTCAGTGTTGGTGCACCTCTACTTTTTCTGGAGGTACAATCCAATACAACCCAAAACTAAAACATCCAAGACCATAACGATAGTGTGAAGACTGTCTGAGTGCAACTTATCTTCAGCAGCTGGGAGGAGACTCTTTCTGTTTGATGATCATGCATTTTTGAGCATGTATCACGCATACTGATTTTTTTTCTTCCTCAGTACATACACAAACATTTAGTGAACATACACATGAAGATAAAAACTGAACTCAGTGTAAGCAGGAATCATATTAAAGCACCAAACACTCTCACAGAACAGGGTATTTTATTTCACTCATACACACTGAAATTTCTCTCCAAAGGGCGAGTTTTCCTAAAAGCCCTTCTTTCTTCCACTGTGAGCCAGCACAAAAAACATGATCGCTGTCTTAAGACACTTTTAGGAAAGAGGGGGCCGATATTATTTACAAGCCAAGACAACAGTGGCTTAGTGCAATCGTCTGGAGCGCCAGCCATGCTTTATCGTACACGACAACACACACACAGGCGTGAGGAGAACTCTACAATAAAACTATACATGAAATAACCGCACCGACTGAGAAGCGACTACATACTGAATAAATCTACATTTATGAACATCTGGTCATTGAGGTTACTTGTGGCAGTCATAAAGCGCAATGTTCTCTCAAAATAACACCTCGCAGGTACAAGGAAGAAGTGTAGGTGCAGTACAAATTCAGCACTTTATCAATTTGTTTTTTGTGACAGTGCATTTTCAAAATGTGGGCTAGACAGTGCTTTGTATAAAAGTATGTAAAATACTCAGTTATCAAAGGTAAACCATGTAACTTCCAGGCAGCCAATGTCATTCATACAGTGGTCACGCTATTTGTAAACCAATCACAAATTCATCTGTCCATACACTTGATCAATAATGGCAGCAGTGGATGTAGGAAACGAACACTCGAGCAAGTCCATGTGTTTGACCGTCTGATTTGTCTGTGTGCACCTGTGTGTATGACTCTGTATGCGTGTGTGTGTGTGTGTGATGGAGTGTATCCTCTACAGCCTCTCGAAGCCGATGGAGCAGAGGAGGAAGATGGCGTACAGCAGCATGAGACAGAGTCCCAGCTTGCGGTCCAGCCTCCAGCGGTTCAGATGGACACTCAGGACCTGAGGAGGGCAGAGTGAGGGCATGTAAGCACCGCAGAGGGGCAGCAGCTGTCAGTCAAGGTGGAGAGTGCAGGGGGTGTGTGTACTCACGGTAAGTGTGACCGAGGCCAGCAGCAGGATCACCGAGTACACCAGGCCTTTGCTGTTGATGTACACCTGAAACCAACAGGACGCACGGCTTTCAGAAACTGAATTCACTGGAGCGAAAAATCCACCCTTACTTACTCTGGATCTGTTAGATATGACCACTTTAACATCCTTAGTGTGTTCCTGTGGCTTATGTGGTGCAATTTACCTTTAAGTTGTAACCAGTGGTGCAACGAGTGTTAGAAATATGCTGATATTTTCCTTAACCAGCTTACCATTCCTCCCCTCTCTTTAGAGCCATTTGGGAAGGCGGAGGGAGACTTCAAAGTAAATAAATGGACAAACGTAGATGCCAAATAGAAGTGCTATACATCATCTCTTGAAATGCAGCTCAGGGCTGTGTCTCAACTTATTATAGTCATAAATCTGTGATAAACATTGTGTTTCGGTTGGGCGCCGATTCAATTGTTGAAAGTCCAGAGTGTATAAGTGTTCGAACGTCATGATGGAAGCGTATGATATCCATTCCCATGCTCACTTATGTCTCAGAAGCTGTTGCTGCAATTTTTGGGTTGATACAATTTGTTCCACAGATTTGGTGTAAAATCCATTTTGACCACTCAAGAAATAATAAAAATGGTCAAAAATCCCTCCAAAATACCACATTAGGACACCAAGACCTTGAGGAACATGACAGAAAAATTCATGCTTTGAGTCGGTCTCAAAAACGTTTGACATTTGGAGATTTCGGTATGAGTTTCCGCTGAAAGGATAATGAACATGCTATTCTGCAAATGTCTCAGAAACGTTCAGAATCAGAATCAGAAATGCTTTTATTGATAACCGAGGGGATCAATTGTCAGTATATCTAGAAAACCAGACATCCTCTGAATGCCCTCGTTCTCTAGTTTGTAAAGTTTCATGAGGCTGTGATTCTCCTAGAGGTCACTATAGGTCATTTTACACAGTGACATTTCAAAAAATGGTCTGACTACATTGAAATGGCTGCTATGGGGGTTTTACATCGTCACACATGAATCAGTTGTGGCTCATTGAATCCACAAGAGTCTCAGCTTTCCAGTCAAACCCAATTGATGCAACTCCAAGACTGTTTAAGCCCCAGTCTGCACAAACACACTATTTTACAACAGGCCACGAGAACACATTTGTATTTTTTTTGCCTGTACTTTGCCGTAAAAGCAAAATTTCTAACTAACAAGTACTTAAAAAAGTACGCAAAACCTCTGGTTGTATCCACTTTCCCTCGACCTTCTCAACACCTGATGTTTACTGTTGATTTCAGATAACTCAATGATTTACCAACGGGAAGATTTCCACTAGCAAATCTGTTCCGCCCACAGGAAGCGACAGCAAAGTGTGAAATCCATTTTACTCTCGTCCCTCAGGTGTCCTTTGGCATAATTCATTGCAGACTGGCCGAGCTGGCCAACATGGGCGTGATGTGTGCAGTTTAACTTTTGGCTGGTAGTCGCCTAAACCCAGAGAGAGAATCTCGGAGGAGACACACAGTCGGTATATGACCGTAGAGTTAAAATAGTTTTTTTCTGTATAATAATCTCATTCAATGTGGATTTCTTGACTAAAAGGTGGATAAGAGGTCAATGCAGTACCACAGGACTGCATTTCTGTTTCTCTTCCTAGGAATTCAAGAAACAAATGACCCATATAAGGAGGCTGACACTCTTTCTTCTCAGGTCCCACCTCAGACCTGATAAATTTTACATTTCCTCTGCACTTTACCTGTGCAGCCTGACCGTGTCCTTCCAGCAGAAAGAGATTTTATCATGTCTTTATTTTTCTCTACTTGAAGGTTTTCCACTGGGAAATAACTGGAGTCACAGAGTTTGAAAATTGCTTATGGGTCAGAAAGACGAGTGTATGGGATGTGATGTAAGGCGAGTGGCTGATGTTACCACTGATCCATAGTTGACTATGAGTGTCCTCAGCGCCCAAGGGAAACCCAGGCCCAGCAGCACATCAAAGATATTACTGCCGATGGAGTTGGACACAGCCATGTCCCCCATGCCTGCAACACACACACACACACACACACACAAATCTCACGTGAAAACACATACCATAAAAAGACCATAACAATGACAATGCATGTAGTGAGGGAGGGATAATACTGTGAGTTTTATTTTCCTTGACATTTCAGAAACTGAAAGTGTAATTTACATTGAGATGTACTGAAGGGGCTTCACAGCAAGGAAAGTCAAATTAGAGCGATTTTGAAAGTAATTCATAACGTCTATTCAAAATGAAACATTTTCTCCAGAAAAGCGATACAGCCCCACAGAACTAAACTTGTGGCACAAAAAATGCACAATAGCAAAGGTGTGAATGTTTAACGTGGCAACTGCACGTATACCCACAAACACACACACACACACACACACCTTGGCGGGCGACAATGAGGCTGGCCATGCAGTCGGGAACGCTGGTCCCGGCTGCCAGGAAGGTGATTCCCATGATGACTTCTGGGATTCCAAGTGTGTAGCTGATGATGGTCACCTAGACAGAGGCACAGAGGAGTGAGATTGTCTGCATGTGTCAGTGTGTGTGTGTGTGTGTGTGTGTGTGTGTGTGTTTCGTACCATCCAGACCATGAGGTAGGAGAAGAGGGCGATCCACAGAGTGGAGGACAGGAAGGTGAGCAGGTACCAGCGCTGCCACTGTGGCAGGTTACAGTCGGGGATGGTGCAGTGGAGCAGAATGCTCACGGGCCAGGACATCAGCCACTTCAGACGGTCGCACCAAGAATCTGAGGAAAAGACACACACACACACACACACACACACACACACAAAAGGCACATGCACACAAATTACCCAACTGCCCTGCAGGGATCATTAAAGTTTCATCTAAACTTCTAAATTATCCATGTGGTAAAGCCTGTGTGTGTTAGTAGGTCTGTGTGAGTGTGTGAGTGTGTGCATACTGGAATTAATATTATCCTTTTTAATTAGCTCCATTGGTGGTGTGTACATCTGTCATGCAGACAAGGCTCCCATGGAAAAACAGGAAACAATACTGTTTGCGAGCATCAATGAGTCCAATTTTGGACTCAATGATACAAGCAACTGGACTTTGAGTTACACTTAGTCTTTTCAGCTGATATATGCTAATTTGAATATCCATATATTTGCTACAGCCAACCCTTCTCAGCCAAAGGAGGAGGCTCTACTGCATGTAGGAAGGAATGTGCTCAGAAGCAGCCGTCAGATGCTGTGGCTGTGGATTTACTCTGCTCCCCATGGCGTGAAAAAATAGCTTTGATTTGTCACTTTTTTGGTTTTGAGAGAGAAAGTTGCCAGGGGAGGCTCTAAGAAAGTGGCTAAATCCTGGGATAAAGTTACCAAAATGTCAACAGAGGTCAAGTAAACATTAATCTGAAGCAAGGCTCATCTGTAGTCGTAAATAGTTTCATTGGTTGAGTTAAAGCCTAACCTTCCAGCCATTTACTAAGCCCCGAAAAATCATCTCTGATCATCAATATTGTGTATTTTTTCCATGAAAAAACACCCTTTAGTGCCTTAAAATGGCTTAAATGTAACTGTAAACCCTGCCCTCATTAAATGCATAAATCTATAAATATGCAAATAGACCCCGCCCACCCCCCTGCCCGCTGGCACACCAGCTCGTAACCAGAGCTCTGTTCTCAGAACAAGGACGTCCTGCCGCAGTCATGAAAATGTGCTATGTTTGAAAATCTAATCATGATTTTTTTTTCAGTAAATCTCTTAGTTTCACTGATTATATTCATGTGAAGCAGCCGTTTCCAGTTGGCCTGGTTGATCTTTTGAAAATAAAAGCCTGATGTGGGAAATCACTGACAGCCACCAGTGGAGCTGTTAATAACAGGCAAGGCAGCACCCTGTCAGCTGACGGGCTTCAGCTGTGGGATTTTTGATGTAGCAATTCAAGCCGGCCTGGGCGACGTCAGTATAGTCAAGGTCAGACATTTTAGGGGATAAAAACTTTTTTTTTTTTTTTTTTTGCCAATTTGCCAATTCCTGCCTCCAGAGCAGCCACACCTTCAAGAAATGTTTCTCTGAGTGAATCTCGTGCCTTGGGGTGTTTTTCTGCTCATCTCTGCAGCTTACCTGGCAAAACAAAGGGTTTGAAAGGGACCCTCTCCTCGTCCTCCTCCTCTTGATCCTCCTCCTCCTCCTCCTCTTTAGGCTGTGCTCCCCCGACTGTCTCCCCCATCTCTTTCTCCCGCTCTCCCTCCAGCGGCGGCCTGTCTCCCTCTGCCGTCGCCCCGTTCTCTCTGCCCCACGGCCCGCTGGTGCCCGCCCCCTCCTCGCCAGTACCTCCGCCCTCATCCAGTCCTCCTCGAGCCCGGATCAGCCTCTGCCTCTGCGGGAGGGAGGGATGGGAGTGCAGTCAGAGGACAGAAAGAAGGAACGAAATAAAGAAAGCAGGGAGATGACTCGAGAGGAAGACTCTGGTTAGCTTCATCTTTGACATTTGTGGAGCTAAGAATGTGAGCTCGGGGTGAAGGAGTGATCTGACAGCCTGGCTCGTCTTCAAATACACCTGAAGGCTCGGCATGGCACATGACAGAGCACGGGACAGAGCACGGGACAGAGCACGGGACAGCAGGGCAGTGGTGCCTTCGTTTGGCACCAGCATGCAAACATACAAGAAGCTGAGTGAAGAAGCAGATTTGAGGACAGGACGGTGGTGTGCTTTCACGTCCAAAGTAAAATCATGCATTATGCCAAACAGTGGTGTGTTGGTGTTTGTGTTTGTGTGAGCATGTACATTAGGGACGCACTGACTGGATTTTTCATGGCTGATTCCGATTCAGCCCAGCGCCAGAACCACCTTGTTTGGTGGTTTTTGTCCTGTTTAAAAACTGTTTCACAATGTTTGACATGTGAAACTGTTAAAACACTGTTGGAACTGTTCAACATTGTTCAAATAAAAACAATCAACTTTACAGTCAGACAGACCTGCTCGTCCCAGTCTGAACTGTACGGGCTAAAAATTGTCCCGTCTGATCTCGGGCCAATCGATCGGTGCACCCCTAATGCAGGCCATGTGTGTATCCTCTCTGATTGTTGCTGCCTCTTTGACACGAGCAATTATGCCACTTCTCTGTGCAGAACGGCAATACAAACACGGTGTCTTTGTTTACCTGCCTGCCCTGCCAACACGGGGCTTTGTGCAGCATTTCAATATCAATAAGTAATTACCACATTAATACAGAGACATAATGCTATACAGAAATGGAGCCATTGCTGAGAAAAGTTGGCAGCCTGGATCAGGTGAAGGGACAGACAGCAACGTCCTCAAAGGGGTTGATGGGAAATGTCGTCTTAATTCTGACAAACACTACATAATACCACAGGTGTCAACTCCAGGCCTCCAGTCACCTGGACCATATTTGTTTTCATTAATCATACTTAAGTATTGCAGTTAATTTGCCAATGATATATTGATATTTAAAGGACCATACCAGTGTTGTGGAATGTTTACCACAGTTACATTGCAACACAACAAGTTGCAAATCATGCAGGCGGACTAAAGATTTCACAACTTCTTATCAAAATGCCTAGATTTTCAAGTTTTACCTACCAAGTTTTACCGAACTGGACATTGGCTGTGTAAAGCAAAAGTTTCCTGTCTACTCCGCCCAATTTCAAGTCATCAAAACACAACAGTGCTGCTGCGTTCAGGAAAACTAATGTGGATGAGTTTATTATGGTGAAGAAAGTCTCTAAAGTAAAAGCTTGAATAAAAGGATAAAAAGTAGGAAAATTTATACTGCACTGCAAAAACACAAAATCTTACCAAGAGTATTTGTCTTATTTCAAGTCAAAAATGTCTTATTACTAGTCAAAATATCTCATTACACTTAAAATAAGACATGATCACCTCAGAAGTAACTTGTTTTTTAGACAATTGTCTCTTGTTTCAAGTGAAAATTTGCTTGTTTCATTGGCAAAATTTGCCAGTGGAAAAAGTGAAAATTCACTTGAAATAAGTGAAAATGAGCTAGAAACAAGCAACAAATTTTGCCAATGAAACAAGCAAATTTTCACTTGAAACAAGAGACAATTGTCTAAAAACAAGTTACTTCTGAGGTGATCATGTCTTATTTTAAGTGCAATG
The DNA here is from genome assembly GCF_902150065.1 of Myripristis murdjan. Lineage (NCBI taxonomy): Eukaryota > Metazoa > Chordata > Actinopteri > Holocentriformes > Holocentridae > Myripristis > Myripristis murdjan. The sequence continues at coordinate 25,776,150 of NC_043989.1, forward strand.
AGATATTTTGACTAGTAATAAGACATTTTTGACTTGAAATAAGAGAAATAATCTTGGTAAGATTTTGAGTTTTTGCAGTGTGGAGTTCTAAAATATGGATGCTTGCTTTGAGAGAAGATCAGCAGAAACATGAAGTACATACATTTTGAAGCCGTTACGTTAATGTGCAAAATCACTGGTACGGTCGTTTTAAAAATGCCACACATAGCCCTCGTCAATACCCACCGACCCGGCGGCAAACACCTTGGCGCGGTGCGGTTGTGTCGTGACAGAATAGCCTGACTGGCCTCAGATGTGCGGGTGGGCGCGCGTGCGGTGTACCTCGTTGATGACCATGCGTCCTGCCATGCGCAGGCGAGTGAAGGGGGGGAAATGCGGGGTGATGAGAAGGCGGAGGCTTGCCTCTGAGAACGAGAGCTGGTGGGGTTGCAGGCTCAGCAGCTCGTCCACCATCGCCACCCCCGAGTCCTGGCCGGCCACCACGCACAAGTCTGGGGAGGGAGGGAGGAGTGACGATGGAGCAGGAGAGAGGTGGGGAGGAATGGAGGAGCAGACAGACAGATGGAGGAAGAGAGGGTTGGAAATATGGGGGTTAAGGATTGTACAGAGAGATGTAAATATTGATGGTCGATGGATGAATAGTTGTCAAAGGAGAGGGTGATGAGGAGTTGTCAGTAGAAGAGAGAAAGTAGAAATATAAAAACAAAAATATTGTTAAAGGAAACACAAAAAAGAGGAACAGAGAATGACAGTGAAAGAAGTGAACAAACCCACTTGTCCATCAAGGTGGACTAGTTCTATTTCAGCCTGATGGAAACCCACAGAGGAATAGAAACGGGCTCATCTGGCAGTCTAAACTGTGTCACTAGGACTCACTAACATGCCTCCGAAACTGAGAAGACTTTTAGATGTGCACACACACAAACACATTTCATTACATTTGTTTGTAATGTATCACAAGAACATTTGTAATCATTAGTTTCCAAGCTGTGCTAGGAGGAAAGCAGCATTGGATGATTTCTGTCGTTCTTTCTACTACCATCTCTCTCTCTCTCTCTCTCTCTCTCACACACACACACACACACGCACACGCACAAACACACCTGGCTTCAGCGGCACCATGTCTGTATCACAGTCTCCAACATGTCCGACGGCAGTGGTCCGGCGCAGGCTGCTCAGGCACGGCTGACCTCCTCTGCTGCAGTGTCTCTCCACCCAGCTGCACAGAGACCTGTTAAACCTATACACACACACACACACACACATCAGCCATTCAGACCTTGCTTGGAAGGACTGGTTGAATTTTTGGAAGTAGAGAGAGCAAGGAACTCACTTCATGATGAGGATGTAGATTCCATACATAGAGATCAGGATGATGGTCTCCCACCTGAAACACACACACACACACACACACACACACACACACACACTCGCAAATATCAAAACATCACATGCGTTACACTGAAAATCAGCTGCATCTTTCAAGCTCGTCTAGTAGCCAAGCAACAGGGGAGGCTGGCTCATTAAAAAGTTTTCATCAGTCTCACCATATGACTTGCTCATCAAAGATCACCTGAAAATCAAACCAAAATAAGCTGTGATTACGCAATGTTCCAAATGATCAAAGGAGCATCAAGTCACACTGAAATGTTTCAACTATTTTTATTTATTTATACATTTAATCAAGCATGCAGTTTGCTGTTTGCAGCTCTAAATCAAACCATGCCTCCACTTGTTCAAGGTAATTACTGCTGATGATAACCTCAATTATATTTGCTTTAGTCTTCCTGTTGTGACTGGTAGGCAGCAGATGCACTTTCAGAAAAAATAAATAATATTTTGCTGCATATTAAAGATTTGCAGGCATGGAGGTTTACAGTTAAATCTGCATCATTTCAAGGGGGAAAGCTGGAGGTTAAGGGCCTGCCGGTGGTCGAGGGCCACAAGGAAAGATCACCTCATCCTAAAAGAGGCACTAGACCTCTGAGTGTGTGTTAAACACTGAGAGGAACCCAGACTGAGTGATGCTTAAGTGTGACAGGAGGGTTTCTCACCAGGATAAGCACCACTATGGACAGGATGTAGAAGACAGAATCACGGAACAGAGGCCACCAGCTCAGAGAGATGGGCTAGGAGAGTGGACACACACACACACACACACACACAAAACAAAGCAAAAAGTATTAACATGTAATTCCACGGTCAAGACACTAAAAGCGCACTCCATTATTTGAGTTATTTTATAGCAACAGGAACCAATTAAAAACAGGTTTGGGTCTATCTGAGTTGATGTCTGGTGTGTTTTCTTTTTAGATTTGGCATCATGCAGCTCAGGAGAGTGAGGTTGGACCCGGTGGTCTCCTGTCAGTGTGTGTACCTGTCCAGAGAAGATGCCACAAATGCCGATGATGACCAGGATGTTAAAAACAGCTGATCCCACTATAGTTCCCACGCCCAGGTCTCCCTTTGTGATGAACACGCCTACAAAGACAGACAGAGAAAGCCAAAGTGAGAGAATGCCATGAATCATCAGTAAAAATTGTTTATGTCAAGCTTGCACAATGGAAAAAATCAAGACTTTCTACAGCCCTCTTTTTTTTTTTTAAACTTCCATCTGAAATATTTTGACATTTTTTTCACATCAGACCACATTTGTTTGTGGCTGGGATTGTTAGATGTAACCTGTGACAACATCTGGCCTGCAGGGCTGATTTGATGGTCTGGGCAAACTATCAAGTCATAAAATGTATTCACCTATTTTTTTCTTTCATACTTTGCCTGTATTTCCAACTGCTTTATTACTTCTGGTGTATGTCACTGGTGAAAATTTTCTTTTTTCTTTTTTTTTTGCAAGCACAGAAGACATGGGACTGACGATATGAGAATATGTTATACAGGGAAAATTACACAGTAGCCTATCCTATTTCCAGATCCCAATACAATATCACCAGTACACTGCCAGCATGAGCACACAGTACACTGATATATATTTTTTTTAAAGGATCGCAAAGTCATTTTGAGTGGTTATTTTGGCTCACTGGTTAACGTTAGGGTTAGGGTTAGAGTTAGGCATGAGTTGGTTATGGCTAACATTAGAGAGAGAATGTACACACACATACAGTCCATTCAATGGAAAAAAAAACCCTACAAGCTATTGGGCTGGTACTGATGACATCAAGCTCTCATCAACTGCACCATCTTCTACCTGGAAACACTTGACTTTCCTCTCTAACAATCAGGTAAAGTTCAATATGATTGCGGGTGATTGGAGATTGACCAATCAGGTTGTGTAGGCAGTTGGATGAAAATCACACTGACCAATCAGGGAGGTGAAAAGTTCGGGCGCGGAGCTCCCAGCTGCCATGAAGGTTGCCCCGGCAACATCCTCGCTGAGTTGAAGGTTCTGGAGGAGACGAGATCAGAGAGCGAGAGCTAAAACTTTAAAGGCTGAGGCTGGGAGAGTCAGTGGTATTATACCAACATCCTCAAAAAACACACTGTGAAGACTCCTAAGAAACAACGCTAAAAATCATTTGTAACAAATAAAAAATTTGAAAAGGTCATACCTCTGATATCTTTTCCAGTGATGGCACAAAATAAACGTCACACACTATGGCCAGGGCGTGAAACATGTACACAGCCTAGGAAGCACCAAAGACACCTTATTGGCTGGATGTGTGCACTGTGTGTTTGTACTGGCTGTATCAAAATGAGCTTTCTTTCACTGCAAATTCTGGCCGTCCTGCAGGCGCAGCCATTACTCACACAGAGAACATGAAGGAGTACCGCTCCCTGTCTCCTCTGCTTCAGAGTGAAGATGTCCTCGGGAAACTCATGGATAGCTGAGAGAGACGGAGAGAGCGAGAGAGACAGAGAGAGAGAGAGAGAGAGACCCACTTCATGATGAGGTGGTCAATGAAGTGTGTGTGTGTGTGTGTGTGTGTGTGTGTGTGTAGGAGAAAGAGAGAGAGTGTGTGTATGATTGTGTTGGATGTGTGTCCTCCTGTATCCCCTAGCAACAAGGGCCCTTGGCGGCTTGAGGTTAAAGTGGTGCCGCAGTCATGTGACCCAAACCGGTTGCATTATAATTGCGCTTTTTGTGTCCATCTCCTTCTCCTAAATCGCTCCTCTCATTACTTTTCACTATTCCTTGCGGTATCTATGCCCTGCCATTTAAGTTCTAACATTGTTTTCTCCTACTTTCCAGAAGCTATTGATTCAGTCTAAAAAAAACAAAAACAAAACCTTTTAGAGACATTTAACTTGGCTGAATTAGGCCCATCCATCACCATCAGCCTCTTTCAAACAGCAAGGATGTGTTTTCGTCTTGCGCCGCTTCACAGTGCGAGTTCAAACCAACGCCACGGCACACTGCGTCTCTGTCGCTCAACTTTTCTCTCTCACTTATGTGGTTTTGTCATGATTGAGCATTTATAAATCTGCCACTAAGGATGATGGGTCATTAGAGCCCAAACATCAGTGTAGGAAGATAAAGTAGGGTGGAGGAGTGACACCATCTCCCAGTGCATTATTATTATTACTTACAAGGAACAGATGATAACACTCTATTAGATGATGCTCTTGAAAATTTGGTTCTGGAAAGGGTATTTCAATATCTGAAAGGACTTAACTTTCCACAGATAAGTATGTTATTCTCTTTTTATTACCCTGCAGTATTGTTTGAGCAAGCCTTCTTTTTTTCCATCTCACCTGCCTTTCTTTCCTCATGCAATATCAACAATATCAAACACAATCAAACACAACTTTTGCCCATCACTGTGCTCCCTGCACAAGTATTATGAATTGCAGTGATTATGGTAGCCGGCTGCAGCCCTGAAGTTGAGATTGGAGCAATTTACGCCACGAGTCCCACACACTGATGCACACACACACACACACAGACGAGCTCTCTCAGTCTCTGTGTCTTTCCAGGCAGAAGTGCAGCCAAATACATGTGAGTGATGACAGATCCGCTGATGAGGAGGTACTAATCGGCGGGTCATTACAGCAGGGCAGGCACTTTGAACAGCTCCAGATGCGCACGGCACCCAACCAGAAATTCAGCATTCAGTTTCCTAGCAACCGAGTCCTCAAAGGCTTAACTGTGTTTAAGCATCTATGTGCAGAGTTTGAAGAAATGAAGACAGGCAGAGCCAGGTTGACTGGAGGGGAAGATCGATGCACGGATGAGAGGGAGAGGGGGGGGTTTAAATGAATTTAAAAAGACAAGCTCACACACCCCTTCACTGCCCCTGTTTCTCTCTCTCTCTCTCTCTCTCTCTCTCTCACGCACACACACACATACACATACACACATCCTGGTGTTGCCATACTTGTAAGGATTTTCCAGGCGCTACATGCAACCTGCAGCACTGCGTGACTAGACTACCCCAAATTAACCTAAACCTAGTGTTAATGGTAATAACAATCTTCAGTCCAACTCAAGGCTCTCATAAATATCTTTTTTTTTTTTCTTTCTTGTTCTTAGAACTAAAATGACATTTGTCTGTCTTCTTTCTCACACACACATGCATGAACATGGGGCAACATGTCCCACCAGATCTAGGGGTGCTGGAGGTCTGGTTGTCCTCTCTTCTCTCCTGGCTTAGCTCTCTCTTAGACCAGACAAAGACTCCGTCCACAGTGGGTCTATGGGAGCCTAAAAGGAGGACAGGCATATCAATACACAGGTTCCTTATCATATGGAAATATATTGTTTATCTTATGGAAATGTATCACAGAGTTCAATGATACACTGTCACCATTTTGCATACTTGCTGCACGCAAAGGCTTCATCTTGGACTACAGTGGGTAATCCACATTGTCTGGGTCTTTGCTCTAATGCAAATATCACATTTCCATATTCCCATCGTGATTTACATGGCGTGTCAGAGGAACTCCGTGATGAGTTCATTATGACCATGCTTCATGGTAATTGTTTAATTTCCTGTGGCATTACCAACATAATCATTTAGTGTATGTATTATAGGTTATTATGATTTATTTATCACTACAGTGTTATATGCTTGTTATGATTTGTGTGTGTGTGTGTGTGTGTGTGTGTGTGTGTGTGTGTGTGTGAATGGGCAATCGATGAGCATGAATCAGAAAATAATCCGCTTTCTCTAAATTTTGGGGAGGCACCTGTGATTTCAGGGTAGTGGAGGATCCAGGCGGCTGCTAGCAGACCGACTCCGCAGACGCAGAACCGCGGGAGGAGCTGCGTCCTCCTCGGCTTCCTCGGCGCCTTCATCCCGCCACCGGCCACCGCTCTCCGGCTCTCCGCTCAGAACATGTCGCCGCTGGTCCTCACACCGGTCCGGTCTCTTTGTTTCAGCCTAGACTGGGTTAAGATCTTTAAGATGTTTTTTTTTTTTTTTTTTTTTTTTTTTTTCTCTTTATAGGGTTTTAAGATATTGTGACGGGGGGCTCCATGCACGCACAGGAGACCGGCTGTCGTGGGTTATCATCCCAGCATCATCCCAGCATCTAGTCCATCAGCACCAGCGCAGCATCCTTGTCCAGAGCGCCCCACTCGGTAGTCAGTTCCTGCCGACACGCAAACACAAATGAACCACCGACCAGCCAGTGGACGCACCAGCAAAGAAAAATAATCCTTGAGTCAGAGCGCTGTCGCTCCTCTTCTGCCCTAAATCTGAATCCCGCTGCTGCTGATCCTCCGTGCGGGTGTGAGGAGTGAGGAGGGAGGGAGGGGTGTTTTCCTGGTGTCACTGACGAGACCACCAGGGAGCGCTTTACTTGGGTGGGGCGCCCCAGTCAGTGAGCGGCGTCACAGCGAGGCGCCAGGCACGCACAAATGTAAATACAGATGCATGATCCGCATCCATCCCTGTAACCAGTAGTCGAGTTGTACAAAAAATTCAGGGGGGATGGTCAATTTTTTTCACTTGATGAAAAGTGAGGATGGCAGTTTTACAGGGGGGATGATTTTGACCGTTTTTAATCCAGGGGGGATGCCATCCACCCTCATCCCCCCTCAACTCGAGTACTGCCTGTAACCCCAGTCCTGACAGCCCGGCTCCATCCCGCTCATTACTGCCTGTGCTGTCTGCATCATCTTGCATACTTATGTCTGCACACTGAGCCACTTTTACACAACTCAGGTCAGTTCTCCACACTGATCAGAACTTACTCCATGTGTTTCCGCCCCTCACCACACTGCAGGCAGGAGTAAGGTTCTGGAGATCCCCTGATCTAAATGATGTGATGTTTAGGACTAGGGAAGTGTGGGCCGTCTCACACTGAGGCTGCTGTCAGGCTGCCATGACAGTGATATAGCATGTTATTAAACATAATGTGGTAAAATGGTATGGTTATGCTCCAAAATTATGGAATACCATACCCGAAGCCATAAGAGATGTTATAATGATAATATAGACTATAAGAGGCCTGGGCTTCACCTGGAACCAACTTTAAAGATGAAGCACACTGAAAAAAAAAACTGAGCAAAACTGAATTATCTAGGGGTGGATACTTTTTGTGCACTTGAGCCCTTCATAAAGTGAATTTTAGGTGTGGCTCATGATGAAACTTGACATTTTGGTTCCTTAGTGGAAACAGGAAGTTGCAATATAGCACGTGTGTTTAACTCTTAAAGGGCAGTCTGTGCAAACACATTCAGCTGAATGATGTTTTTGTGGTGAGCTTTCTGTTCAGCTGGAGGTTGGACTGAGCACAGCTCTCTGATGTGTAATGCAGGAACTGTGTTCAACCAGCAGGGGTCCTCATGGAGCTGCTGTGTGCTGCTGGGGGCAGGCAGCTTGAGACACTGGACAGCTGCTGGTCTGTCCTGCCCAGCAGGTTCACTGTGGAGGACATATCTCAGTTAAACGAAAAAATGATCTGCAGTGTGTTTGTTGAGATTTCAGCAGTTTATTCGGTCTCCACTGGCTTTCAGAAATAGCGCATAAAAAAAAAAAAACATGGTACACTGCTTCACAAAAATTAAAAAGCCTTTATTAAATGTGTTTAAACTCAGTCTTCTTCAGAGATTTTAAAAGCAAGTGATATCTTTTAGATATACCGGTCAAGAAAGTGAGTGCGTACATAATTACCTAGATTCTGTCATTGGGTGTTCACAGTCATACAGAAAAATAATTGCATAATTATTATATAATTGCACAATTACATCGGCAGTATCTTATTTGTGGTCTAATTTGTCTGATAAATGTTAGTCAACAGTGCAGTGACTGCTGTGAGAGGCTCAAGGACTGTGATTGAAAATTATCTCAAGAATTTTATAGGGAAGTTTTCAAATCCAAATTTTATTACAATTTTTCAACAGAATATAACCCACAATAAATCAAAGAGAGCAATGAATGTAAACCAAACTAAACCCCACCCAATTTGAATGGTTCCTTGCTCCTGAAACATGTAGTGTCGTTAAATCTCATTTTTCAAATCATTCAAAAAACAAAAATTATGGACCACATCATAAATAGTATGAAAGTGTAAAACTTCAGGAGCAACATGAAACAGGCAAATCAATATACAGTATTTACAAAGAACAATACACTAGTCGTGCTGTTGCATTTTCGACTAAGACAAGCAGAAGCACCTGTCGAAATAAAGGTGTGTTCTTTGAGATTGCATTTCAAGGCCAGCAGATTAAGAAGAGTTAAACCATTCTAGGTGCAAAAGAGAAAAAAATAATTTTTACGAGGTACCTAAAGTCTGATTGGCAAGAAATGCTGTAAGACAAGCTGCTGGATCAATCGAGGTCATGCTGGAGGAGAGCAGGTAAGTTTTTCCTGGCAACACGGTAATATGAAGTAAGCCTGCTCGCATCAACACAGTTCGACTGTTAACACTGTAACCAATACACTTTGAACGAATACCTCACATACCTTGTATACTGTCTGCAACACTACATTTCGAACATATACTATTTCTGGCAATGGATTTAGTCATGCTTGCATCGGGTTATGCCATAGTTTCACAAAGACAGCATTAAGATTGGTTTCCAAAGCCCACCTTGGCACAGCGATGGAAATGTCCAGTGAATGCCTGAAAACAGATCACGGAGAATGCTCAGTGTAAGTCCGTGGACAAGAGGCTAAGGATGGTGTTTCGAGAAAACAGTGCAAGCCAAATCCTAATGACTCTCAGGCAGAATCAGGCATCTGGAGTTTATGCAGCAAATACGCAGCCAAGTGGCCAACTCCTTCATGAAACTTTGACATCTACAAAAATCAGCAAGTCCCACTAACAAGAGCCAACTGAGAGTCAATGTTAGGGGGCATAGGTAAAGATTTTTTTTTTTTTTTACTAAGTGAGGATTTAAAAAAAAATCACAAATCATCAACCAATAATAAAAAAAATAATTTTCAGTGCTCAGAATTCCAAAGGAACACAGATAGTTTTGCTGTTTTCCTTGTGAGGCCAGCCTCGTTATGCAGTGCAGAGATACTGTTTAGGTCAAGGCTACTGTGCTGTCAACAACAGACCCCTCTCTCAGCACAAGCTAGGACAGTGCGTCAAAGAAGCTGGTGGAAGTTTATACTCAGTAAGATCCCAAACACAGGTCCATTAATAACCACACACAACTCAAGCTACCCATTCGCCAAGCTCTGTGAATTTCCACGACACCTGTTGCCTTCCTGGCCGCCGCTCCCGATAACACTCCCCGTCACAGCTGCGGGATAAAGGGATGGCCGGTCTGATCCGCTGTTATCGCATGGGCTCCAGCGACCCCGTCACCTGGAAGTGTATCCCATCCCCAGGCGGAGGCGAAGGGATGAGCGGGCTGAGCCAGCAGAGGTACCAGCGGGGGCCCAGGCCGTGGCGCAGGTTCCCCAGGACTCCGAGGCTGTACGGCCGGCGGGACGAGTACCACTCCCTGGTGGTCTGCCCGCGCAGCAGCAGGAAGACGTGGAAGAAGAGGAAAGCCGAGACGAGCAGGAAGCCCACCACGCATGTGTCGGCGATGAAGGCGAAGGCAAAGGCACGCGCCGACACCTGGCCTAGAGGGAGAGGAGGGATAACGGCACATCATGCTTGGGATTAGGGCTGTAGTCAACCAAGGAAAATCTTGGTCGACTAAAGTCCTGAAATTTCGACCAAAAGTCGACTAATTGGGGGGCAGCGGGAATACAAAAAAAAAAAAAAAAGTTACTATTTTTAGATTAATTAACTGGGCAGTAGCCTACCTGGTAGCCTTGTCCGCCTAAATGAATTATAAATAAACATAAACAACTAGTATTTGCAGTATATTAAATCATTTTTGACCTAATTATTTTGCACTGAATGACACACTGGAGTCGATCGGCTCTGACAGCGTTGCATCACGTGCACCTACGCAATATCACAGCCTATGATTTCTGAAAATAGTATCGTAATAGTATCGTATCCACCAATAAATCGTCCAGTCGACTAACAGACTACAGCCCTAATTGGGACCACTTACTTTTTTAGATAAGGGCTGGGCAACACATCGATATCACATCAATACTGTGATATTACACATCTGGGATATGTTAGACATCATAATAATGTGATGTGGCAGAGGCACTGTCTCTCCCTGGGTTTCTTATAATCTCATCACCATATTGACAGTTAGGTATTAGTTAAAAATATCTTGATTTTGCCCATATTGCCCAGCCCTCCTTCAGTTACGTTTCTTAGCTCCATCTCAGTTTCAGTAACTGAAACTATGAACCACGTGCACAGAGGAAATCACTGAGGGCTCGGGGCAAAAATGCCCTTTACAGTTCATAAATTGACTGCGAAATTAAATATGAGGGGAAAGTAATTATGAGTACCCACAGGAGTGCCCTTTTTCACCTTTTCCACGCTTATTAGGTTGTCACATGCATGAATGGCACTACTGCCCCCAGTGGGCTACCACAGGTGATCTGTGGGAGGCTAGGACTGGGGTGTTTTCTGGGAGAGAACAACAGAAAAACAGTACGCAGCCTGAAGCATTAAAACAAAGTCTGACTGTTTCTCTGTTTATGTGGGTGTGTATTACAATTTTAGATTAATCTTAGCAGTACGAATGTTTAACTGCTAATATGCAACGCGGAAATAAGATTTCACAGCTAGACAAAGGCAAAGACAGTAGCAAACTGTCCTTAAATGTCAAATTCAATGGAACTTAAAATGCCCTCGGAAAAATAAAACGTTAATTTCTCACCGCAGCGTCCTGCTGGGTATCACTCCATCTCCCAGGCTGAAACAGCCCATTGTCCACATCCTCACAAACCAGCTGGGTCACAATTAGAAATGCCAGGTCAGTGATACAGAGCCATGTGCCACTGAGTGCCAAGAGGTGCAGGTGCTCCTTTCAACCAAATGCTAGGGCCAGCAGGGCTGAGACTGGAGTGGGATACTGCCATACTAAGCACATTACATGAACCATAGGATGACATGCAACATGTAGGGTGTGTGCAGTGAGACTAACACCCCATTCTCACAGCCCAGATGCTTTCTCTGATTCACACACCTTCAACCAGAGGACAAGGAGCTAGTCAGTGAAATCTTCCCTCGTAGTGTTTGGTGTTCTCAGCACTCCATGACACACAGATCTGTAACCCGTGTCAGCCCTTCTCCCACTGCACTCAGCCGGGACCTCAGTCCTTTCACACTTCCAACTTTAGACTGTGGCATATCCCACTGCCTAGCACTCCCTGGGGCTTCCTAAACCTCACTCCTGAGCAGGTTTATCCCTGATCCACAAAAGTCATGGTTATGGTCTGCGGTATGAATCAAGGTTAGAAAAGTTAGAACAAAAGCAACACGCAGAAAAGCACAGAATGTTTGTTGTCCAATCAAAACGCTGCTACAAGTGTTAAGACGACATTATCCCTGGGCTTTGATTTTCAAGTGACTCCTTTAACCCAGGCCTTACTGTGAGGCTTGGCTTAATCAGTACAAGTGTGAATTAAGTGAAAGCCCTATGCCTCGGTAAATGCAGGACTCAGGTTGGCTTAGGGCTCAAGAATGCAAAGGACTTTTGAAGTTAAACATGATGGAAAACCCAGTGACTGCCATCTGTATGTCCTGATCCATTAGATTTCCTTATAACTAGATTTTTTTCCAATTCTGCACTGCAGGTGTACTTAAAAACAAGTGAAAAGGTTTAAGTAAATCCCATCACAGCCACATAAAGGATAATGAATACTGGAGAAAGCGGATCCAACCTGAGACGAGCATGATCCAGGGAATCAGCAGCAGCAGCACGCTGTGCACGGTCACGCCCTCCTTCAGTATGACGATGAAGACCTCGGCGTTCATCACCACGGCATACAGAAGGCCTGACCACATGAACAGCAAGCAGCTCAGGAAGTAGCGGTAGTTGCGGAAGCCCACGCATTGGCCAAAGAAGACGCAGTGGTGGTCCCGTCGCAGCACACACACCTTGCAGTCGTAGCAGTGGGAGCAGCGCGGGGGTGTGTGCGTCTCGCACGTGTAACAGTACCTGCGGAAAGAAAGAGAAGTTTTTTCACGCACCGCAGCTTGTTTCACAGGTGATGTCTGCTGTTGACACCAGGTTGATACACAGTGTTTTCTAGAAGTAACAGGTGTCATGAAAAAGAAGACAGTCAAGACGGTTTGCTGTGATTTCCCATGTAATTCACTGCTATTGGTCAAATTGTTTGCTATTCCTATGCCAGTAATAGAAAACTTTGATATAAATAGCCTATTTTACACCAGCGGCAGTGGACTGGTGTCTGTCATCCATAGTTACTACAATGTTATCTCATTCAAGATGCTGTGGAATTTTCTGTTTTTTATTTTTATTTATTTATTTATTTATTTTTAACAATGATGTTATTATCATGCTAGCTGCCTAAGGGCAAGCATATTATACTGCACTGCCAGGAAACCTCATTCAAAACTGCATGTTGTGATACTAACTTACTTATTAATTTAACTAACTAATTTATTAAGTCGTGAAAAGATTACATTCCAGGAAATGGCTGAGGAATTCCATACTTGATGTTAGGAGGAGATACTGGTTCACACTTTCTGGTTCTGTGCCATTAGTACACCTTCTGACCAGGCTGTGCTGTGCTGTTCACTGTAGTGAGACTATTTTTTTCTTTTAAAAACATGATGTCACTGTGTAAAATGACCTTTTGTGACCTCGAGGATAATCACAGCCCCGTGAAACTTTACATCCACAAACTAGAGGATAACTTAAAAAACAACAATCACATTAAATCATAAATATTGAATCACAGTACTTGTAGAATTGCAATGCATATAGAATGGGAAGCTAAGTATCATGACAGCAGCCCTAAAATCTCCTGTTTAAATCACAATCAATTAAATCACAAACGTATCTCGGCTACAAACAAACTTGACACGTTCGGGTCCTTTGGTGCTGTGTGATTTTTTAAAGTTAAAATCCTGTGAGTGTCAGTCCCTCCAGCATGTCCTTACCTCCAGCCCTGGCCCATGCCCTCTCCCCCCAGGAACACGCCCCTGATGCTCGGGCTGGTCTTCAGGAACAGGGAGGCGTTCCAGCAGATGTTGCCCAACATGAAGTACTGGGCCAGCAGGTGGACCGCCTTCCACCAGGCGGACCACTCGCTCTTCTTCTGGTCCGCCTCCAGCGGAGCCTCCACCAGCACCAGGTAGCTCACCTCCCCGGTGATGGAGAACACCAGGAAGGTGTTGAGCACCACGGGCAGGTGGCGGCACACCCTCTCGACCCGGCAGAAGACGCTGCTGGCGATGCTGGTCATGTTCCCTGCCCCCTCACCTCTCCGTGTTTTGATCTGACAGGCTGGCGGAGCGCTGCTCGGCGGGAGGACTGCTTTCCCAGACGGACGGTGCTAGCTGTTAGCTTAGCCACTCGACTGACAGCGACGTTTCTGCTCCGCTGCGGATCAAAACAGCGACCTTACATCCAGAGCAAGTCGGGCAGCTATAATACTAATGACTCTGAAATAAAATACAACTGCTGATGTTGTGTGTTGAGGCCGTCCCCGCTCCCCGCCGTGATGTCCCATGCTACAAGAAAACAACATGTGTTTCCTGAAAATACATCACCGGGCAACTGAGGCAGCACACTGTTAGTTCCGCAGGAAACAACAGGCTACGCCCATGTAGACATAAAACATGGAGTTCAAAACATCAAGCGCTTCTTATAAAGGCGATGAAAAATTAACTTTATATTATTATATCTTTTTTACTGTTGTTTATATCTTGAGTAAGAGCTTGATTAAATTCAAACACAGCAAATAGTAATTTTAAAATACTTTGAGTATATTTAGCAGCACTGAGCAGGTGAGGAGACTTGCATGTGATTTGTCGTGTATTATATTCGTTTAATAAAGTTTGTGAATAAAACTGGCATGTTCTATATGATGATTTATGTGGTTCGTAATTATATGTTATAAACTAATCAACGTATAGCCTGGGATAACATACACTGCCTTGGTATTATTAGGAAGATTATTAACATTGATGTTTTGTATTTAAAAGTTACAAACATATTGTATGTACTGAAGATGTGTCGAAAATAGCACGTACGTTTTTTTATTTTCTCGACACAATATCTATCTGAGCTAGACATGAATGTTTTCTTTTTTACAAGATTAGAAAAAACTAGTTAGATAATCAGCAAATTACCATAAAATTGTCAAAAGTGATAAAAAAAAATAGCACAAAATTCTAGTTATTAAAATGAGAGTGTTTGAAAAATGTGAGTGTAATTTCTCCAAAAATCTGAAAAAAAATGGAAATTCTCAAAAAAAAACCCTGCTTAAAAATTAATTATAAAAAACGTAAAACAAAATTCCCCCCCAAAATGACAAAAAAAAATATATATATATATATATTTGTTTTTATTTGCTGCTCTGACAGCACAAGGGCAGCCAATTGGATGACACCTCAGTCACATCATATAAGCTGCCAGCAGGAAGACAGTGCCATCTGCCTTTGTTTCCAAATGGCGTATGAGCAGATGATATGGAAGAAATGTCATATAATCAAATTGGAACTAACTAAATTTCCAACTTGATGAACATAAATGTTGCACTTAAGCCCTGACATGGTGCTCAGCACTGGATAGGCAGCACGTATACAGTTCCTCCCCCCAGAGCTCAGGCCTTAATCCCGGGTAATCTGTCCACCGGCTGAAAGCCTGTGATCATGGCTGCACTGGAGGAGAATTCACTGTCTCCCTGGCATCTGAGCCGCACAGACAGAGAGACGCTCCGCACTGCAACAAAAGGAGGAGAGCGGAGTCTGAAGAGGAGGTGAGCTGCTTTAACTCTGTCAGGGAATAGCCTGAGCACACACACTTGTTGGGCGAGGTTTCCAGTCTGTCCAGTACCAGACATAATCCACAGCATGATTTAGATAGATAAATGTTCTTGGTGTTCTTTGGCAGGAAATTGAAAGTATGTGATATGGATCAGTTGCTCTGGGGGTAACTGGGTATGTGTAGTGATCCATCTATCCATCTATCTATTCATCCATCCATTCATCCATAGGTAGGTAATATTTTAGGTTTTGGCTGAAATGTTCCTTTAAAGTCACTGTGACGCTCCCTCTCTCAGTGAGCACAGGAGGATGGAGCTGCAACGTGACGCTTCAACCTCTCAGAGAGACCAACATCTGTAAGTCCACACACAAATCAATTTTAAAAAGCACACACGAAGCAGGGAGGCAGCGTCATGCATACAGTGTGCAGTGCTTGTGTCACTCTAAACTTGTGTGTGTGTGTGTTTGTGTTTCCTGCAGCAGGGCTGTGGAGCTGCAGCGGCGCTGGCTGCAGCTGCAGGAGAGAGAGCGCAAGGCCCGGCTGCGCAACAAGCAGCTGCTGCAGGACTTTGAAAGAGCCCAGGACACCCTGAGAGACATGGTGACTCGCACAGCGACCATGAAGACCATCAGGGTGAGAGGAGACACACACACACACACACACACACACACACACACACACACACACACACACACACACACACACACACACACACACACAGATGCAGGCACTACCCTAACTCTGACGCAGGAAAACTTGACTAATTTTTTCAAAAATATATCTTATTAAGACCTAATCATTCAAATTTAAGACTATTTGATGACTTTAAATGCCTAATATTTACTTTCTGTTTGTCTAATATTTACTTTCTGTCAGCCCCACACTCACTCTGTGACCTCTGACCTGTGCAGATGGAGTATGAGCGGTACCTGGAGGAGAACTCCCCCCGCTGGCAGCAGCAGCTCAAGGAGAAAACACTTTCCGCTCAGAAGGTGCCCGCAGTTCACTGGTAGTTCTCTCCATCACAGTGTACAATGCCAGAGTGCCTTTGTGCACACGTACATCTCCCATGTGGAAGACAATGATAATGTCAGTGAGACAGATAATGTTGTTTCTGCAGCAAAGGATGGAGGTTTATCTGACGGAGTATCTGAAGAAGATAGAGGAGGAGCAGGTGATGATGCCCTCGGCTGAAGCCCAACCTTCACTTTCACAAGGTTTGCCGTGCTTCTCTTTTAAATTTGATAGTCGCATTTATTAGGTTTCCCACTGGATATTGATTTTATGCAATGTGGAATTTCAGGATGCAAGACAGGGAACGCCAAGAGTCTTGTGGTTCCTTTCTGTTCTGTAATAAAAGTCTCACCGTGTCTTAGGTCCTCCCACACAGCCACAGAAAACTGCAGCAGATAAACACCCGGGATACTACAGCCAAAACAGCTGCCCACACTACGACAAAGATGGCCCGTCTCGTCCCCCAGCCCCCTCCATGCAGTCGTCCTGGCCGACCCACTGCCATCCCCACTCAGCTGGTTTCCCCAGCAGAACACCCTGCCAACCCCAAGGCTCCTCCCATGCCCCTTCAGCCTTCCATCCACTGCCAAGCTTTCAACAGCCTCACCGCTTCACCTCCACACCCAGTCATCATCACTCCCTGCCCCAGCCGAGGCCACTGGGCTGGACTCCCCTGCAGATGGACCACGCCCGGTCCCGGTCTGATGGCGTAGCCGGGTTCCCCGCGGGTCACGAGGCTCTCTGGGCTCGGCCCTTCATGGCAGAGCCTCCCGGGTGGGGGGTGATGCAAGGTGTGGAGGTGGGAGCTGAGAGGAGCACAGGCCCAAGCTCTGAGAGAGGCAGCGGGAGAGGAGGCAGGAGCAGCGGCTTGTCCCAAGAGCTGGACGTCAAACCAGGTGAGAGGAGACAAAATGATCAGGGGAGTAAATGGTTCTCCTGAAAAATCTGCATGGTTCAGTTTGACACTCACACTTTCTTGAGAGGCACGTCATTCAGCAGAAAAAATGATCAGAGATGTTTCGGAATAGCCAAGCCTGTGTAGCCAACCCAAAACTATCCAATCAATCTTTTTTTTTTTTTTTTTTATCCACTGGTTAAGGGATGGGTGTTTGGCATACATCAGATGAATGAATGAAAATCCACATTTTAAATTAATAATAAACCAACACCTGCCTGGGTGGATGAGCTCAGTTACTTTAAGCCTTCGCCATGAAAATATGCTAAATAACAAAAGACCATATTTTCACGACTGCCATACTTAACCTATATATACTGTATGGTATTCCTTTATGAATATTACAATATATGTGGAGGTAAAAGTAATGATTTTGCATTTAAAAGCAGTGTGAAATGTCTAGTAAAGGCATATTTTGAGGTTTTGTTGTTAGAGAGTTTGAGTTTTTCCCCTGTATTTCAAGTGCAACAAATATATACTGAGCTGAACTGTGACCCCAAAACCATGAAACTGTGAAACTGAGCTGTTACACCCTTAAATATATATCTATATACATACAGTGGTGGAAAAAAGTTTTCAGACACCCTTAAAATTTTACACAATCTCAAATATTATCATGAAATATTTGTGGAAAAATCTTTTTTGTGTTTCAAAAGGTGTGGCTGGATTAGACAGATACAAACAAATACAAATTATATTTTTTTGTTTATTGTTTACAAGAAAAACTAATAAAACTAAATTCTTGACAGTTTAATCTTTATTTTCAGCCGTGTTTCCTGCGTTAGGTTCCTTGTTTTAGCCATTTTTGTGTCTGAAGAATTTTCAAATGTGCTGGCTTTATATAGACACCAAGCTTGGCAACAAAAATTGCGTCTTTTAATGAAAAGAACGACCTTCATCACTGGTACCAAAATGACCCAATACTCAAAATTTCTTCTGTCTTTTTATGAAACCAATCAATTTTAAGTTTTTAATGTTTTTTTTTTTAGGATTTGTTTAGTATTTTGGCTGTGACTGTACTAAAAGAAATTGCACTTGAAGACCTAAGAGGGATTCTTAATGCAATATTTCACAAATGCCTGGGGTGTCCGAAAACTTTTTTCCACCACTGTATATCTCTATATATCTATTATCTATATCTGTTCTTATGCACTTATCTTTCTGTGTGGTGCCGGTGTGTTACGGCTTGTCCCTGATGTGTGTGTGTGTCTGGGCAAACACCCAGTCCGTCTGTCCAGTGAGAGCGGCAGGGACTCCAGTCAGGGAAGCAGAAAGAGCGGCGGCAGGGAGAAGAGGAGGAGGAGGGCAAAGACGGGAAGAACAGAGCGTAGTTCCTCAGCCGGAGAAGAGGACGGCTCTCAGGAGTAATGATCTACTCTCCCGTTTGCCTTTATTGTGATGTACCAGTTCAGTTATATACACATGCTCCTGTCTTTCATATATGCTGTACTGAACAACCCTCCTCACCTGCCTGTTGACTTAGCAATCAATCCAATCTACCCACAAGCCTCTTTAAATGCAATTCTATCAATTAAATATTGTGCTTTTGCACCCCTTATTTCAGATCATCTGGGGCTTCTAGTACTGTTGTCGCTGCCTCGGCCTCAGTGGCTCAAGGCTCGGAGAGCGATACTTCATCAGGGAAAGGCAGCAGCAGCAGCAGGACCCAGAGGGGGAGGAGAAGGAGCGCAGGACTGTCTGTCAAACCGCCAAGGATGGAGACGACAAGGGAAAGGACCAGCAGCGAGGGAGAGGGAGATGACTCTGAGAGTGACAAGGAAGCGAGTCCAGTTCCTCAGGAGGACTCAGGGAGTCAAAAGGAGGGACCCAGGAGTGAAAGACAGGGGAATCAAAGTCCTGACAACAAGTCAGAGAGTTGTGGAGAGGAGTCAGGAAGTCCAGCGGAGAAGTCAGAGCGCGGCAGTGAAAAGACTGAAGATGAAGGTGCCGAGGGATCAGAGGAGCAGGAGAGTAGCAGAGGGGACAAAGACGAAGAGGGAGAGGGTCGTGAGAAGGAAGCGGCAGAAACAGACAAAGACGGTGACGATGATGACGACGACGATGAGGAGAGCAGCCTGGCAGATGATGAGGAAGAAGACAAATTGGAGGACGATGATGATGAGAAGGAGGCACCTGGAAGAAACAGCACCGCAGAGGAGGAAGAGGAGGTGGAGGAGCATGAGTGCGAGGGCAGCGAGAAGGATGAGGATGTGTCTCAGGATGGTGAGATGGAAGAGGGTGTCAGAAAAGGAAGTGCAGACAAGACAGAGGAGGATGAGGAGGAGTCCGACGAGGAGGAAGATGAGGAAGAGAAGCAGAGGAGTCAAGAGCCAGAGGAGGACAGAGATTCAGAGGACAGCATCATCGTACCGCAGGCACCCAGGTAAAATAGTCCATTACTGTGTTGAACTTTCATACTTGTACCATGTTTCTGCCTGTGAGAGCTCAAATACACCATGTTTTGTTTTTAGATCTAAAACCATAATACACAGTATTCCTGAGGAAGAGGAGGCAACTGGTGATGAGGAAGATGATGATGATGATGATGATGAACAGGAGGGCGAGACAGAAAGCTCTGATGAATTCAAGGATGAGGATGATGATATTGAAAGTCTCCTCGCACCTCAAGCAGAAACGCAGAAGAAAAAGTGAGTGACGTTTTTCTTATTTCCAGTGATACCAAATACAACATTATAGATTTCATGTCTCATCTTTTCCCATTTTCAGAGAAAATGTCCCGAAAGCTGAAGACAAACCTAAAGGTATGGTCGGTCAATACAGATTCAAACTTTGATTCAATATCTTGGCGTATCCATGCTGGTGCAGGATAAAAGATCAAATGATAAATGTTTAATATCTGCATTATTATTGTGAGTAACACATACGTTTTGACATCAGTTAGTCTCCTCAGGTGTGCAATTACAAAACCCTTGGCCTGTTAATACATTTTAAAACAGGGAGTGACACCATACACATCACAAAAGTGGTACACAACACACACTTACAATACACACTTGATCCTATTACAAAAACACGTGCTAATATCTCCCCAAGTTTTTCATCAAATCATTAAAAAAGAAAAACCCATGAGTGACACCATTATTTGTATCATAGTTCAGTAGTTAATATGCATCACAAGTCCACTTACCAAATATCCAAAGACACAAAGTAGACCATAACAATCAATTACTCATCAACCAGATAAAAAGGGGTCCAAATATAAAGACATTCCCAAATAGTTTGAGTAGAAAATCAAGTCATACCTCACAGTTTGACACTGTAAAGCATGATTTGCATGTTATTGTGACAAGACTAAATGTGTATTGTACCTTTGTGTATCCTCGTCATGTTTGTGATGTGTACATCACCAAGGTTACTGTAACTGACACACCTGAGGAAGACCAACTGAGGTTGAAATGTATGTGTTACTGAAAATAAATGTTTTGGGGTAGCATGCTGTTGTGTGGATATTCTGCACCTATCAAACAACCATTCATTACACTCACACCACGGAGGATTACTCAAAAAAAAAAAAACACATTAAATTACCATTTCTGATGTTTCATATATTTTCCAGCCATAGTGGAAGACCTGGAAAATGTCTCCATGGAGCTGGGCAGAGAGAAAAACACAGCCGAAGACGACTCTGATGAGTTTGACCATTTCTATGACTAAAAATGAAGCGTTCTTCCTGTCGGAGCTCAGAGTGAAGGACAAAACCTGCCTGTTATTTAGGGTTAAATCCATGTATTACACAGCACAAAGGTGACTAAATGTTTCTGGTGCAATAAGACATGTTTTGGCATCACAGATGTTGATCTTGAACCTTTGATGACATGAAAAAGGCGCTCGTACAAACTGTCATCAACTTTGATCAAACACTGAGTGTGTGTGTGTGTGTGTGTTGTAACAAATGTTCTAAATGATGCAATATTCTCATCAGCGATCCAAACATCTCTCACACTGCGGGCAGACCCCCCCGTGTCAGCGGCTGGTCGGTATGTTTGAAGATCAAAGTAAAGTACAGTGATGTCAGTTCAGTGTGCAGACATTTCTTTCTTTGAATGAACCATGCAGCACAAACGTCAAGCTATCATGTAATTTTCCTTTCTGGCACGGCAGGCAGCCTCTGGTAGGAACTTTTATATTTTAGTCGGCTCTCTCCTGCACAACTGAAACAACTTCAGTGGCAGACATACAAATTAAAGGGTAACAGAGGAATGGAGAGGACTGCAAAGTATATAAAATGGCACATTTAGAGAGAAAATAATTTATTGAAAAATGTGAGGATTGTGACAGCTAGTAGTACATGTCTGCTGATCGAGCCACACAACATCTGGCTGTTGTACAAAAATAAACCAAAGAGTGAGTCGGATTTTATGGTCCACTGGGTTCCTATTTACATCAACGGGTCTCTGTTGGCATTAGATCTTAACCACCTGACCGGCCAAACAAGGACTGACTCTCTTCCCATCCTCCAATGAGGTGCTGCGCTGGATAAGCAGTCTGCCATAGGTCCCGCCCACCTGGCCTTTGGTCAGTCGTCCGGGATTGACACATACGCAGCCAATCACGTCCTAGGGACAGGCGAAGATGAGGATTTAAATTAAGAACTATTCCCACAATCTAGGTACTCAACTGTCCTCTATAATCTCTGTCCTCCTTACTCTTGAATTCAAGTCAACAATTTCATGTTTCACTTACTATAAATCGCTTTTCTGGTGTGTCTAGACTGTTAGTAAGTAAGGGAGCTCCGTACCTTAATGAAGTAGCGCAGCTCAGAGGGAACGATGAGGACGTCGGGGGTGAGAGGCATCTGGCCGTAGCTCTGCAACTTCTCATAGTCCATGTTCACCTCCTCCACAGGGGGGTACAGCGGGTAGTAGCTACACAAACAAAAAGGACACAGTGGCTGATGATGTGGTGTGGCTTCAAAACAAAAGCCTGACTATGAGCCCTGGTTATTATTGTTCCACTTACCTCCTCTGGGTCAGCATGTGCTTCAGGATGCGAGAGAATCTGTCTGATCCCGGAGCGCTACAACACAAAGAAGGATCACTGTCAACACAACACTGTGTAGTGATGACATGCATTTGACATATTTACCAGTGCACGGGATCTGATGCAACCATCCCTCGTGCTTTTTGGTTGAACCCGGACAGAACCTGACTTGAAGTTAGATCAAAGCAGGGCGAGTCATTTCTAACAAAGCTATCAGTGGGTCGTTCTGATGCACAGTTCTGCACCCTCACACAGATTTGCTCACCAGCTGATTTCCTCTGCACTCATGTGGAACAGGATGTCAGTGGACGTCAGGCCAAAGGTCACACCTTCAATCAGGAGGGTGCAGGGGTCGGGGACCAAGGTCACACGCTGCACAACACAGACAGATAAGCGTTACAAAGTGCACAAGACCAATTACGAGGTGTGGCTGCACTTTGAACAGAAAACATTTTTTCAGTTTAGTTCTACTGTTTGACTCTTGCTGATAAGCGGTTTGATATCTGGTAGCATGGTGAAAGCTATTTACCCAACTTTGGCCTTGCCATTTTCAATGCATAAAACAATTTTTCCCAATTGTAAAGCGTAAATAAAAGTTGATGGAAAAGTACAAGACTACAACTCAGGTTAATGTTAGGGCTGATAGGCCTTCTATTAGTTTGTTTCAAGTCTGTTGAGATCTACCTTGTCGATGCTAAACTCACATGTTGCCTACAGTCAACAGCAGAATATCAAAATATCCAGCTTTAAACTGGGTATTACAGCATATGTGAACCACTTCACTTTGTAATTTTCCAGTTGTGGTGGTGGGAGCGCCCCAGATAAATTAATACAAAATGAGACACTGCTAATGAAAAACTCTATGTCAATGTCAGATTGTTTTTGCAAGCCACTATTCTTGTAAAGGGGAAAATATCCAGGAAATCAAGGCCAAAGATATGCTCCTACAGTCCAGCTTCTCTTACCTGGGCCTGGTCCTTGCTCAGGTCTGGCAGGGTGAAGGGAGGCTGAGGGTAGATGAAGTGGTGGTGGATGTCTCTGTGCGAGGGAACAAACACCAGGCGACAGCCGACACTGCACGGGGGAGAGGTGGACCAGGGTTACACACTGACAAGGACACGGCTTCATAAGTGGTGAAAACACATTTTGGTGGTCTTGCATTAAATGAGTGCCAGTGTTTTAGACTGGGGCACAAATCTACAAGGTACGGTGAAGATGATGCCCGTTCGGGTGGCTGAGACGTACCTTTTGGTCCCTTCCACGATGGTTTCAATACATCTCATGAAAATGGCCTCAAAGGTCTCAGTCACCTGGGCTTTCTGGTGGAGGAACATTGAGATGGTCTGTTGTGAGTTACAGATCTAGACAGAGTTTGCTCCTCAGAGGAATGTTAATCCTGCAGAAATGTGAGCAGTTGACTTGGACTGGGCTGCTGGACAAATTTTTTTTAAGATTCTCCTTAGGTCCCGAAGTGTATGCACAGGCTGTAAGATCCCCCACAGATAATAAATAATTCATATTTTAAATATAAAAAATAGTTAACCAGAGGGCAAGACCAGACAGGGAATGGTTGAAGTCAGACTTGTCTAAAACAAAAAAAACCCCTGGTCTTTTGGTGCAGAGTTGATTGCTGTTGAACTTACCTCAATTTGTTCATGTTTAGAATCCACAAAAGGTCCCAGCTGAGGAAAAACAGAAGAGTGGAAAAAGAGTGGAGAAGAGTTGAGGAACAGACACACAGTCGTGTCATACAGACATGTAATAACAGAGTGGCTGAGGTTTAAAAGCTAGTTATTTGTGTTTTGCAACAGATACTGATGAAAGGCAGACATTTTGACCACATCATGCATCACTTGTTAGAGTTCTCATATTCTGCCCGAACCCGACCCGGGTCGGGTCGGGCCTAAAATTTACATGAATTGGGCGGGTCGGGTCGGGCTTCGGGTTCTGTGGGGGATTTTTTTTTTTTTAAATAAAAAAATAGAATTATGTGTTGTGTTATTGATTATGACGTTTCATTTTTATGTGACTGGTGGAGAGAGTGAGAGACTGGATTGGATTTGGAGGCTAAACTTTCAGTGACAGACAACCAGCTGTGCGAGCGCAGCGCAAACAAGAGAGAGAGTTGCAGCAGTATCCCGCTGTGCTGGCAGACTCGGCAGCTGGGACGGTTTTTGCTATGGGCGGTGCAACTGCCCAGGGCGCAATCTACTTGGGGGCGCACGAGAAAAAAAAAAAAATCTCCAGTTTTCTAGACTACCGTATTGACCCGCACATGCCGCGGCACCATCAGTCGGCATCAGGCGGGCCGGACGCGGCACCGTCCGATACCGCGCCCACCCGTCAGGTCTGCCGGATCTGACAGGTGAGCTACCTCATGCTGGCCGGTGCCGCGGCCGGCTCGCCTGATACCGACTGATGGTGCCCCGGTGCCGCGGCCGACCGGCTCTGCTAAATAATGGCGAATTTGGCGATTTTTTTTTTCGGGCTTTATCGGGCTGTCGGGCCTAAAGTTCGGCTAATTAGTCGGGTCGGGTCGGGCCTCGGGCTGGCCCAGTCAGGCCCGGGTCGGGTCGGGTCTTAATTTTCAGGCCCGATGAGAACTCTATCACTTGTGGCTCCTTTGTGTGGCTGTATGCCAACAAATATCGAGAGATGGTGATGCAGCAGAAACAGTGAACGTACCAGCAGGCAGACATCGGGACGGTCCCGGACAATGATGCTGATCAGGTCCAGCAGAGGGTCAAAGGTCAGGCTGTCCGATGGGGTGTACGGTCCACAGGCCACCAGTACACTCAGCGGCTCGGGAACTACAAGAGCAAAGATGACACAGTGAGAGACACAGAAAAGTAAAACGGTGTACCCAGGGTGATTACAGCTCTTTAACTAGGCTGGACAGTTACGCCCCATTAGGACCTCAGACCCGACCACCTGCACTGTTCAGGTCCATCCTCATCACATCTTACCTTCATCCATCTCCTGTTTCACCTCAGGGGAGTAGAAGGGAAGAGGCACTCCCTGAAAAAGACAAGACTATCAAGGAGACAGAAACAGGCAAGGATTTCTAATTACAAGTTAACTATACGGCTGTTTCCATCAATCAGTTTTTATGCACATTTTGCTGGGGTGAAGTTTATAAGCTCACTTGAGGTGGATAAACATTTCATTCAATAGAGAAAAAAGTGACATTTTTGGTCGTTTTATTTGCCGTAAACAGACGTGTTATTCCTTAGCAATTAATCTGAGTGTTTTAAGGAAATGCAGCTACTGATTTAGAAACTTTATCTTCTGCTTTTCATGCATCTGCAGTGAGCAAATTTGTTATGACGGGTTTTGTCGGGTAGAGAGCGGCTGACCTCATAGAGTTTAGAAGCCACCAGCCGTCTTCCTGTTGTGTTCATCCCCTCCATCACGACCACCTGGAACGCAGGATGGATGACTGACTTCATTTTAATTACATATACTGTGCTTGTCTCAATCAAATATATCATAAAATAAAATAAATAACAGAAGTAGCTGTCAGAGTTCTCGGTCAGACGCTGGGTGAGTCTCACTCCCAGGTCCTTGGCATGCTCTGTTCCTCTAGGTGGCGCTATAACCTGCTGCACACGAACCTCAGTGCACAGGCAAAGGAGAAACCACCACTCAGTGTGTGTGCTTGTCTCAACTCTTACAGCTACACCACATTTAGCAACAGTAAAATATATTACACTGAGCCTTTCTTACAAGAGTGCCCCCTGACAACAGATGCAAGAAACACATCCGTGACCCTAGAATATTTCTGTACCAACAAAATTAGGAATAAGGACACGAGAAGTATGAGCCAGGCGAGAAAATGACAGATGTCTCAGGAATTTTTGTTCTTTAACACAAACATCATACAGCATTATTGAAGAGGGAGGGATCCCTCTGCTCACCTGACCAGGAAACAGTGAGTACTCTCTGAGCTCTGATAGGTCGACGGACACTTGCTGCCCGCCTTGCTCTGGGCCCACCTCCAACAGAACAGACTGGGCGTTCAGTTTTCCATTACTGTCGCAGCACACCTGGCCCAACACAGTTATACTGTCCTACAGGTGGAATGACAGTAACACACACACACACACACACACACAAAATAAGCAAATATAAATTACACAAAGTCGCACAGTCATTTCTATCTAGCCCAGGTTAGTTGGAGTAAAAGATGGACAACGTGCAGAAAAAGCACAATTACTGCTAGTAATAACAACTAATGGTAGGCATGTTTTACCTGCAGGAACAAAGTGAGCAGAAAATACTTGGTTTATTATTCCTACAAAGGGCTGCCAGGTCTACCAGCAGCCTAGCTTCAAATTAAACATTTTACTGAGTCAAACAAGTACTGTCAAATTTTCAAAAGGATCTTCTTCACAGCAGCTATTTTGACATGAGTAGCAGGTTTAACTAAAGACAATTAAGATTCTCTTGTGTAAGTCTAACACATGAAATCTGATATTTCATGTTAAATGGCGACTGTGAAAAATGTCTATCGTTGTTGGTGTTATTACCTGAGCGGGCAGAGAGACGGGGGAGAACTCCTCGATGTTGAAGTTAGACCTCAGACTCTCCCCGAGCTCCTCAATCTTCTCTGTCAACACTGGTGAGGACAGACACCGACTGTTACAGATATGTGAACATCTCACTTCTATAACTACTCTTAGTACAGCCCATGCTGAAATAAACTGACAACATTTCTCCCATTTTCTTCTATACTTTTTATTTTATAAACATTCCCTACCGCAATCTCTTGACAAGATTTGGGTTTAGTCAAGAGTTCTGTATGATGTCTGCTGCACAGGTTATCAAGATATAAATTATCCTTTGCAACAAAAAAAATATCACAAAAGTATATGTGAAGTAACATCGGGTGCTGCAAGTACATAACATGAAGTCAGAGCAGTTTTCATGCTTATTTTTTAAGATCTAATTTGCAAGACTTTTTCAACATGATTAACTTCATTTTCTATAATTGACTTATTTTGCAGAGGAGCCTTGACCTGAGCTGAACTGAACAGTCAGGGCTGATTCTGTCTTTATACACATGTACGGATGATACAATTGTGCTTTTGCTTCCTCAGGAATTGAACTCTCCTCTTGTCGTCTCTCACCGTTTCGAACATCGCGCAGCCTCTGAAACATGTACTTGTAGCTGCAGTGGAGTGTGTCTTCAGGGCTTTCCAGCAGCTCCAGCTGGAGCCCTGAGCCTGGACTCTTCCTCCCTGCCCAGCGAGTGCCCTGGACAGCCCCGAACGTCACCACCACCTCCCCTTTAGCCCCGCGCTGGCTGTACTTCTGGGAGGGAGTTGCACTGCAAAAAAAAAAAAAAAAAAAGACAGGACAGTTGGGTCAAAGTATAGTATCCTGCCAAAAAAGAGGCTTAATTCTGAGAGGGAAACAAGATTGAGTATCTCTGTTTAAAAAAAAAAAAAAAAAAAAAAAAACTCATGTATGTGATTTAATTATTTAAACTAGTGAAAAAGGCTGTTTGCAAATTTCACCAAGAATTTCCTTGAAAATAGCGACATGGTCATAAAAGCTGGGATAGGACAGATCAGGAAAATCATTTAAGAAAATTGAAACCAGTTGAGCTTTACTGGGAACATGTGAAATGACATCATCCAACAGACAGCCCTCTTTCACAGCAGCCATCCTCACAACAAATAGCACACAGGACAAACTTGAACAGATTAACAGGAGATACTATTTAAAGCTATTAGATTATCTATTTTAACACTGAAGCGAATCTAAAAATATCTTAAACACCAATGAAAGAAGCTGGAGTTGTCACTTTCTCGCCAAGCAAGAACACCAGGCTTTGTAACTATTTGCAACTAAGAAACTGGTCACTGTGACGGTTAATGATAATAATACAGACTTCAGTGCCAACAGGATCACGGAAACAAAGTGACAAAAGTCCTTGACAACTGGATCCTGAGTAGTACATCTAATCTTGCTTCTTGGAGCCGAAAGAAGCAGATTTCTCTAAACTCCAGGTTAAAACACTCAGTTCAGTCAGTAAACCTGCTTTCTGTGGTGCCTCCAGGTGTGTGTTGTTTGCTGTTGCTGTACCTGGGAGAGAAGCTGGCAGGAGACAGCAGCAGGCCCGGGCTGGCCAGCAGAGCCGCACTCCTCTTAGAGTGAGGGTGCTCCGGGGTGGTGAGAGCACGTTTCTGGGAGCCCTGCGCACACACACACACCCACACGCAGACAGGCACACACACAAAACAAGAACAGCTGAGCATTTGTGGGCTGTATATCTGTGCAAGTACAGACCTCAACAGCGAGTGTACTCCCAAACTAACACGCTTTTAGATCATAACTCTGAGGTTCTTTTTCATTTTGCTACTCAATAACAACCTAAAATGATGTTATTTTTAATCAGTGAATTTTACACTTATGTACTCCCTAGATTTGTACGTGTATTAGCATCCATACAAAGGAGTGTTTTGAGTGCGCTGTCTATTTGCTATCTAATGAAGAGCAGCATGCACACACAAACACCGGCTCTGCACAGGTGTTAAAACACACACACACACACTTTAGGAGCTAATATAAGTGTGCAGACTCTTTCCTTCTTCAGGTTCGGCACCTGTTGTTGGGATGTGTGTGTTTGTTGTCCATGTCAGTGAGCTGACAATTCCCCACAAAATCATCATGACAGCTTACCTTGGCAGGAGTAGAGTACGAGTCAAGCAGATTCTCCTCCTCTTCTTCAGCTTTGATTCTGGACACAGTATGTCAGGGTTTATAACACAATGCCAACCGACCAGACAACAGATTAAAAAAGCTTCAAAAAGCCGTGCTGCTTGACACGGGTGTGTGTATGTGGTTTTGTTGAGGATACAAGTCCTGCAGTGAGTGGATGTCTCTGGTTCTGTTAAGCGGGTCCTCTCTCTTGATGCTGTGCTTGGATTTGCTCTTCTTGGTCAAAACCTGTGCAGCAAACAAACATACACATTAAACACATACTTCTTCTTTGAGGACACCAGTACGAGACACACAAATCCTCTGAAACAGTGAAAACCAATCAGTGTGTTCCTGTCACCTCATGCTCAAACTGCTCCAGGGTGTCCATGCTGAGTTTCAGACTGTTTTTGGTGGTGCTGAAGGCCACCCACTCCGCCATGAGCTCGTCCGCCTGCAGCCTGTTACAGAGACACTGCTCCAGCACTGAGGAGACAGGAGACGGAGAAGGAGAGATGCTGTTAATTGTGCAAATATAACAAACAGATCAAGGCCTGTGCAATAAGGCAACATAAATGTGTGTGAGGTGGAAAATGATCTCTGCTTTTCATTGGGAGTCTTGGGTATAACATTATAAGTTGATCAAACTAAAATGTAGTCTTATGTCCATAAATTAGCCCTGGTGATGTTGATGTAAGTATCAAGGAAGTCATGACAGTTTAATTAATTGTCATGCTTTAAATAGTAAGTCAAGTTTTGTGGACACACTGGAAATCTCTTCTGGATCTATTTGTTGACCTCTTTAACCAGCGTTTTCCTTTTACTTGCTGAAGTATCCTCACACCAAGTCACTCATACTCAGTGGGTGTGACAGTGACGCTACTCCTGCTTGCTGGATTGAACTATTAAATTCACATTATCATCAAATGTTAGGCTGCGTTACTCACTCTTGTCCAGTATGGACTCGTCTTGGCAATCCATGCCGAACATTTCCATCTCCATCTTGATGCTTTCTGCAGTGACCGACGCCATTGTCTAATTTACAGTCTGTTAGCCTAGTCTGCAGAAAATCAAACAATAAAGCTGTAGAAACCAGGACAGACAGCTGCAGGGTCCAGCGCTGTGCCGATAGTTTGCTAGTGTGGCCGCTCGGCGCTCCCTTCCGTCATAACAACACAACCACCAAATCTCACTCTGCGAATATCGACACGAATACCAATTAGCTGGAAAACGCAAGAATTATAGGCGATATCAACATGTATTTACTGTCTCTGCATGTTTCATTTTGCCGCGAAAAATAGCTGTCGGTGTTGGCGGCCGGAATTACGTCACTGCCAAAAACAACGTGAAGCGGAAGTAAACGCCACAGCCCGGACGTATAGCAAATGTATAATGTGCCACCTAGTGCCTTCTCCGGTTGTTTTTTTGTAGCTTTTCTTGACTGTCAAAATGATTGCACACCAGCCCTTATACACTATGAATGGGTTTATTTTAAACAGAATACGCCTGTTGTAGATTCACAGCATTTGGATATGTTTTTTTTTTTTTTTTGGAGAAAACTCTGGCCCTTGGACTGATCCCCACTGCATAATGCAAAATTAGTGTCGTTTGCTGTCTTTTAAGCCTAGGAAATTCAGATGGGACTTTCAGTCCTCTGTCAATATATTTTTGGGTGAAACTGTTTTGTTCAAGGTCTCTGAAACATTTTACTCCCTGTTAGACACAAACTAGACCAGACGCTCATTCAATCAATTTTAAACCTTGGGACCCTCACTAGGGAATTAAGATCTTTGCTCTCTTAGTTAAATATCAAATTGCATAATTATCTGCACTTAAAGTACTGAGAATAAACTATATTAAAATAGTGATTCTTCTACATTCTACACTTTGGAAAATTCCTAGTCAATTAAATATTTGTGTAATTAACCTATTGGTATTCCTAACTTTGCTGCAGACGTGTGGAAACCTCTCAGGGACCACTGGCTGTGCCTCAGCCTCTCTTTGGAAACCACTAGGGAAACACTCTGAATATGTACATTGTGTAAGCTATGTATATTTCCTTTGCTATACTCATTTCATGAACACAAAACACAAAAGGGCAAATATCAGGTGTGCGCAAATGTAGCCACTGAGTAAACTAATTCTTATTCTGGCCTGACTTGTTTCTACTAAAGCGCTCCATCTAAGGACTGTGCTAATATCCATGTCTGGGAAACTGGTTATGACAATGAATTCCACTGTAACACACAACACAGTGTAAGCAATAAAAATAAATATATTTCATAGTTATAACAGACATTTCAGTTATCTACACATTGTTTCACACACAGCAACACCACACCTTAACTTGCAAACAATATCCACACCAAGAAGTATTGCTTCCACAGTATTCACTCCAAGACCTTCTCAAATAAAAAGCAGATGTGATCAGATCTCATTGCTGGAGGGCTCCCTACTATCAGGGGTTTTCTCCACCTGTGGAGGTAATTAAAGAACATAAGGTTTGATTTTGGATCACTTGGACATCCAATATCTGAAACAAAGCTTGAGAACTAGTTTAGGATCTGTATAGCAACTGATCCTCACCGCACTGTCTCACTCACCTGGGCAGAGAAGCACCTGCTCCTGGGAGTGAACTTCCACGATGACACCCTCCTCAGTGACCCATGGAGAGATGCTGGTAGTTCATGAGTACCACGTACCTCAAATGCAGATATTTATCAAAATTTAGAGTGATATTTTACAAGTTCGCACATGTTTACTTTACAGCACACGTCAAAATGAAGTTTGTGAAACAGTCAAGTGAACCTCCTTTTGGCTATCTCAATCCAAAAGTCACATTTTGAAACCTCTGCACTGAAACTAACACCTGTTTTATTACATGTTTGGATTTGAGTTTGATTTTTCCTGTTAGTGTGTTTTTCATAACAAGGCAAAAACTGCAACAGCATTTAGTGTTTGCAGCTGAATGTTCATGTTTGGTGGTGAATATTCCCTTCTACCTCTTGAATGAACTCCTAGCTTGTACAGACTGATTAAATTCCTTCAGCATACCTTCATGCTGTCTAGGCAGGCAGTCCTGAAGTTCATGTTGCTGCTGCTGGTTATGATACTCATAGCAGAGCTGAGCATCACCTCAAAGGCCGAGTTCAGCTTCTCCTGGTCCTGACATGGCACCACACCCATGAACATACAATGATATACAGTATACTGTATGTAACACCTCACTATTAAACAGAGACTCCCATCCTGGCAGGTGTTGTGTATGTGTGTGTCTCAGACTCGGCTTGCCTTGCTTCTCTGACTTTGGGCTTTAAGTGTGTTCTTCAGCTCGGCCTGCAGGGCCTCTGTCACTGCCCGCCTGTTGTTGTTCAGAATAGCCTCTAGGTGGTGCTCTAACAGCTCCTCTGTGGCTGCACGAGATTGAAAAACGTCCCCGCTGTCACTGTGGACTGGATGCTAACATTATTAAGAGTTGTTTTGTTTTGTTGAGAGCACTGCTGTGCTCAGTATATTTGTTTAGGTTAGGTTGTGATTCCACCCACTTGCAAAGTATGGTACGGTGACATATTTTAAAAGTATTCATTAAAGTTCCACTTCTCTGCATAACACGTGTGTAGACCTTTTTGGAATTACAGAGACCAATTAATATGGTTTTAGCAAAAGGCTGGAAAAATAAAAGTACAACCAGGTTCAGCCAAGCAAAGCACATGCAGCTGCTTCTCACCCATAACATCAGATAGCTGGGAGGTAAATGGGTCACTGTGCTGGAGGAAGAGGAAAAGTGAGAGACCCTGCTGCACGGGGGCTGGACTCCGTTCCTGTTGTGGCTCGGCATAGTTTCCATGCTCTACAGTGTACACAGTGCCACAGCTGTCTACAAGATCTGCAGAGGAAATGTTAAAATAAAAGTCAGAGGAGAATAAGGGAAAACATAATTAACTTTTGTGATGACAATCTCTGCCAGTCCATACTGGTTAAAAGCTGCAGGGCCATTAAATCGGGCTGTAACAAGTACACCATGTGCGTAGCATTGTGGCAATGGAAGGCACATAGCTAGGTTGGGCATATTATAATAACCACTTACCTTTTGTTAATCATCTTAATACCTTCAGTATTAAATCACTCTGACACTTTAACCTTAAATTCATTAGAATTGTGTCCTGAGTCTGTCTGGGAAAAATAACCACATCAGTTCTTCAGAATGTGTGGCAAAGATCACAGGAGTATAGTTTTATGCTGCCTATTTTGTTAGACAAGGAAAATGGAAAAGCTGCTTGTTATTTTGTGCAACTGGATGTTGCCCAATTTATGTAAAACAGACCAAAAGCAAAATCAGTTTCCAAGAAATCACAATTCAGTACACTGCAGTGTCACGTTGTGCTGTACTACATAAAACCCTTTTGAACCAAATCATATTATAAACAGTCATATGTGCCATAAAGCTGCCTTACTAACACAACACACAGTATCTCTTGCATAGGACCCACCAATATTTATAAAGACCATCAGTATGTATGTGTTCTTCCCAGAAGTGTTTGCTGCGTACCCGTGCAGGAGGAGTAACGGAGGCCCTGCAGGCCGAGCTCCTCACAGTCCAGACGAGCAGGCAGCTGGTGGAGGAAGGCCGAGGGGCCGAGCACAGGAACATTACTGGGGTTGTACACCAACACTTGGTCACATATGGAGTCAAGGAAGAGTGTGTGCTCATGTCTGTCCTGTATATATGTGTGTGTCCATCTCATGATGCAATCAGTAAAGGATATTTGTATGTGAGCGAGATGGGTTGCCAGGTTGGGGTACTGCAGCACACAGGGGCTGAGCAGGGTGACGAGCTGGAGGCTGAGCTCCCCATACAGGCCGTGGTCCATGGCTTCTGGAGGGATACTGAGTGGCAACCTGGCTCCAAAGACAGGGTGGCCTCCCTGACACCAGGCTCCTCTCCCAACACACACTGGAGGCCTTGAAAAGACCAAAGAAAGAATCTAAGACATGAACGTGCATATATAAACCAATTTCCAATATGTTTTTTTAATGCTGTGGGTAAAGCAACACTAACACACATAATCACAGATGTATAAATAAGAGCATCAGTGCTACTGACTGTTTTTTGCAGGTAACATCCAAAGTCAGTGGGGGCTGGCCTTTCAGCAAAAGTCTGCTCTTAATTGTGACGCTACAAGAACAGATGCACCAAGTAATCAACTGATAAACACACTACCACACCAAATTCAGTGTAACACACAGTGATGGGATGCTTAGCAGCACAATACTTATGTAAAGGAGCTAAAATTGGTTAAATTATTAATTATGCAAGGTCATTTTTCAAGCAGGAGAAATTTGCTAGATTCACAATGTTTGTATGCTGTCATACCTAAATACACGTTGGCAGATCTCCTCATCTGATTTGAAAGAAAGGTAGATTTTGACCTGTGCAAATGACGAGGATAGTCAATATTTTGGTGCCAATCTGTAAGCTCGTCATTGGGAGTAAGTCTTCCTTTCCTACCTCTGTGTTGGCCAGACTGAATCTGTGGAGGAAAGCCTCTAAATGAGCACGCCTCTCTGCACTGAACTGTCCTCTAACCTGCACAGTACAAAAGAATAAACAGAGATAACACATCACACACAGACACAGGCTCACTGATCCAGTCATCATACATTACATTTAAACGGCATATAACAAATTCACATCTAGAACTAGATTCCACTGCACACCAGTTGTATTTAGGTCCAATTTGGTTAAAATAAGCAGCACTTGGAATAATTCTAGTCATAATATATAAGATCAGCAAAATATTCCCACATTAGCAGTCTTGAGAGTTTTCTGTGGACATTCTTAAGTTGCCATATTCTTGGAAAAATGCTTGGGGGGTTAAGTCTGGTGCTTAATTTGTTCAAGATGTTTCGCAGAGTGCTCAGCCACAGACATCGATTATCAGGGCAAAGGGATGTCTGTAGAAGACATTTGCCGTTGGAACAGTAATCTTCAAACACGGGCACCTGAAAGGAGAGGAGGACTCGGAGGGAACCGTGCAGATCAGCAAAGGCACACAGTTCCTCTGGGTCAGGTTCGGGGAAGGGGCCCGCACAGGGAGACAGTTTCTGATGCAATTCTGTGAGGACTGATGCAGCAAAAATGCAAACAAGTGTCATCCAGTAAATCGGAGGATGTGGGTATGTGACTATTTGCGTGTTTACATACCAGGTTGGAGAGTCTCCGTTTTAATACCTGAACACCAGGGGCCCGCACCCGCCACTGGGTCAGAAAAAGACTGTTAGATTATGTGAACATCAGTGACAGTTTAACTGGTGCTTTTAGGGCACGCTGTGGGTCAGACCTATCCACAATACCTTTTCTGGAGCAACAAAACAGGGTTTATGTGGGGATTAAACATTCCTGTTGTGCAACTT
Source organism: Myripristis murdjan (assembly GCF_902150065.1). Lineage (NCBI taxonomy): Eukaryota > Metazoa > Chordata > Actinopteri > Holocentriformes > Holocentridae > Myripristis > Myripristis murdjan. Next base: position 25,811,477 of record NC_043989.1, read on the forward strand.
GCACAGCTGGAAACAGTTTGTTCAAAAGATGTAAACAGCTTGTTTTCCCGCTGCCAGAGCATTTGTTGATGCTTGGACATTTTTACACAGTAAGACATGCCATAGCCTTAGTCAGTTAGTTAGTTAGTTAGCTAGGGTTATTTTTTGCACAATTTAAAATACATAAAAATAATGAAGAGAGCAAACACCATACACCGCAGTGGGCTTCACTGAAGCCTCCACCTAACTAAAGATAGAAATTTCACAATATTACACAGAACACAAAATTAAAAGACAGGAAATTAAGTGTGGAAATTACTATAACCTCTATCATGCTTCATGAATGGCGTGAAACACATCATCTGCCTCACAAAACAATAAGCTGTATCTGTACTTTTCCACTTGCAAAGTAGCGACAAACTGTTGAGCGTGCAAATGCAGAAGTGTCGGCAGAAGTCACCCGTTTATCTGTGTCAGATGCTGTGCAAAAAGACAAAAGACAATAAGCAGTTTCCTCATGTGGGCTATAAAACTCTATTGCATACTCAACTCAGGAGGCCAGTCTCTGCAATGCAGCAGCGTGTGCATGTGGACACTGCTCCTCTCCATGGAGACTTATTGAGCTCAAATAAATAACCACAAAAGACAAGTGAGTCTCATCATTTATTGAAGTTCCACCAAAAACGCAGCACCCCAGATGGCACCCTGATGAGATTCCTTTCTCTGCCTTCGGATGTACAGAAAATGCTGTGCAAGTGGACTCTGGGAGTCTGACATCGCTGCCTCCACACAAAAAAGTTTCAGAGATGAGTCACTGATAGATCGAGGCAGAGGGAGTCATTGCCGACATACCCGTGACACAGAATTCCTTGAAGGGTGAGACCTTCTGTCTTTTACAGATAACAACATTCAAATGTAGTAATTCTCTATCTGTGGAAGGTGACATAGTCCATAAAGGAATAGAAATCGATGAAATGATTTTACAGGGTAAAATATTGTATGACTGATAGGTTACTAGAACTGAGGACACCAAATAATCACAAATTTCACTTGGTAAAATATAGAGAGAAAGATGATTCATAACACAGTGGTCACTGCTAGTGATAAAAAATGGGCAATCAGTGCAAATATAAAAGTTATGAGAGCAAATTATGGTGAGGACAGCCTAAACCAGCTGAAAGAACGGATAGATCATCATGGTTTTCCAGATAAAGGAAGTTTACCACAACGTCACAAAAGGGAAATTTCTAACGTGTGTGAGTGTGTGTGTATGTGTTAGTGTGTGTGTGCTCACACATCAGCATACACATATCGAGTACGGATGTAGAAAGCTAGTCCACAAAACACTACTGCCACCTCTGTCACAGTAACAAAACCACTGGCATTGATTATGGTACTAACCGGTGAGTATCACTTAACCAACAATGATGTTACGTACCATAAGAGTGTTTCAATAAGAGCTGGGCTGGGCTGTACCTCAAACACAAACACAAAGCTAAAATCAAAGCCTTAACCTGGTCGTGTCAGACTGTTGCTGATCACAGCAAAAGAGAGAAAACAAAGAAAAAGCAAGTAAAGGAGGGGAGAAGGAGGGGTCAAAATTGAACTGTTTCATGCAGACTGGAAAGTGCATTTTCTGTGGCCAAATGATGTCAAGAGTGACAGACAACAGCAGGCAGGGAGAGATAAAAACTAATGCAGTCTCTCAGTGTTTGAAAAAGGGCTTGCTGGACCCAGACCTGGATCTGCCCCTGCCACTCATTGTAGTGAGACCACTTGTTGAAACTTGACATCACTGTATAAAATGACCCAATGTGACCTTTAACATAATCACAGCTTTATGAAACCTTAGATCCACAAAATAGAGGATAAAAAACAAACACTGCAACAAACTGTAATATTGAATTGCAATACTTAAGAAACTCATACATATCGAACTGGCATACAATTATCATTCATGATAGTATCAAATAGGAGATAAACACATCATCGTAGGGCAATTCTTTAGGCACTTGGATATTTAGACCCATGTGTAAATCTCTACTCCACAGATTATGAATCTAAGAGCAAAGTTTTATACCTTGCACATGGATTTCTAAAGTACAGCACAGATGTGTTTCTCAGCTGACCCCGGGGATACCACAGGGCTCAGTAGTGCAGCTATCTGGGACTTTCTCCGGCTTACCAGAGCAGTTTTGGTCAGCAGGACCGGGTCCAGTCCACAGCAGGACCAAGAGTCCGCCTGCAGACTTCAAACCCTGTTGCACTCTCTGCTTCCTCAAAAGCATGAGCAGCCGTAAAACCTGAAATTTCAATTGCACAGACAGAGCTAGCTTAGACGTCAGCCGAGGTGAGTTAGCTAAGTTAGCTAGCAGGTGGCTAGCCCTCCTGTTGAGCTCCAATGGTAGCCTATTGTAAAATTTAATGTGGAACTGTGCGGCAACAGCCAAATATATTAACAAACAGCAATAATTACTCAATTATCTAGAAAAATTACCTGCTGTATTTCTTTAAGCATCTTTACTGTCGCCACCGTCACCAGACAGCTGCGACGCTGGCTGCCCGCCAAATGCCGCGCCGTGCCATTGGTCCGCCGGGCCTTTATTCTGAAAAACCCACAGTCGCAATAATGTCCATTATTACTACAAAACAACAAAACAAACACCCACTGCGCCGAAAACACACACTGTGCAGGTGTTGGAGTTCAGTGACTGCATGAGGTTTGCATCCATCTCTGTTTCCCCTAACCTTAACCTGCCTTAACTTAACAACTAAATTTATTTAAGTGGACTTTTTTCGGACTATTGGGGGTATTGCTCGCTCTGTACATTTCTCATTTACAACACATAAAAAGGACGATGTCTTGGTAGGTCAGTTTATTTAGATATGTTGCAAATAACTGCAACATAATGGGTGCTATTTACTGCACTGAGAAGCAGGAGCCTTTCATAAACATATCAACCTTTCTTGTTTTCAGAGCCAAGTAAAACTAGCTTTAATTCAACACCTAGATAAATGTGTAGGCTAGTGCATTAAGAAGGTAAAAATGACCTGATTCTGTGATTTTTTTTTTTTTTTTTTTTTTTTTTTTGGGCCATATTTTAACATCTACAATGCTTTCTACACTATAGTAAGTGTAGGTTATTCTGCAAAAACATTGTTTGTGACCCTTAGCAATGTGAAATTCATGTTTCATGGTCATAGGTTTTGCAAATATCACTTTTTGCATCACCGCCCCTAGAATGCATAAAGGAGGTCAAGATGACCGTATTTATTTCCTTTGGGATTTTGTTTTTCTTTTCAAATTGATTAGTTTTTTTGTCTGATTCATTCATAAGAACATTTCATCATTTGATATGCAAATTCAAATCATTCATCTTTTTGCCCCACATCACTTACTCTGAATTTGCTGATATCATCAGTGTCATCACATTCACAATCACATTTTTTAATCTAGGAAAATCTAGAATAGTAGAAACAGCTCTCAATAAAAATCAGTCCAGTACAACAGCAGCACTAACTATGAGCTCAATGCCAAACATAGAAGTGAATGAACACCTCTATTACTGTGCCATAAGGAAAACCTGAGCATTATAGGCAGCAGAAAAGTAAACGTTATGGCAGAACAGTTGGATTGGATTGTATTAGACTGTGCAGATGGACGTAATAAAGTAGCCACTGGGCGTAGTCTGTATCAGAGATATTCAAGTATTCTTTTCTCAAGACTTCAGAGAAAACCCCCATGCTCACAGCCACATCACTGTGGGAAATGGGAAAGTGTGAGGTGACTACAGGGGAAAGGAGACCTCAAGGAGCAGTAAAACTTTAGTGGTGTAAAATCTGCCTTAACGCCACAGATAGGAAAGTCCAATCTATGTGTGTTAGAGCTTCTGTGCTACTCCTGTCTGCAAAGAGTGCAGCAACATGATCTGTCATAAGAGCTGATGTAGATGCACACACCAACACACTTCCATACACAAAAACCAGACCATTCTCAGTAAGTCCTAAACAAAAACTCTGATGTTCTGACATTAAATCTTTTCTTTCTAAACATTCTTAGTAAACACTCTCAGTAAATGTTCATGGGAAGTGAAACAATAAATATTATTAAAAATGAAAACACTTGTGTATGATGTAATTCTTAGCTTGAAATTAATTAAAAACAGGGCATCTTCACTAGGATGAAAACCATTGATCTCAGTATGGGTTATTATAACCCCCTTTATGCATTCATGTAGGTTTTTTGCATGCATCCTGGGGTTAAAGCAGATTAACCAACTCATTATTGCTTCTAAGAATCAACCTCACAAACTTTAACAAGCCACACTTGAAGCTGATGGTGCTGTTTGTCAGAGTTAAAAGCTTGCATGAATGTTGATGAAAAGTCTTCCAGCTTCTTATGGTCAATAATAAGTCAGCCTATAGAATGACAGGAAATGGCATTTATTGGGTATTTAATAGCAAAGATTACATAACAAGATCGGCAAGTTTGAATATCTCATAAGGTCTGTTTTAACTTTGGTCAATGGAGGGGCCAAGTTCAGTGTCATTTTTGGCTAGTTCTATATGTACACTCCACGCAACAAAAGGTTGCTATGATACACATCACATGGTGATTATTCAAAACAAATGTCTCCCAGCATAGATCTGCATCATACAGAGAAGCTCTGCAAACTTCACAATCAATTAGTTGAGGGAGGACGGACTAGAGGTTATTGAGTTAGGGATCAGCAATGCTTAATTTGATCATTTATATTTCAGTATTACTCAGAAATCGGTTCTTCACAAAGGAATTGTCATTTTACAGAGCTGGTTTCATGTTTTTTTTCTCCAAGTGATCAAAAAGTACACACTGAAGAAAAATGAATGTGAGCATTTTTTTTTTTATTGATCAACATTTTAAATCCAGTGGATCATAGAAAGGTGTCAGAGAAAGAAAAGTAAACAGCAATATATTTTTTCATTTTGCCCATTTAGCTCTCAAAGTTGTTATGTGTGCAGATGTATAAGGCTTTTGCTCTGGACAAATCACTTTCCCTCTTTCTCAGACCACTCCTTGTATCCTCCAGCATAATTGCGCGCACTGAAACAGAGGACAGAGGCACAGAGGGGGAGAGTTGTCAAAAATACACAGCTAGGTAAGAAGGAGTCATGTGTTCAGTGGTGATATATAAAGCAGAAGCAGGGAGGCTTGTTAGGGTAACACAGGAACCAGAGACTTGAGCTGTCTGCATATAACAGAAAGACGAGCTGTGTTTACTATGTGCAATGATAACCAATATTTCTTTCTTTATTTCTTTTTACCTCTTATATCCTAATTCTCGTGCCGTGTCTGTGGCCAAACCTCCTCGTCTGCCCATCTGGCAGTGAAACACCAGCTCTGGGGCATCCAGCGGTGGCTTGGTCACCCCGTAAGTGGCCTTGAATTCTGCAGGATCCAGTGCCAAGGCGTTCCCGACTGCATCAACTGGGGGAAGAAGGAAGCAAGAAAGCAAGAAAGAAAGACAGAAAGAAAGAAAGAAAGAAAGGTAACTGTTGGATCAATTGGGAGAGGGACATAAACAGCTATTCTGAAACCTTTTGTAACCTGAAAAATCGGCCAACATCAATACGCTGCCAACTGTTGCATTTCCCTTAGTCCAAGTGAAACCCTAGCCCTGCATCCTGAGGAGGACTATGGTTTTAATTAACATGCATAGCAACTGATAAAACACAGGACAAGAAAATGAAGCACCACAAAGCAAAACCAGCATAGCGAGACAATGGATATTCTTTCTTTTCCACAAAAATGAGTGGGTGGTGCTCACCTGGAATGTGGATGGATCCTGGGATCCGTCCTTTATCCACCTCCTCTTGAGAACGGACATCAACCAGAAGGAGGCTCTGGCCCTTCTCCAGGAGGACTTTCAGATCTTCATAGGAGATATCCTTGTTATCTGGTGGTGGGAGACGCACACAATGTGGTTGCGCTGGAAGAACTCTGGACTTTATTGTTGGACACCCACAGTGACATTGCACCATTTACTTTTTTTGCCAAGACAGATTAAGCTGTAATTGATAAGCCTACGTCACAAGCATAAGAATTCATTAAAAGACTTACATGAGGTGGCCACTGTCTGTGTACTCATTTCGTAAACCTGGAGAATGATACCTTGACAGTAATATTGTCATAAGAACTGTCAGAAATCTCTGTGCTACTTGATGTTATTTTCTTGTTTTATTGAATTGTTAAATAGCACTGATGTCGATGTCAGATCCCTGGAATGGTGATAACAGCCTACAAAATGTGGGACAAACCTGTACAAGGTGCATCGTGCTGAGCACAGATAAAAACTCAGACTCCCACCTCCATCTTCATGGAACATTCCACTTAAGAAGATTGCTCCCTCATGTTTGTGTCTGTACTTTTACATCAGACACGGTGTGTGAGTAAGGGCACAATACCCTTGCTTAACCGTAATGTGGTATGGCATGCAAACGCTAACTCATGGTCTGCTTCATTAAATGGTGAAATTCTTAACTTGAGATATTTGCAAGTTTGAACAAGTTTGCAGTTCTGGGATTAGGATAGGTTTAGTTCCGCCAAATACTGTCTAATGTCTTGGCAGCGAATCACACACACATGAAATCAACTGTGGTAAATAATAAATTGGCTCTCTTCACAGGTCCCATAAGGAAACACTGAATAAGCCAAAGCTAAGCCAAAACCTCATAGTTTCACAAACAAATCAGTGACATTTGGGCTTTTGCCAGCGTGTCCTATCTGTCACCACCAATAGACTGCCCCCCGTTTGAGGAGACTGACGGAGAACATCACTACTGGCCAGTAACCTAGGTGACTGGTCAGCTCAGCAACCTTTTTGGAAGCAGGACAAGCCAGTCCAGCAATAAAGCTGCAACATTAACGCCAACTTCTTCAGCACCAGGTTCCTTGAGTAAATGTCCCATTCTTCCTGTGTCTTCTCTGTCTTAAGTATTTCTTTTTCTGTGAATTTTTTTTTTTCATTTTCCACATGTGACGCACTTTGTAACTGTATGTTTTAAAAAGAGCTATATGAATAAACCTTTATTTACTTACTTACTCATTATTTCTCCCAAAGACTTTTTGAAAAATCAGTGTTTCAAGAATGTTACGGCTTGAATGGCACCAACCCCCTACACAATATACCGTTTTATTATATATATTGATTCACATTCAGTTTTTTCATCATACTGGTACAAGTTAATCTTCGTTTCATCTGTCCAAAGAACCTTTTCCAGAATTGGGCAGGCTTTCTTTTAGATGCTTTCTGGTAAAGTGTAATCTGGCCCTCCTGTTCTTGAGTGACACCAGTGGTTTGGACCTGTTCACCCTCTGTATTTATTTTCTCGCAAATGTCTCATGACTTCCCTAGATTTTGTGAATGAGTTTTTCTTCACCAGGGAAAGAATTCTCCGGTCATCCACTTTAGACGTCTTCCAGGCCTTTTGGTGTTGCTGAACTTAGAAGTGCATTCCCTCTTTTTCAGGATATACCAAACTGTTGATTTGGCTACTCCTAAAGTTGTTGTGTGTCTGCTAGATTTTTTTTTTTGCTTTTTGAGCCTAATGACGGCCTCCTTCACCTGCATGGACACCTCTTTGGATTGTATGCTGAGGGTTCTGCTAAACAGCTACCAAATGCAAGTGCAAACAATTGCAAATAATTTCTAACCTATTATTTTCTTAATTTGTCATAGAATAATGAGGAAAAAGGCCACTCCTGGCCCTGAAACTGCTTTTTAGTAAAGTGTCCAATGACTTAAAAAGGGGTGACGATGTACAAAACTGTCTGTAATTCCTAAAGGGTTAATGCCATATTTTTATTCAACCCCTTAAATTAAAGCTGAAAGTCTGCACTTCAATCACGTCTTGATTACTCCATTTCAAATCCACTGTGGTGGTGTACAAGGGCAAAATTATGTATATTGAGTCATTGTCCAAATACGTACAGACCTAACTGTATATTGTATTTTATGAGTGAGAAAAAAACACTCATTCCAAATAAAACTGAACTAAAAATAAAAACTTAATTTGGAAAAAAAAACAAAACATGTAGTGTACTGAAATAAAAATAGAAACTAGACTTCATGGGAAAAATGAAAACTAACTGAAATGATTTTGTGTCCTTACAAAACCTACTGAACTAAAACACAAATATAGAGGAAATGCCTTCAGTTTTAGTCTTTGTCAATTTGGTCAAATTCATCAACGCAGCAGGCATGAGGAGGCATTGGTGCTTCATGATTTATGCCCCTTTTCCACTAGTACCTACTCAGCTCGACTCAGCTCGACTCGGCTCGACTCTACTCGGTTTAAGAGCTTTTCCATTAGGTCGTAGTACCTGCTAGCAGGTCCCATTTTAGCACCTACTCAGCCGGGGTTCCAAGCGAGCTGAGTCGAGCTGAGTCGAGCTGAAAATGTGACGTTAACGCCGTGCAGGCAACTGATTGGACAGGGAGTGACGAGAGCGACTCCCGCACGAAAACAAAACCCGACATTTAAAAAAAAAAAAAAAAAACGGCAACAGCGGCCGTGCGTCAGTGAAGTTGTCAAAGTCGGAAAATGGCAAGCAAACCGCGACCGCGGTCAAATAAAGACGTGGAGACTTTTCTGAGCTTGTTGGCGGCCCAAAGAATCCAGAGCTGGACGGTGCGCCGCGACTCCACCCACGGCGAGGTGCGACTCAACTGTAATGGAAAACCACCTAAACCGTGTCGAGGCGAGTAGAGTCGAGCCGAGGCGAGCTGAGTCGAGCCGAGTAGATACTAATGGAAAAGGGCCATTAGTGAGACTGGGATGTTTACATGTACCACCTTTGTACCACCTCTGGAAACTGACCGACTCTACACTGAACTGAAGACAAAAATCAAAATTAAAATAAAAACTAATGAAAAACATAAAACTAATAACTCTGATTCCAAACCCACACTCCTGGTCATACTCCTGCCATACCTGAAAATCAGGACATTTATTTCTTTGTGGCTCACCTTGCCATGACCCATTCACTTTCTATGGCCATAGACTCCAGTGTTACAATTCCACAGTAAAAATACCATTTCAAGTGTCCTATTGAATGACCTGACACAGACACCGCTCACAATGTCAAAGCCTTTGTCGAGGGACTTCAAATGTGGTTTTCATGATATAAAACGTGTGAACTTTCATTCATTTTAAGGCAGTAAAACAAAGGCAGGAAAACCTTAGTGAGCCATGGGAGAAGTCTTATTGTAACTCCTGGCTGTGATTTATGCTTGTCTTGAAATGGCTCTAAACAAAAGGATGATGCTCCTTGGCAACCTGTGGTGTTAGCTGGTTTCCCAGGTTGTCTTTGGGTTGAGCTTAGATCTTATTTTTGTGCTGAGTCACTCTGACTAACCTTCCCCTCATTTGACATATCTATAAGAAAATGCTAGCCAAGTATTATTATAGCAAACACTGCTTTTCCTCACCCAGCGCTTGCCAGTTTGAATGATTTCATATTTAAGACAGTGTAACATGTAGTTAATGCCAGTAACATGTAACATAACTGTCACAAGGCCTGTCACTACAGTGTGATAACTACATTATGTGAGGAACTACAACAGGTTGGCTAACGTCACAGCTCCTTCACCTCATTCACAAAGTCACACAACTCAGACACAAGTGAGATAAGTGAACAGTCGTAATACACTGAAATGAGAGAAAGGCTTTTTGCTCAGTGTGCACACTCACCTGCGCTTGCCATTGTGTCTTTCTGTGTGTGTGTTGTGTTGTGACTGTGTGTGAGAGCTGTGCTGTCATGTTTTAGCACCGCGTCTTCCTCATGCCGCCGTCTGCTGACGCCTTATTGGCTCGGATATCAATGGAAGGCGGGATCTATAGTTCAGTAATTGACTAAACGCTTAGCCAATCAGACCAAGCGCTCAGTTTCGACGCGTTTCAAAATAAAAGTTGACACTTGATTGAAGACTGCGGCTAGATAATAAACACTGGTTATCATTAAGACAAATGACATTCTAAATTTTGATATTCCTCATATTTTTTATACAAGTAAAAATGTAAAAAACCAAGAAGGATTTGTGGGGATTTATACTGATTCTTGTTATTTTGATTCACGAGTCTTATGTGAAGACTTACTTTGCTCCTGAGTATTTTTTTTTTTTTTTTTTTTTAATGTTTGACTTTTGTTTAGAAGGCAACTGGCCAATTATACATTTCTGTACATTTTCTGTGTGTAAAACCCCATACCTCATTTATTTATTTTTATTTATTTATTTGTTCTTTAGTCTACTAACAATGACATCATGATGCACTGTTTGTGTGTGTCCTCTATGAGAAGTTCTATATTCATAAATACATGTTCAAAAAAAAAAAAGAAAAAGTGAAGAGAACATACAAATTAACACTGATAAACAGACACAAACCCTTACCAGCAAAAACTATGACTCAAACAAGACATTTTACACACTTTTATTAAAAACAGGCTTTAGTTCATTACAAAAGTTTATATCAGTATATCTTAAAGTTTAATACTTACAATTAATTTAATCTACTTTATGATTAAAACACTGTAAACCTACAGAAGTTAATTTGCCAGCAAATAAACCTGCAGTTTTTTTCAGGCACAAAACCAACGATTGCTAGCCATTTGTTAGTGTTATTCCACAAACTGCAAAGTTCTTTTTCTTTACTTTTTTAAAAAACATATTTCAGTACAGAGTAATGTACATTCCTTGAAACAGGAGCATAAAAACCTATACATTTTATGACTGGTTATGGCACTGTCCCCCTAGAGTTTTTTGAGTCCTATGTAGCTTTGTTGCTCGTCAGCTTGTTGCTGTATGACGTGGTGTCTCGAGGGACCTGTCGCTGCAGCTGGGACGGATGGTGTCTGTACTCCAACGCTCTGGTTCACTGTTTTCCATCTTTGGTGTAAGAAGGATTCCCCAGCCCCTCACTTGGATCCGTCTGTCCTTTGTTTGCTGCTCTCCTCTTCCAGAGGATCACAGCTGTCACGGTGAGGAGGAGGAGGAGGAGGATGGCCACTCCTCCCCCTATAACCCCCCCTGTCAGTGTTTGGTTGGAAGAATCGGGGGGGTCATATCTTTGGCAGGAGAACTCTGTTGCGATGCTGTGTCCTGCCTTGTTCACTGCCTCCACACACACCCTGGCTCCAGCCTCCAAAGACCCCAGCAATCCCCGTCGCTTTGTGTCACCAAACTCCAGTGGTTTGCTTTTAGATCCCTTGACCAGCACTCTGTACCCAGTTACCACCGAGGAAGGGGCACACCACTGGACCTCTATCTTCCCACTGCCACCCTCATCACTGACCGGGACCAGCGCTTGAAGCTGTGGAGCATGAGGGGGCTGGTCGGCCCCACTGACTCCAGGACAGAGGCACCCAGTTCGCTCTGAAAGACTGATGCAGGGCTCCTGATTTTCCACGCAGGGGTTGTACTGGCAGGGCCCGGAGTTATACATGAGGACGGGAGTTGCGCTGGGAGAAGAATAGTAGTCATAGTCACCATCAAACTCAATGGGAGTCATGATTCGCGGTTGTTTGGGAGGAATGGGAGTGGGAAGAGCATGGGCGTTGAGGATGAAAGGAGGAGAGGAACCAGAGGTCAGGAGAACAAGAAGCACGGCCAGGTTCCTGTACAGTGACATCATCTCTGTGGACAGAAATAACAGCATTGATTCCTGAGAATGGCAAAAATGATGTAGCATCAAATGGGTTGGTTAATGACACGGTGAATATTGTGTTCTTGACAGAGTCTAATAGAGAATATCAGTCTTCCTCTATGCTGATTCAGTTGCAGCTTGTGTAAAAATAATATCTGTAGTGCCAGTTCTTAGAGTCTTAGAGGAAACATAAAGAGAGGAAGTGGAAACTGGTGGGAGAAGGTGGAAAGAGGAAAATGACATCACTAGAAGTTGTAGCAGTTGGCTCATCGTTGAATCAAGAGTAGTAACAGCTGAGTGACATAGTGACTCAGCACTCAAAATAGCACATCGAGAATTAACCAAGATTAAATTTAACTTGGATCGTGTTGTGACCAAAATTAAAATAGCCTTGAGCTATTTTAGCAGTTATTAAGATGATTGTTTGGCCACGCCATCCAATACAGATGCTTCCCAAGTTAATCCTGTCAAAACTATTCCAAGCAATACACTGTGTATTTTCCTGGTTTATCTGGAAAAATAAGCATCCTAGTTTAAAATGACAAAACCCCAACTCCAACAAGGTGGATAAGTTGTACAGCAATTTACAGTAATGTCACTGGGCTTTCCAATTAAATGTGATCACCAAATACATTACAGTCCTCTGCAGATTTAATAGTGTGTGTGATCATGTATTCATGTTTTTTTTTTTTTTCTATGTGGCGTACAGTTTAAGTTTAAAGAATATTTCATAGTCAAAAATGTACTCGAGTCCTTAAATTGCATATGCAATTTGGAATAAGTTCACAATGTATTTTTTTTTTTTTTGTCTCCTGTTACTAGTTATCCCAATTTTGAGCACATTTGCAGAGATGCGGGTTTTATGGATTGGAAGGCATCACAAAAATTCAAGACGCACATATGGACAAACCAATAAAATTCCCCCAGCAATTACAAGATGAGTTTCATATTTCCCCAAAACACTTTTATTGTTGTCCATCAACTGAGGACTTATTTGAACTTTCTATAAAACTGGCATGAATTTAAATCTACTAGAAAACCTTACTGTGAGAGCATCGACACTTGTTAATAGGTTAATAGTGATTACCTATACATATTATCAACTGCTTCTGGTAGATAAAACAAAATAAAGTAGGAAGTATAGTCAGGAAAAGGATCTTGGAGTTGTCCTCTATAAACATCTTTATAATGGCAAGAAAATCACCGGATCAAATAAATCACATGAAATATTTCAGAATTACATGCAACTCCCAGTCTACACAGCAAGTTTGATGTTTTGTGCACTTATTTTTAATTTAATTAGACAATTCCCACTACTATGTTTTGGTCTTTAGTCCACCCACAGATGGATAGAAAATAGTTATGAATCCAATACAAGGTGGTCCTGGTGTGGCAAAAACAGCAAGCAGCTCAGGACCACTGTTGTTTGCTGCACATCTGTCAATCCTGCATTCATGGCTTGATGTCCACTGACTGTATGATTATGCCATGAAAAAGCATAGCCTGTGGTTCCTTTTGAGAGATTATCCCATGTATTTCAGGGAACCTGATGAGTTTGTTAGGACGGGCTCCTCTTTCTGTGGGATTTGTTTGTGAATAGCGGTGCAACCTTAACTATTTTTTTTTTCAAGGAATGTGTACTTTACTCAAGTCTCTGTTTATTTTCACTTTAACTACACTACATTTTGAAAACGAAATGCATACTTTTACTCCACTGCAATTGCCCTGCCTACCTTTGTTTGCTTGTTACAAAATATCAGGGGTGGGTTGCTGGATCTGTTGTGAATGATGGGTTTTTTCCAGCCGACTAGTATGGACCCAGTATCTGTGATTGGAAAGGAGCAGCCGATCATTATTTAAGCCGCAAGCAGGCACTGAGCTGCATACAAGAAGACGTAATCAGCCGTAGGGGACAGCTGTTTTGTCTTTCTGTTCGTCTCTTTATGCTCATTTACATCCACAACCTTATGACTTGCTTTAGTGAGGAGAAACTCACACCTCGTGCCTCTTGCCTGCCTTCACCACAGTCCAACAATAACATTTTAAACGCCCTTTTTGTCAAATACGCCTGGAGATTGTACCCCCCCCCCCCCCCCCCCAAAAAAAAAAAAAAGAAAAAGAAAAAAAAAAAGGTTCTAAAATGTGGAAGAAGCTGTGCTGCGTTCAGAGAAAGTTGGGCCTGTCTTGTACTTGACAAACTCAGCAAGCATTCTTTCGGTTAGAGTCACTTAAATTTCAAGTTTATTTTGCTGAAAATTTGAATTATGAAACTGAAATATTTGCTACAAAGCCCACACAATAAAATTTTTAGTTTGTATCACATTTTAAAAAAATATTTTTTTACTGTCTTAATCTTGATGTCTTCAAGAAAATTTTATTTATTTATTTATTTATTTATTTTTTAAAATTTTATTTATTTTACAGAAGCTACTTTTCAATAAATATCAGGAGGAAAGGGGCTTTTTTAAAAATTCAGCACAATTTACTTTCACTTTTGAATACTTTAGTACACTTAATACCAGATACTTTTGGACTTTTACTTAAGTATTTGTGAAACAGTGACTTTCACTTTTACTCAAGTAGTTTTCAGATGAAGAATCTTTACTTTTATTTAAGTATGAATTTTGATGACTTTTTACCTAACAGGTTGTGAATGGCCTGCAGTAACTTTGACTGGCAGAGAATGAACTTGCTAAGTGAATAAGGAAGGGTTGAAGGAAGAGTACTTCATTCAGTATATATAAGTATGCATAACATTCACTATTGTATTGTGTTATATGTAGGCCTAAAGTATAGTTTATTGTCTGACATGGTCTCTTTGTTTCAATAAAAAAGAGGAAAATGAAAACAGAAGATAGAACAGTGACATGTCAGTTACAGTAGAAAAGAACAACAACAATGGACTACAGCGGCACTAAGGGTAAGAAACTAATTTTAACTTTTTTTTTTTTTTTTTTTCATTTTGTTTTAAATAGAGAGATGGGCAGTATTTGTATAGCTGTGAGGCATGTGACCCAGGCCTGATTTCAGCCGCCAGGACTCCTCAGACACTGTTTTAAACATCACAATTCAGCTATAAATAGGCTTTGTGCATCAGGAAACATGTTAATCTTCTAACGTGACATGTAACTATGCTCATACAGCCCATTTGATAGAAACCCGTTTACATACTGAAGACAAATGCGGTGTCCTGGAGATTAAAATAAAAGCCTTGGTGACCCTGTCAGCGCTCCATTCTGTCCTGGCAGCGGGCCAGACAGATTCTGTGGGAACCCGACGCTCAATTCAACTTCAAAGGTCTCGCCTGCTTTTAGGGAAGGCGAGCTTACACTGGGACTCAGAGGGACCTCTCTATTGCCTAAGTTAAGTGGCCGCCACCGACGAGCACATCTCCACTAATAAACATCCAGCCTCCCTGTGCCTCGCAGCTGAGCTCAGCAGACGTGTCACCATAGCAATGGAGTGAGCAAAACAGAAAAGACAGCAAGAGGGATGAAAATGGGTTACTGTACCTGTTGGATGGGTTTGGGGATGGATACTTGAGATATTCCTTCTCTCTTTCTCTTTCTCTGTTCGCACCGCTTGCAGGCTTTGCTCACTATCGTCCTCTGCGCTCACCGTCTTATTTTGTTCCCACAAAACTCTCTCCTCCTCCGTAACACCCCCTCATTTCATACCCCATGTGCCTCTCTCTCTCTCTCTCTCTCTCTCTCTCTCTCTCTCTCTCTCTCTCTCTCTCTCTCTCTTTCATGTTGCCTGTCTTCTGTCTTTTTCCACTTCTTCCCCCTCTCTCTCATCACCCCCACACCCCCCGTCATGACTCGTGTGTGTGTGTGAGTGAGAGAGAGAGTGGCACAGGGAGGAGGGGGAGTGTGTCACTGTTTGCCTGCGTGCTGCACAGCATATTAATTTGCTCAGCAGCAGCAGGAGGCAGGCTGGTGCTTGTTGTAGTATGTGTTTGTGTAATCAGTTGGGTGTACTATAGGCGTCTGCTTTCGATTATTTGCGTAAAAGCTGTGTTACAAATTCCCTCTGCACTCTGCCGGAGTGTACTCTCGAGAAAAGAGCGAGGCGTAAATTCATCATGGTGCAGATTGTGCAGGTGTGTGCCCGCGGATAGGGAGGTGGTGCAAGAATTCATTTTGTATGTTTATTATAAAGCCTCTCCACCCCATACCACCCCTATTGTGACATGCAGGAGGCGGCGCACAAAGCCTTTTAAACGGGGCCTTTTAGGGGGGAAAGCTGGCAAAGTGAACAAGTTGGTGCGTATCCCGATCCCCGAGCACCCGCATCACACACAGCAGACAACAGGAGACTCTTTCCTTTCTGGTTTATTCCATTCCACTTCCACCCCAGTTTATTTGAACAGTCCCATGTTGCTTCTAACAAACACAAAAACTTGAACTGACTTTTGCCTTGATGTTCAGATGTCACACTCGTCTGTGTGGGAGCAGCGCCCGGTCAGATGACTGGCACGTCCTTGAAATCGACGCCTTCATCTGAATCAGGTCAAAACGACGGGATGCGCCACATGTGGTTGCTGAATCTTATCAGAACTTAAGTGATTCATGCCCACTCCCGTCTGTCTCAAGGAACTGTACGCTGATGGATGCATAAATGCTGTCTCTTGATTCTTACCAGCACAGTTACAATATAGTACATGGCCATATGCTGTTATTTCCAAAGGTAACTTCACTGGAACGGCCAAAATTTACAAAAACAAGCATTTACACATATAAACACTATCCGATGCTAAAGTGGCAAATAATACTAATAGTAATAAAATGCCTCTTTCATGGGCGTGGGCCGCTTCGTGGACACCGCATCACGCTCATGATTGAGAAACTCTATTAGTTATTATTAGCAGTGACGCAACAGCTTCATCACTGTCTCTGTGACAGAATGATTGATTCATTATCACACAGCTATTTTGAACATTGTTGCATGAATATCTGTGGGAAGAGGTATAGATAGATATACAGACGGATATGAAAATGTTGCATTTTATTCTCTCTCTCAAGCACACACACACACACACACACACACACACACACAGAGAGAGAGAGAGAGAGAGAGAGAGAGAGAGAGAGAGAGAGAGAGAGAGAGAGAGAGAGAGAGAAGGTTCAAATTAAGAGAGAACAAAGGGCAAAAGACGAGATTAGTAGTAAAGTGGGTCAGGTACGCTTAAGTATGTCAAGTGGCAAAAATACCACAATACCCATAAGCCTCACTGACCGTTACTATGGCAAAGACAGCAACTAAAGCTGTGAAATATATTCAAATATATTCATTATAATATTGTATAATATTGCATTGCTGGTTGCAATCAGGAACAAAATGCTGTACCCTAATTGCTGAAATAATTATTTATTACTTATTTATGTAGCATCTTATTAAAAACAGAGTTACAGAGCTATACTTAAAAATAAAGTAATGGAAGACATGGGAAAAAAGACGAAAAGCATCAACAAAGCAATTATTACAGGGGCGATTATATGAATATAAAAACAATAAACTGACAAATAAAGAAACAAAAAATATATAAGAAAAAACAAAATAAAAACAAAGATTAAAGCATCAGAATCGAGTTAAAAGCAGCTTCATACGTGTGTGTTCTGAGAAGCGGAAGGCCTGATCTCTTTAGTTTGTAGCAGAGACTTTGGGAAAGGGAACAGAGTTTGGCCTGAGGATCTCGGCACAATGAGCGTGTTTCATCATAAGGAGAGAAATGTGTAGGAGAAATGATCAACAAACTTTAATTATTTCCACACAGCTGCTCTTTACTCGGATGAGTTTCGGGCCTATCCAAGTGCTGGAGAAGCTCAAACCGGGTGTCATGTAAATCTGCTTTTGGGAAGATCAGTGGGATTTTTACTTTTGGACCCCTGGGTGCCTGATGTAGCCCTGCCCACTTCACGACCATATTTGGCTCTGCCTGCAGGAGGAGCTTTCTCACTCATCACTATGAAAAACAAAGGGCCCCATGTGTCTTACATTGTATTATGTGTTTTTTGTGACTGCCAAGTTTTATATATACTATAAACAAAATAGATTAACATGAAACACTGATTTAAAAAAATGTAAAACTGAACGAACTGAGCTTTCTGTTTCTATTGTTCATTTTGTTCATACACGGGGTAAAAATGAAAATGAAATTGAAAACGCCCACATGTCCTCACACCAGTTCACATTCAGGGTAAAGAGTCCTGATCCCAGACATGTTGGTCATTGGCGGCAGAGTGTGTGGAGGCACACAGACGGCTTTCAGGTGAAACCAAGCATTGGATGTGGGGGCCAACACGTAACTGCACCCAGATTGTCACCACTGATAAGCTGCACTGTTTTGTCTTCGGTGGTCCTCCAACATGCCAGTGCACTCTGATGAGTAAAGATGCAACGTTTGCACTGCTGTTTAAACTGGTTGACACTACTCACTTACAACACAGCAAACATTATGGAGGCGTTGTTTTCCCTCCGTTCCTCTGACAGCTACAGACCAACCTGACAAAATCCACCAGGGCCCAAAGCCAGAAAAGGAACCATAAGAGAGTGAGTCATGATAAAATGTTGGCGCCAGCGAGCACCAATCCCCACTCCCACCACCACGGCATGTTGGAGCACGTGGGTCATGCGTCATGTGCAGGTCTAACCCTCACCAAAACTTAATACTGATTCCACTACAAACCCACCGCAGCATGTTGCTGCTGGATGCAATCTCTTTTTCTCCACTTTAACCCAGTTTTCAAAAGCGGGGATTTCTCTCCTTCCCCCATGCCAGTAAAACGAAACATATTTTCTGTCTTTATTAGACTCAGAAATATGCAGGCCCCCGCGTATGTTACTCAATGGCTCATTCCCTAGCCTACTCACACCTCTCTGAGGATTTAAGGAATGCTGCCTTACACAGGAAACAATATTGACCTTATCCCCATGACCTGTGACCCCACCACTTCACTCTATAAGAATTCTGGTGTGGTCCTGTAACTGGACTCGACATGTGGCTATTTTTGAGCTCTAACAGTGCGGAGGCAGAGCGCGCTATCCGATCTCACTATTCTTAAAAAGGGATAATTGGAAGCAGATATGTGATGACGCAGCAGGCCTGTTTGAAGACAAATTCCCATGACTTTGAAAGCGGCTTATTTACTATGTGCATATTCACATTCATATCTCATTAACTCAAACAAGCCTATTCAAATACACTTGGAAAAAAAATAGCGAGAGTGAATGAGTTCAAATGTGTCCTATGATTTGGATGGCATTTTTGATTGTGCATTATCAAACAGCTCAGTGAATTAATGACAGAAGAGCACCTGGCCTACAGCGGGGGGTGTTGTAGTGGGCGGGACAGGGGTGCTGACCCACCGCCCCAAACTGAAACAGGTCCCTTCAAGTGTCCTTACCTGTACATTTATAAATATTTTATACCGAAAACAGCAAAACAGATTTTTTTCAGAGCAGTCATTTTGAAATGAAATAGCAGGTCCTGACATATGTTAGTAATGATATTAATGAAGGTTCAGCTCCATACCAGATGTAGCAGAGTGTTTCCTGAGAGCCAGCGTGAACAACAACAACACCCTGGCTCTGTTAGACCTAAATGGGACAGAACTGTAATTAATGTAATTCATAACACCTGTGTTTACTGCAGTTTCCTGTGTTCAGAGGTTCAGTTTTGTGTGGTTTCCTGTGCAGCCTAAATCAAAATTAGTCCTCCATAGACAGACTGAGCCGAGCACTATTGCTGAAGGTATGATCATAAGTACTAGTTGGCAATAACCGGCCACAAGTCAATAATAATTGATCAGTATGGAAATTTGCTGAAATTGCGGTAAGGTACAGGAAAGTGGAGGGAAGCCAGTTACATCGATCCTACAGTTCTTTACGATGTCGCTGCCTGAATTTGTTGGCATTTTTGATTGGCATTTGTCTTGAAACGGAATAAAACATACCCTAACAGAGGGGTCAAGTGTGTCTCTAACTCCCATGTTTGTCCAGACTCTCACTGCCCCGAGTCACTCTAGCTGCAGAGTTGTAGCCCCTCCCAGTGGTGCATGCTGGCTACTGCACAGTGAAACTCAAACTTGAATTTTGGAGAAGTTCATTGGAAGGATTCACAGGGGGAACTAGTCAGATCACAGCGGTTACGCGGCCCTTTCCCACTTGAAAATTTCCAAAATTTCATTTTCATAAAAGTTTCGTGCATAACTAGATAGATAGATGACGTGGATTTATGAGTGCTTTTAAATCTGATCTCGTTTTTTCAAGATACATTAACAATAGGTTGGTGTATTGTATATTTGCGACTGTTCATCCCAATGTAAAAAAGTGCACGTACACCCATGTGTTATCAAACAATATAGTAACTCGCCCGCAAACTTGGGAGTTTTAGACACCAAACCATCTTTTCACAATCACTAAGAAGCTCTAAAACATATACCGATTAAAATTATTCACCGCCTGACCAGGTTTTTTTTTTTATGAACAGCTGTTTGAAAGCTTACATTGTGCATACTACTGTATACTATTTCGGCTTTGTTTGTGATTTAAAAAAAGTCATGCCCAAATTGACCAAAGATCAATAGCGATCAAGATAATTGACACATTCGTCAGATAAACCGGAAAAGCACATTCACAGGAAATCAACTCGCACATGCGTAAAACTGTCTACAATACGAACTTGGAGGAACACACGAGGCGTCAATCTCCCGCCTCTTGTTCAACGAAAATGTTTTAACTTATAGACTGCTGATTTACATAAATAGTCATTAGCTCTTACGTTCACGAGACCATAGTTAGATATTAAATTAAGCTAAAAAGCTCAATCTACTTTGCCTCTCGCTGAGCAGAGGGATTCAAAAGCACGCCTTCGCTCATTTGTCTCGTCTTGCCCGGGGGGGTTTCAGCGAAGACGGAAGTGGGCACGAGTGAAACATCTCGAAAGAAGGAAACACTCTTTCATTGAAAATTACAAATATGTGTTTTTGAAGCGGGGTGCATAACGTGACATACGGAAATTACAATGTCGCGACGCCTGGGCGCACTGCTCCTTAGACGCTGTTATCAACGGCTTGTTTTAGATGTTTCCGTCCAAACTCCGGCTGGTACGGCGCTGACGGAGCAACTTTATGCCGACGCGACGTTTGAGGAGCGTTAACCGTCCCAGAGTGATCAGGTGAGGCTGCGAAACACCCGGGCCTCTTTGTGAGTCCGGTGACGGTCGAGCCGTGAATCCGTCCTACAGACCGTATGGAGTGCGGCCATTGGTGCCGCCCCTTGGTGCGCCCGGGGGGAGGAGGAGGCGGGGGCAAGCTGTTGAATGAAGGCCGTATTCTGTGTTGACACTTGGTCGAGACAACCTCCGGGACTTCTACAGGCCTTCGTACTTCATATTTACCTTGCATAAACATATCCAATGAAAGAGGAGGAGCCTGCCACCATTTCTTTACTGATCGGGGGATGTTGTGGACCGTGTTTGGGCTGAGAGAGAGAGGACAATACTGTAAAGAGGCTGAGCGGACGTTTTCACAGGCTAATGATCCTTTTTTTTTTTCGCACCCGAGCAAGGAAGCCCAAAGTAAACACATGGTTTTTGCCCCTGCACATTGTCCCGGGAAATACCTTGTTTCTATAGAATGAGAAATTGGCGGTGCTCGCCGATAGTTTGCAAAACACAGACTTTGCGCCTGACCACTATGACACATTTTACAGTTGCACGTAGGGGTCTCGCTGAAGTTGAAGCTCAGACTTGGACTACAACAAGCGGCGTGTAAGGAGGCTCGTCTAGCAGTACAGGACCGAGTGTTGTGTAGCACATTTTGACGGACACTGAATCTGTAATTCAAATCCGTACTCTTATGTCAGTGACCTATATCTGATGCGTGTGCGCCAAGAGCCCGCAGTAACCTCTCCACGGGACCAGACAGCATGGGGATAAACGGGGTAGACAACCAAGCCGAGCCGTCCAGCGGAGAATCCCGGACGGAGCAGCAGACTGCCGACCCGGAGATGGAGCACAGAGATGCTCCCCGAGACCCGGAGATGAGCAAGGCTGAGCAGACGCCAGACAGCGAGTGTAAAATCGCGCAGGAGGACAGCACGGTGCAGCTGATCGAGGCGGGGTGCAAGCCGCCACTCTCCCCGACTTCTGAGTACCAGTCTGGGGCCCAGATGCGGGGACCCGGTGCCGGCGTCGTCCCGCCTGAGGGAGGGTTCGGCTGGCTGGTGGTTTTTGCCGCAACCTGGTGCAGTGGATCGATCTTCGGGATCCAGAACTCTTTCGGCATCCTGCACATAATGCTGGAGAAGGAGCACACAGACCCAGAAGACAAGGCGGCTCAGTTCAAAGTGGGTGAGTACCAGGTGGAGACGATTGGTCGGTTCATTTGAGGAGAAAGCACTCGCATTGCATCCATGTTTCCTCAAATAACATTTGAGCTGGTGGACAGAGATGACTGTTTTGCCAGAGATGGCACGCGTAGTTAGAATAACTGATGCAGTGGCACATGAAAAGGTGGGTAAACATGATGATTTCCAGTCATCATGAAGCAAACAACCACCTTTATGAGCAATTATGTAACAATCATGTTTTCAGGAAAGCACTTATTTATTCTCTTCCCTTAATGAGAATATTCGGTTTTCACACACAGTTAGTACGATTTATGCTAGAAAATCATGTTAGAAAGACTCACATTCATCCGAAAATCTGGGTCTTAATCAGACGGTGGATGTGCTGATTTTAGGTGGGCTTACATTTCACCGCATGCTGTGAGTAGCACGCTCAGCACGGTGCTACATACCACATGTGTCATTACAGTTCACACAAAGTCTGCATATTATGGTTGTTCACAGGGGGGATTTGACATATTTTGAAAATCTTTCATGCTCACAATACCACCTATCAACCCATAGTGTTGCTGGTGGTGGTCTCAGAGAGGATCATTCTTGGTTACAATAAACGACTAATAGGGAGGCATTAAACTCACTGGGAAAAACATGCACTTATTGCATTCTTTATTTCCAGTCATTATTCTTCTTCTGTTAAGCAGCTGCTGCAAATACACTTTAGTTTGTCATAAATAGCCCCTTCAGAAAGACTTCCCCCCATTACTTACAATGCTACATTACTGGCTAAGTAATATAGCATTGCCCCACAGACATCTGGCCTGCAGACAGTTTCCCACCTTGTGAGCACACCTAAAAAGTGTGACCCTGCCAATCGAAATAATGAGCCAGGGCTTTTCAAACTTGGGCCTGCAGAACTTTCTGCCCCCTTCCTAAATCATCAACAGAATGGAGAATATTCTATAACTGGCAAGTTTTTGATATTATTATTTGGCATTTTGCCTATGTTGGGTAGATGAGACAACCCAACCAGGAAAGGCTGGGGGAGAAAGAGGGCAATGACAAGTGACAAATGCCCTTGGGCACATTTGAACCCAGGACGTCACAGGTAAACAAAGACAATCCAATCATTTTCCAACCTCTAACCAGTACACACCACATTTCAATGTAATAAGTACCAGATAGTGCTAGTTTTGGCCTGCAGCTGGCTGGGTGTGTTAAATTTTGGCCTGTGGCCCCCTATGCCAAACATTTCCGTACCTTTTATGTGAACCTTTCTCTGGCGGTTCATCAGGGATCGCTATATAGGTACATATGAAGCTGCTTTGTCCTTGTTTATGTACCTCATATGTAAGTCCTCATATGATGGTTTCATTCCAGTAACTGATTTTCCATTGGCCACAGTAAATACCGTACATATGGACTTAACAGAACAAGGTCAATATTTCTCTCCCTGTCTCTCTAAAATGCTT
Organism: Myripristis murdjan; assembly: GCF_902150065.1. Lineage (NCBI taxonomy): Eukaryota > Metazoa > Chordata > Actinopteri > Holocentriformes > Holocentridae > Myripristis > Myripristis murdjan. Next base: position 25,834,957 of record NC_043989.1, read on the forward strand.
TGCTTTGCTGTTGTACCCTTGATCTTCTAAGCCAATCTGTTGAGGATTATATCACAAGCTTTTACTAGAGGATGTTCAGTTCACCCCACTCTTCCCTGGGTGCTTCAAATGGGGACTGGCTATGATAGCGTCAAACGCAAGTGAATGGAAAGCAGATGAGAAAATCCTGCTTGGATATATGAGACGGTTCACTCGTGATTTGTGCATATGAATTTGTCCCTAAGTGAAAGTTAAGATATCTTGCTGATGATCCCTTGTCGTCAGCTCATTCTATACTTGCCCCGACATTTTCTGCCATTGTTAGAACAACGATAAAGTGAAACTCAAAAGCTGAAACAAGATGTTCCTTTGGCCTTGAGTTGTGTGCACATCAGGTGCACGGTCTGAACCAACAACTTCATATATGCACAGAAGAAATCAGCACACAGGAATGTAGTCTTGCAGATCACTTCTTTAAAATAAATACAGCATCAGGGCGAAAGGTAGAAATAGACAAAGTCCTGTCACTAAACCATCACCAGCGTTAGTTTAACCTCTACTAAACCATCACCAGCGTTAGTTTAACCTCTACTAAACCATCACCAGCGTTAGTTTAACCTCTATCAACTTGCAATATAAATACACAGATGCCTCCACTCAAGTAATCAGACACTCATGATCTGCAAATAGATACATGAAATTCATATCAATACATAGGCAATAATAAACATAAATATCAAAGGAGAAACACCTTTTTGCAAATACCAAAGCACAAACAATTTTAACATATGCATAAAAAGTTAAATGGCTCAAGATTTGGTAGTTGGCTGCCATAACTTCCCCATTCACCAATCAAAACCTATCCCCTGACAGCACCATTTACTGTTTTGTGTGTGTGTGTGTGTGTGTGTGTGTGTGTGTGTGTGTGTGTGTGTGTGTGTGTGTGTGTGTGTGTGATTTTGTAACATTTGGGTGGAGTGCTACACTTTGTGACAAGTTCCACCATCACCACCAATGGTTAATTTCAAGGGGAGGAACAGATTACGCTTCCCCGACTCTTCACTGCGACAAGTTCAACCCAGGAACATGGAAGAAAAGTACAGAAAGGAGAAAACTTGGCTCAGGTGGCAAGAAAAAGTCATGAGCATCTTCGTGACTATGTTCGCATTGGAAACTTGGCTGTCTATATAGGAAATTGCAATGTTGCGGGGCATTGTGAGCGTGCTCCTGTTCGTTTCAGGTTTTGTGAGACACAAAGGGCCAGATGCAGGAGGCAATATAGGAACAAATTTCCTCTTACTTTTGTTTGTATCCACAATTTGTTCTTATTTTGTTAGTACCCGCTGATTACTGGGATTCACCAATGTTTTTTTGCTTTTATTTTCGCTTTTCCCTTAAGGAAGAGAAATTTTTTACGAGTGATTTAGAGCACTCTTATCAAAATAAGAAAAAAAAAAATTCTAATTGTCACAGTCCAGAAATCGGTTGTCCAGCACATGGAGACATACATTTTAAAATGGAAGAAGGTAAATAATGCATTAAATGAATATCAGTGCACAATCACATTTAGATTATATCATGTTTTAGAGTAATTATAAAGATTGCTTATGTTGGCTTATGTTGGCCAGTTTTAAAATGCATGTTTCCATGTGTTGGACAACTGATTTTGTTTATGCAATTCTACAAAGTTTCTAGGATTTTTAGGAAGTTCCCTTTCCACATACAAAATGGTCCCATTTTACCAGTTCAGTATCCAGTTGACAGTGTCTCCAATTATATAGGTTCGTCATGCATGCAGATATGACTTGTAGTAGGCTACTATAAGTAAACATTCTGCATGTCTTATAAGCATGTGTAAGCATTGTAAGCATCAGTGGGCATCTCTGCTATCAAGACATTTCCATCCTGTTTTCCTTTGTTCAGGCTTATTGAGGATTTTATGTCCAGCAGGCCCCTTGGATGGGCTTCATCATAAAGATCATTCACTGTTCTCATATGTAAAAGGATTAAATGAGACGGCTGGTCATCATCCTCCCCCTCAGCAACTGCAGAAAACAGAGGAGAAGAGCTTAGCTACTGTACAGTAGTTGCAGTTGTAGGTATAATGGCTCTGTGCAGCCAACTATCCATTCTGCGAGGCTGCAGACTATAAAAATCAAACCTCTGTGTGTTTCGCCCCAATGTGTCCAAGCGTGTTGCAAAGTAATTTGTGTAAAAATACAATAAGATATACAATAAAAGTGCCAGACATGAATTGCAAAAGTAGTTACAAAGAATGAAAAATGATGACACTGAATTAGGTAACAGTTGAAAGATTGTATAAACACACAGTTTTCAGCCAGTTTGTCAGCCGGATTGGCACAGTGTTTGGAAAGATGCAAAAATGTGCTGAAAGGAACGACAGCGGGTGGGCATGCATGTCTTTGATCACACGTAACCCATTTCAGTAATGTTTTTTTTTTTTTGTTGCACAAACCATTTGGTGCTGCTGAAGGAGAAATACCTGCCTTGACATGACTGATTGAGTCGCTGCTAGTGTGAGAGCCGTGCAACAACTGTCCCTTGACGCAGGAGTTAAAGGTGAACTATGCAAAATTACAGGGGATCAGCTGAAGCGAATGACCTTACGCCTCAACTGAAATAAATGTGGAACAAACGTGTAATGTGGCTGAATCTACATGTGTCTCACTGTCAACAAGAAACATCCCGATTCTACATTTTTGCATAATGCACAAAACAGTTTTACTCACTACAAGGACAGCATGTAACCATTTTGACATATCCAAAGAAACGTGATTTAGTGCCGATTTGTTCAGACCCTCATTGCATAAGGCTAAATGGGAGGGGTGTGGTGAGGAAATATTGCAATGGAGTTAAATCTTGATTAGAGATCCCTATCAGGTCCTGCACACAGGGCTTGATTACCGCAGTTATTTATAAAGCTTGAAGAGGGGAACAGAGATCTTTGAAGAGGGTCTCATGTACTGGGAAGGACCTTTTGTCTTAAGTATTTGTGAGGGTGGCTCCGGGCGGCAGTTCTGTAAGATGGACTGCAAAGGGAGGTATGAGGTGGGGTGCAGAGCGGGGCCTTTTTAATTTAAAGAAGTAATGAAGCAGAGGTTAGTGAGTTATGAGTTGCAGATGGGCCTCTCTAGCTCAGTGATTACAGCATGGCACGAATACTTCCATACCTGTTGTGGTAACCCAAGCTAAAAATGTGCGTGATACTTCAAGTTGCCTTGGATAAAGGCATCCATCAAGCAGCTGATGTTATCTTATGTTATCATAGAAGCATGGTTAATCCAGGAATGATGGTTTTCCAAAGCAACCATTGTCATAGCAGCCATTACTAGCACAGCAAAGTGCCAAGGGGGCAAGGTATGTGTCAAGTATGAGTATCAAATGTAACATAACTGTAAAATTACTGCACGGCACTTGCGTAATCGGTGGGGAGTATACAGCCGATGTTGTGATGTTTGTGGTTTAACATGGGTGATAGTTCAGTTCAGGAGTTCAAGCTGCAGGACCGTTTCTGTCTCTATAGAGTTCTCAAAAACTGCGAATGTGGGTGGGAGTGCAGAAGAAAGGGACTGAGTGAGTGAGTGATGAATTTTTCATTGATCCCTGAAATAATTTCCATCTGTCTACCAGCAGTGTAACACAGAACGGGCGCAAGACAAAGAAACCGTGCTCCTTAACAAAAAAAAAAAAGAAAAAAGAAAAAAGAAAACTTCATCTGCCTCATTTCAGTTTTAGTGTGGAGATAAATCAATCGCAGAGTTTGGGGAGACACGGATTCATTGAGCAAAATGAGCTTCAGAAATACGGTGCTATTATAGAGACGAACACACACAGCACTGCAGGTACATCCATGAAGATTAGCGAGAGTGCAGGGTCCTGAGGAGAAAATGTGCATCTAAGCAAGGATGATACCCCCTTATGCATCAGTAATGAAATGACGAGAGCAGGTATTACTTTGACTACAACTGCAGCCTGACCTGGACAGGCTAATAATCAACACTGACAATAGCATTTGGGCACTAAGAGGCTTACAGAATCCATTAAATCTAACATGTGCTCCGTGGGCCAGAAGTTTAATTCTTTAAACAAAAGCACATTGAATTTATACAGTCGCACAAATGCACGTACACAAGCCATAGACTGACTTGGTCGCAGGAAATCAAACAGCTACAAGCGAATATGGCCAAAGGCCTCAAGATGACAGGAGCACTTCTCTGCAACCCACATAATGAATCATGTCCAGTAGTTCAGAATGGCTCATAATGACTACAGTGAGTTGCGTGCCTTTGTTGAACAGCGGTAACACGACACTCATTCAGATTTAGGGACTGGCATGTGGGAACAAAATGATCCAAAACTGGCTAATGTGCACAGGCAAATGTCCATGTTTCAAACTTCAAAGTCTAGCCTGGCTGTCATGAACAAACACAGCAGCTACTGCAGCTTTTTTTTTAATCAGCACACAAAAAACATGATTTGGTCATATACAGATGCACTGTAATACTAACAAAAATGGGAAATTAACTGTGTCCATTATTTATTGCAGCAAAATGTCAAAAAAAAATGTCTCCCTATAGTGAAGCTTTGTGTCATGGGTGCCGTCTTTCAGAGCGGGAGTTGTTTGAAGTCCAGTAAACTGTGTAATGTTTGCTTCGTGTTTAAAGGCAATTGCATTTACTTTTTTTTCAGCCGTTAACTGAAGCAATTTGGGATCGCACGCTTTGCACAAGGGAACTTTGGCAGTCATGTCCCATACCTTTATGTTTGGGTCTTTTTTTTTTATGCTGCTGTCCTCTGCTTTCCTTGCATAACCCTGTTTCTGTGTAGTTTGTTTAGCTTGATTGTGAAACACTGTATCAACTTGGTGTTGGAAAAGTGTTACACAAATAAAGTCAGTGGAGTAAGGGTTCAACAGATACAGGTTTTACAGCTGTTTTGGTAGCAACGCTGCCAATAGCCTATATTTGGTAGATGCTGTCAGGGTGGAAAAAGCTTCTGAAACAGCATTTAGACCAAACGTCCACTGAAACCCACTAATGAAATTCTTCTAGGGTTTGCTGTAGAATATCCTATTCAGTGGGGATACTATGGCATCCATTTGGCCTTTAAATGAGGAACTAATTTGCAAACAAAAATTATTAAACAATTAAACAAATGAAAAAAAGCATATGAGTAAAAAAAATCACCGCTGTTTTTATGCAGTTTTTGTGTAACTGTGGTCAAGGAGGAACCTCCGTGCCCATATTTTCCCCACCCAGGAGACTCTGTCACAAGCTCTCCTCTCTAACTATCAGGATACTGCTGGTCTATGTGAAGTGCAGGCCTACTTTCCCAGATTTCACCAGCATCTCCAGGGCAGCTTGAAATCCCAGGTTGGCAGATCAGGGAGTACTGTGGCATGTTTGGCATTCCAGAGGGCAGGGGAATGGGTTCAGATCGGATCAGGGGTCTTTGTGTGCTGATAGTCCACAGCTCTGGCAGGTACACACAGACAGATGGAAACAAGAACATACTCTTGCAAAACCTGCTGAAACCACACAAACAAACAAGAAAATGATTTTTTTTTTGCACGCACATTCCAGCCATAGCCTAACCTTCATACATGGTAAGTGGAACTTACAAGGTTTTAGCAGAAGTTCACTCAAAGGCCAATTTGGTAAACGGGCTGGATGGTAAAACATTTACCATTTACTGGTTCAATGGGACATACTCTCTTTTAATTTTTTATCACAAGTTGGAAGATTGTGGATTTTTTTTTTATATTAAAGCTGCAGTACTGAACTTTTTCCATACCAATAAATGATTGTTATGTTGAGTCAAATTCCAAACGAGTTCACACAATGATGGTTAACCTGTCACCCACCGATAAAACTGGTGCTGGTTTCTGCGGCAACACTCCTGGTGCACAGTTGCTCTTAAGTGACTTGTTTTTACCTCAGCCACAGTTAACACAGTCTACTGGAATTGCATAATTCAAATAAATCAAAACTGCATCATCTCATCTGATGAGTCCCTGTCTCTCAAAGTTTTTTTTCCTTCCCTTTTTCTTTGCACGTGTAGATTGACAGGCATTCCCATGAGAACCACAAGTGTATTTTTAAATTGAACACACAGGCCTCGAGTGTTCTGTGGCATATATAACAGCAGTGATTTTGTAGCAGCAATATTGTTATCTCAAATGAAACACTGAAAAAAGTAATAAATATTGTTTTTAATTACACTCCATGCAAACGTAGTTCCGTAAATGAATACATTAGCCCACGTGCAACGTTACATCTGTTACAGTGCCACTTTTTAACCAATTGCTGAAAAAGTTTACGGTAACCTCACGAATGGTGACGTTCACCCTGTTATCGTTTTCTTCTTCAGGCTCATAATTCAAACCAGAACCTGTGAAAGCTATGCAGTTCATAAAGTCACAAAGCTAAAAGTTACATATCCATTGTTAGTAACACAGAAAATGTCATATCCTTTTGGCAGCCGGCATAGTGGAGCAATACAGATGAAGTGATGCGGCTGTCATGATGTTATAGTAAATAACACCCAGCTCTCAACCCGTCACACTGCGTGAACTGAAATGTGTTGTGTTAGCGCATTTAATTCACTGCCAGTAGAGGGAGACAAATCATTCAGAACTGGAAACTTACGTACTGCAGTTTTAATGGCTCAGAAACTAATATATGTAATTTCTCATTGCAGTGTCATTATTATTATTATTCGTGTTTTCAACATCATGCAGCTGAAGTCCTTTTTATGCAGAGAGAGGCGTATTACTTAATTTCTCCTGAGTCAAAGACTCAAAGATTGGTTTTGCTGGGGATTAGAAGCTACTTTCACACCTCAGAGTCAGTTTTTATCCCTCCTGCCCCGTTTGGTTGACAGCCTATTATCTCCTGTTCAGCTCAATAAAGGGTAGGGAGTAACAGTAGCTGTGAGCCCACTGGCACATCAGCTGGTTTTGCGCTGTTCCTTGATACAAAGCCACATTTTAGTCAGGATTATTTCACTGATCTAATGTTCTATTACAAGAGGTTAAAGCTAGCAAATCGCCTCAATCTGAATATGGAGCTTTAGCTAACAATGGCATCAGTCATGGACTTTCTCACATCAACTCTGCTACTATAAGCCTTCAAAGTGTAAGTTCAAATGAGTGCTGCAGCAGTCTTAGCTATGACAGCATTTGCTAATTTATTGTTGCAGCGCCAGAAAGACAAGTAGCTATTTCAGTTCCAACAAGTGAAATATTGTCACCACAAATAATTTGCTTTAGCTCGGAGGTTATGCTTAACAGGAAAGCCCCAAGTGAATCCATCAGATGCTGGGCCATATAACTTGAGGCTTGTGATTCAGCCTGTGGAGTCAAAGCGTTGTCAGCCATGACTAATGTGAACATCAAGAGCCTTTTTTTTTTTTTTTTTTTTTTTTTTTTTTTTTTAAACTTTACACCAACTTTAACAAAAAAATCTGCTGAAATGCTATGGCAGTCTCTAAAGAATGTGTGTGCAAAAAGACTATGACGTCAACTTTCTTATTTACTGGTTTATTTACTTTCTTATCATTTGGTAATGTGGGAAAAAATAAAATGTTGCCTTTTGATTTATTTTTGGCTTAGAAGCCACACACACTGAGGCCTCATTTATCTTCCTCTCATGTTTTCAAACCTCACAGTTGACAATGAACAGATGTGCAGCGACAGGACTAATCACATAATTGTATATATATATTTCCTGGTTGATGTATTCAGTCAAAGACATTTCAGCAACGGCATCTTATAGCTGGATTCTTGGAGTCGTTCATTTTAGACGTTAGAAAATACACAATATTTTGAGTGCCGACACATTTTGGAAAATCAATATTTTATTGAATGCCCATCACGAGGCTGTGTGCAACTGCTGTGATTCACACAGAGCTACGCGGGGTTTCAGTGCGTGCTCCTGCTTGTTTTTCTTCAGCAGGTTGTGTGTATTTTCCAGCTTTCACGTCCCTGTGTGTTAATAGGCATCACTGTGTGGTGACAGTGGAAGCAGAGCCAGGGTTGTCTGGCGGGCCCGGCATGTTTATGAAGATCATCCGCGACCTGCTCCTGCTCTGCACACACAGATGACAGAACTGGCATTCAAAATGCACACATACTCATGCTCGTCTGCTCAAGCACATATGCATATATGCGAGCAGGCTGTGCCTTAATGCAGTCTTACTCATTTCTGCCTACATGCATGGCCTAATGCGAATGTACTCGGTGACCATATGTGCATTTGAGCGCACACATGCACCGAACAGAGCAGTGTCTCTCTATTGCAATCAGCTGATGAGCGACGACACTGTCTCTTTAAATATCAAACAGCATTCTGCTCTCTCTGTATCTCTCTCCCCTCTCTCTCTCTCTCTTTCTCTTGCTGTCAGACTGCATCCGTCACATAAAGAGAGGAAGGCTTGTCCCCCCCCCCCACAGCTACACACACACACCCACACACGCACTCACACACACATACATCTCTGTCCCTTTTTGCTACAGTCTCGCTCTAAATGTTCTTTCTCTTTTATTTTGAAGTGTTCAGACTTAATTCTCGGTAATGAGTGCACTCTGTTCACTCCGTTGAAATCCTTTGCATGTGCCAGGGCAGGGGAAAGAGGGGGCAAAACACAGTGGCTAGGGAATAGAGGAGAAGGTGCAGGGATAGGACTTGGAGGCAACATTTTGTTTGCCTCTGATTGGAGATGCAGTCTAATTTCTTGTGTCTATCCACCCACTGTCTTGAAACAAGTTAATGAGTATGTGCAAATCATGTGTTTTGGTTGTGCACACATCCACATGAGCATGCATTGCCATTCAAAACAGTCCCAAAAGGGAGACTGTACTTACCTGCCACACAGATATTACGCTCCACATTGGATCCACAAAGAAAATCCTTTTGGTGGTTGAGGTTCCTGGGGCAAATTGACAATCCAAAGTAAAGTCAGTGGCATTTCTTGGATTGTTTAATGGGTCATTACATAACAGAACTGTGGCCACTGAAATCGAGTCCATCTAATATTCAAAAAGGCTAAATCAAACGTTCATCCTGCATCAGTTCTGGAAGGGGTGTAGATGGAAAGCGTGCAGGAGGGGATTTGTTGGAATAAAGCATTGAGCTCAGTCAAGGTTTCTTGGGCCCCCACAAAATGCAGCATGTTCTCTCTTTACACTTACTCTATATAACCAGTGACAGCACTCAAAAGAAATATCTCACTGAACAGATGCGTTGCTAGTTTTGAAATGAAGAGACAATGCTTGAGAGACTTGTTTTTGCCTCCATGTGTCCACTACCATGATGTCTTTTTCTTTTTGATGAAGTTCTCTCTTTGTTCTTTGCACTTGTCCTTGCACTTCGCACTTTTCTAGCTTTTGTGAATCTCTCTTTATAAGGCCATTTGCTAGATGCTGAATAACATCCATTATACCACGACACGTTTGCTGTATTCAAAACCAAGGAAGAACAAGCCCATGTTGTTTGCATTGGGGCACCTTCGGGCTAATTGTTTCAATACTGGCAACTGATACATATAGCCCCATAGAGCAAACTGTATGAAATCCAAAATGTGCATTACATCATAACGGAACAAAGAGTTCTTGCACAACGCGGCTTTGGAGACTGATATGTGTCTTAATATTTTACATGTAGAGAGCCTCTCTGGGGCTCTGCAGGAAGAAAATAGAGACAGGTTTTCTCATCCTAGCACTGAGACATTCTCAGTTCCATAACAGTTCAATCAAGCAATGAGGATGTCATGCAAAAGTGCCTCTGGGATGCCAACCCCCCACCCCCATCCCCTGACTTGAGTACAGTGACTGAGTGATCTGTTGCAACTTCACCATTTCGCCCTCCTGTCTTTGTTGTGTATGATGGTTCACCAGAGCTGAGTTGAGTGCTGCTGAAATGTAGCTTTAATCTTACCTCACTGTTGCACCTATTGTTTTTCTCTGTTGAATAAGAGCATCAGCTAGATGCCTGTGACGCAGTGTAATGTAAAATGTACTCTCAAGACAATGCTAAGTGTTTTTGTGCATGCTGGGTCGCAAGTTCAAACTCTTAGAACAAAAACAACAGGGCCAGGTTGTGGCGGTGAATTCTTCGTGCACTTCAGGTTCATCTCCGGTCCATTTCAGGCCACTGGACTAAAACTGACCTCTGGAGGTAGGGGAATTTGGCCTCTAATGCCTGTCCTGAGGCCTAGCCCTTTGTGCTTGAGCAAACACCAACAAAATGGTAGGGGACATCAGCATGGTGTATGAAGTACATGTTAAATGGGAGAATTCCTCCTTTCTTCTCACATTTGGATAAACAAACCATAGAAAGGCCAGGGTACAGTCCCTCCCTAAAACTCTACAGAAATGGACTTTGTAGTGCTCACTGAGCAGAGTCGTACACTGTGTACTAGCATATGTATAGATGGAGTACAGCATGTTTTGGTCAACTCCCACAACAGAGACAGCGATTCATTGATTCTGTTTGTGTAGTGCTGTAATGGTCATGGTTCACACTGAACTTGGCTTGTGTGTGTGTGTGTGTGTGAGTGAGCGTCTGTGTGTATGTTCATTGGTCATTCCGCCTGTCCATCAGCTTTTAAAGTACCATCTTGATGTTTTTGTATGTTTTAGCTCATTTGCTGCACTGCATAAATACCTTACATTTCTACTCATCATTTTTAAACCATACTGTATTTTTTAATATTTACTGGAATTACCCATTTTGTGTGTGTTTAAGTGTTCAGGTGTTAAATCCACCTTAAAGAACCATACCATGCCATACCTTGCCGACATCTGAGATACTGATATACTGATATTTTTCACTTCCTTTGGCTGATTGCTGATGCTGATATACACACATATTTTTTTTCCACCTAATTGCAGAGACCATCAAATCTCTCCTGTAGAGGCACTAGTAGATATAGATATAAAATGCTAATAATGTTTTTAAAAATGTACACATTCACTGGGCAAAATCAGCAAGCTACATCAGCTAAAGTTATGTGAAACAAGCCATATTTATTTATTTATTTATTTTTTATCAGGGATGCACAATATTGGATTTTGGGCTGATATCCAATATGCTGATATTCATTTTAAAGCCAATATGATGACGTGCTTTTATCATTGTCCAACCCGACAATGAATGTGCTTCACGTATCTTTTCTAAGAGCAAGCAATCACATTTTAGAAACTCCGATATTAATTTTCCTTCGTTTTTATCCAGCCGTTAGTGTCCATTCATTCCAAGTATCTGGATGTCAAATCTTATAACCAATATGTGAATGCAGCAGAAGATGTGTACACCTTTCGAGATAAGGTGGGCATTAAAATAGAGGATTATGCAACAGTAAAGTAAGTTTGACCAAAATATACCCAGGTGGAGTGTTTTTGAGATGCATTACAGTACCTATCTCAAGAAAGTTTCAACCTTCTGAATGTTGACTTTTATGGCATAATAATATGAATGCAAACTACTGGATGTCTAAACAGTAAGGAAAATGCATTCTAACGTCTAAAATGGAATGGTATGCTTTGGAAAATGGAGTTAACAGTGAAAAGGCAAGAACCAGTATGGTCCTTTAAATAGCTGGCTCCAGTCTCAATCCTATCGACCTGTTGGGTCAGTGAGGGCCACAGTCCAGACACCATGGCAGACATTAAAGCTACCTTTGGTCCCCAGGAGACTGGACCCAGACAATTGTTTGTTTACGCTTCAGGGTACAGGCTGTCCTAGTCGGATGACTCTGCCTCTTTATTTTTTAACTTTGGATGGATGTTATACCACAGGCTGCAATTATCCAGTTTGATCCGCCTAATCACCTTGAGAAATTGTATAAAGCTTGTCTGATGTATGCCTAAAGCAATACCGTGATAAACAGGAGTGTTGCATAGATTTACATTAATAGCAAATCACATTAGATGATACGGACAAGTATAGATTAAAAAAAAAGTATATTTGCACCCATAGGCGTTCATTTTAAAAAGCCACTGCAAATAGATCCTCATGCAATTTGCCCTATCCGATTCATGAAACTTGCCTGCAAGTTGATACTGATTGAACATGACGGCCATGCATTCAGGATCACACTGGAACAGACATACCTTTGACTGCGACCTCAAGTGACATTGCAGGTGGCACACGGGTACACAAACAAAGCGATGGAGCCAATCAGGGATAACAAGGTGACATGCATAGTCACTTTGTTGTTTTGAATGCATATTTAATTTATGTACTCAAATCTTTAGCCAAAGACTCAAGTGGCATGTTTCCATTTGAGCTGGTAGACATAGCTGTATTTTTGCAAAAGGCATAATTTTTTCATGCTGTTTTCTCATTCTCCTATGTGTGTGAAAATTCTTTCCTACTCGTCATCTCGTGTGGGACGACCTACATACAGTTTTTAACAATTGCTTGACTATATAACAGATTAGTAAATACTAAAGCTGCTTTGAGGCAAATCCTCCAGCTGCATACTTTGTAGGGAATGAGTTTAAATGTGAACTGTAGACACTGTGTTTGAAGATTACACTTAACGCAGTGTCTAGACATGGCAGAATCAGGGTATTGTTACTTTGGTGGTGCCACAGTGACGCAACATATAGAAAGGGAATCCATATGCCCATGTAATATTTGAGTTTATACATCAGTTGAGTTGCCTTGATAAATTTAAATTAGTACAGCACACAATGCATTTCACGGTAGGAGCTTGAGGTAGGTGCAGGTCTAAGATAGTCTTTTCTTTAGGTGCTAGCTTGAGGATATGAGGTTTCCAAATGATTCTCCAGATGACTCTTGTTGGGCTATACTGACTTGTTGAATTCTTTCTCCTCTCCAGCCTGGGTGGGGGCTCTGGCGATGGGCATGATCTTCTTCTGTTCGCCAGTTGTCAGCATGTTCACAGACCACTTTGGCTGCAGGAAGACAGCTGTCAGCGGGGCTACCTTGGCCTTCATAGGGCTGCTCAGTTCAGCCTTTGCAAAGTAAGAAACATTTATTGAAGAATTTTATGTTGTCTCAAAGGTTACCATAGGTGTGAACAGCCACAGCTGTCTGTAGTTTCATTGTTTTAATGATAATTTACCACATGGGTGTGTGGTGCAGAATCAGATCCTGAAGTATGTGACTTACATGCATCTTGTATCCAAATGCTCAAATCGCCAATTGGTCAGTATTGCTATGATAATGTGCAAATCATATGTTATTCACTTCAGACATAATTTTGGTGCCCATGGTGGATTGACAGAGCCAGTGTTCACATGGAGGACAAGGAACCACAAGAATCAAATTAAAGCTGAATAGATGGCTAGATTGGTATTTGGTATTTGGCCTCATTTCAGCCAAAACCCAAAGGGACAAACCATAACCTGAATGTGTTTGAAGCAAGAGACATAATTGTTGGTACAAAAACAGATGTGATGTCCTTTGTTATTGTCAGTCTCCATGACTTTTTGACATAACTGTCAGTTTCTATTGTTGTCAAATGTAAGTTGTATGGGAGAACAGATCCATAGCTCAACTTAAACAAGACAGATCAACATAAATCACAAAAAAATCAGATGCAAGCATGGGGTTGTGGAGTGAAAATAAATTCAAAAGTGCTACTTGATGTTTAACTACAAGAAATGTACTTTTTACGAACTGCGTGTCTTGTGATACTTTACAGCTTGTTTATGTATAATCACTTTCTGACTGTTGAACAAAGCAAATCAACAAAAATTTCAACTTCAAAATAAACCCCCTAGTCGACATCGTATCACCATCTCCATTGCTTTCTCTCACCATCTTCACACCATTCTCCTGTTTATTTTTCCTCTCAGCTCCCTTAGCCTTCGCTATTTCACTTACGGCATTCTGTTTGGCTGCGGCTCCTCCTTCGCCTTCCAGCCTTCGCTGGTAATCCTCGGCCACTACTTCCGCCAACGCCTGGGCCTGGCTAATGGAGTGGTGACGGCCGGTGCCAGCCTCTTCTCCATGGGCCTCCCGGTTCTCCTCCAGAAAGTGGTGGTACCGCTGGGCCTCAGCAGGACCTTCCAGATCCTAAGCCTCTTCATGCTTGTCCAGGCCCTGCTGGCATTAACCTTCAAACCTTTACTACCTGCTGGAGGAGGCATGGGACCTCCAGGCATGGGTCCCAGCCATGCTGAACCTCAAAATCAGGTGGCCACTGCCCAGGGGGGGAGCTGGTGGAGCAAGACCCTGGCTCAGGTCAGGAAGTACTTCAACCTGCGTGTGTTTCACATCATCACCTACAGAGTGTGGGCATTCGGAGTTGCCACAGCTGTGCTCGGCTACTTTGTCCCATATATCCATTTGGTAAGAACTTCTTTTGGCATTCTTTTATACATTTAAAAAGTGTAGTGTATACAGAGTGTTTGTTGGTCCTGAAAAAATGCTTTGAATACAAGCTTTTCAAGTCTTAAAGGAACAGTTCACTGAAAATACTAAAAAGTACTTCCCACTAATTCCTACTGCAATCTATCCATCCAGTTTCTGTGTGATTTATTGAGGTTTTCAATCTCTGTTCAGCCCAGTACAATGGGCTGGATGGATGTTGGTTTTTGGATCTCAAACCATCAGAAATCTACGCCTGAAAAACCCAACAGCACCAGCTATTTCCAAAAATATAGACATGGATACCCAACATAATCCAAAGCCCTTTGAGGTGAAGAGTTTTTTTGGGGGAACTATTCACTGCTGTTTTGGGTGGACCTTTTTTGGCATTTGTTTTAGGTTTTCATGTTGTCATTTTTGAGGTTGCTGTTTTTCCAGTGAGAATTGAGCCCCAGTCATGCAGACTATTCTGCTTAAATCTATAGCTGTTTTCAATTTCATATGTACAATTGTAAAATTGGTTGTTTTATTTCAACTGAGCTGTCATGACAATAATATGCATAATGCTTAAATTTAACTTGAAGAAGCGTGCAGTGTAACAAAGAAGTCAGTGTTTTGTTAGATGATGTTAAAGTCTGATAGATGTTAATATTAAATTGTGTATGGATACTCATACATGCGCGGCGTTGTGTACTTCACAGTCTTCCCCCAGTGACAGTTTTGTATAAACATTTCCTAAACGGGAAGATGTGCCGTGATGTCCTTGGATATTTTTGGGATGTGACTTCAGTGAAAACAGGGATCCCTGCCTCTTTTTTTGATGCTTGTTTGAAATTATGTCAACAAAGTTATGCTGTTGATTAAAGGGAGTTACTTAACATTATGTGTGATATAAAAATGATGTAGTTCAGGTCGTCTGCTGTTTAATGTAAAATTTTCAGTGGAGTTGTAGAGAGCAGAGAGACAATAGTGTGTGTGAGAGCGAAAGAGAGAGAGAGTGTGAGAGATTTATGTTGGAGTCACTACAGCGCAGTGGGTGGGCTGCTGCCATTCATTCTCTGTGGGGCTCAGGGAGAGGGCAGAGGAATGCATGATAGCATTTGTAAGAATCTCTGTTGGGAATGCTGATCAAAAAACAGAACTCTACCCCCGCTTTCCATAAAAGAATCCACATTTGATGGCCATGCCTCTTATTGAGCCATGACAGTAATTTGATTTTGGAAGAGACGGTGACGGAGAGCAATGGAAGGAGAGAGTGAGATAGTGATTGAAGGAGGAAGATGGAAGGTAAATCTGTAAAGTCAGTCTCCCTAAATCCAGATGTCGGATGTTCCAGCTCCGGCCTCCCTCTGTCAGGCCTGTTGTTTCAGGCCCAGGCCCAGATGTAAACAAAGCCCCGGCCTTTGTATTGGCTCCGCCACCTCAGGAAACCTCTCCTGTATGGCCTCTCTGTATCACTAAACATGCCTATCCTATGGCCATTGATGTCAGCCCCTGGCATGTAGCACCCTTCAAAGCAACGCAAATAGTTCACAAGGGCCAGCATGCTGCTGTTCAGGAAAGACCTCAGAGGGTGGTTTCATGTTTTGGATCTGATTTGAAGGTCGTGGCGGAGAGGAGTGGGAGTGCCTGACCTATATGCATTTGGGTCTTCCTGTCCCGCTTTTCCAAAGGCCTGTGGGTGACGAGATTTGTTGTTTCAAGTGCTTGGTTTGGGGGTTATAGATGCAGAATTCTCCTTTACTCTCCTAAACACACACCCACTTCTTGCTGAGTTCATTGACGTCTCAGACAGGAAGCGTAATGTATTGGAAAAACACATGAAAGAGGTCATATGTTACTCGCAGGTTGCGTGATATATATGCTGCTTGAATACCAGCTCATCCTTACATTGCTGGCAGCGTCTTGAGTTTCTTCAAGCACAATTACAGTGTCCACTATACAGGCAGACAGGACTCTGAATTGGATCTGTCTTGTTTCTGTCTGTGTCTCAGATTAACTTCGTCAAGAAGCAGTTCAAGGAGACTCAGAAGGAATGGGTGCTGCTGGTGTGCATAGGAGCATCGTCTGGGGTGGGGCGCCTTGCCTTCGGCAAGATCGGGGACCTCATTCCCGGGCTCAAGAAAATCTACATGCAGGTGAGGAACAACCTGAAAACACCATATTTCTTTATAGAGCATGGGCAATCCACGTTTTCTTTGGTATTTAGTAGTTTTACTGAAACCTCAGCGAGGGAAACAGTAGAAAGAAATGTTGCATGGGACTGGAGTGTTGAGATATAAGAGGGCCGTCTATGCAGAACCACTGAACCACTAACATTGCCTCAGGTCTCACTTTAAATCTGTCACTATTACCAATTTATTAATTCTTACCATTTTGCACTATGTTGACAGTGAATTTTATCCTTTTTTAAGTAGGTTTTTTAGTTTGTTTTTAGCAGATGAGCAGGAAAATGAGAAAAGAAAAATGTGATCACAAAGCATAAGCTAGCCTGAAACTCATAGTCAGTTTGACACTTTGTTTGATAGGCAATGGGCCGATTGCTTTTGATATAATACTGACTTTTGTCTGAATTTTTATTGAGAAATATGGCCATTGTCATTTAAACACATGTACAAAACAGGAATGCTTGCCATGACCTTCATTTCATCACATATTGGTGAATGCATAACAACAAGAAGGCACATTCCTGAATAATGACTCCATTTTTATGTCAGTGTTAGACAGTTATGTAATTACAGAGGAAGTGTAGTAATGTTAATTATTGGAGAGAACTTTGACATTTTCAAAACAAAAGTCAGCATAACCACAGTCTTAGGGTTAACTGCGAAAATGTGCTTTTTTAAAATGCTGTATAGTCTTTGTTATATGCCAGTGCTATTGTTCTGTGTTCAGTGTTAGATCATGTTCAGGTTGCATCACTGCGTTGCCATGATTTGCCCAATATTACATTGGGTTGAAACTGAGATTATTTGATTTGGATTCAGGGCTAATTAGCCTCATAAATGGCATATTAGAGTGCAGATAAATGAGTCTCAGACTCAAATTTGTGCACATTCCCAGTATGAAATCAAAAGAAGCTTTAATGCAGCCAGAAGAATTATACTGCTTGAGCCTGGTAGGGAGAATTTCAGCCCAAAGAGAAGGGGGAAAAGCGCAGTGCTTCGGAACAGTTTGAGAGGCGAATATAAATAGGAATTGACATTTACCGCTCTATTTCATACTGGCATACAGTTTCTGCTCAGTGCAAACACACACATGTAATACACAGACTGTGTTGGCCAGTGTTTCCCCGTCACACTCCCTCTGAATGCTGTTAATGAGGTGTGTAGTTCAGCAGAGGGGATACTACACTGCAGGTTATTTAAGATCCAAAACCTTTCAAGTTTCAAAATGTGTTCATCTGTGTGATGTAATGAAAAAATAAAAATTTGTAATCCCCCACTTGTGTTATCAGGCTTTTTAGACTGTGCAAAGAACATAAGAAATGGTAAACAGACTTCAGGGTTTCAGGGCCTCTTGAGAAAGAGAATGTGTTTACAGTGAGCTGCTCTGAGTTTCTCCCCTGCTGTCTCAATAAAGAAACATACTGGCTGGGAAAGAAATCTTTTATGAGATGGAAAGCTTTTGCTTGCTGAAGACTTTGTTAGTGAAATACCATCCTTTTAACCAGAGGTAAATAATCATTGTATTTTTTAGACTTTTACAATGTGGTTATTGTGAAGGGATTGGAGGTAGCACATTTTTGCTCATTGTTTAAGCACAAAACCTGCCTTCACTGTTCCCAGTAATGCACTTACGAACTCTGAGCTCAGTGTAATGCGACAGCATCAGTCGATTTGCTTAGATGTGTAGAAACAATTAACAGTTACGCTAGATTGGCAGAATAACCCTCTATAGAAATTGTGCAAACAGCCAAAGCACACAGCTAATAAATGTGTTGCTTAACATATACAAAGGATGTGATTCAGATGAATAAATAATGTTTAGCCTTTAGTTCTGTTATACTAGTTATAATCCTCAACTAATCTGAATTATGTACTCTCATGAGTTTTTATGGGTAATATATTAACTTGGTAGAAGCAACATGCTGACATCTTAAGATAATTTAGCAGCTTGAGTGTGCTCTCCTTCAAAAGACACATGGTGCATTCAGCAGGGCTGATATTTTACGAAGTTAAATTTTGTGCAAATGTTTCCAGCCCTTTGGCTTTTATTGTTGTCAGTGGATACAAGCTGAACTGTCTTAAATAGGTAACTGTGGGTGATAGGGGAATTAATTTAGCTCTGTCAGATCTTTGTCACCTCACATAGCTTAGTTGCATGATGTTATATCAACAAAATACATATGAAAAGTCACAGACGAAATGTACTTTTATTTATAAGGAGTAGTGCATTCTTTGCTTTCAGAAAAGTTTGAGTTCCCCCTGTCATGCTGTTATACAAGTCCTGAACGGAGACTGGTGGGATATCGAGCCTTTCTGTAAGAAGGAAAACCTCTCGCATTGTTTAGGGATAAAGGGAGTGCAAATCTGCTCCTTGCTCTTTGCTCCATAACTTCCCTTAAAGGTTAAACTTCATTCTGGTGTTCATGAAACCATCCCTGAGTTTGTTTAGTGATGTGCATGAATGCATTATCATATTGGAATATGGGAATGTGCTCTGTAAGGTAGCCTCATGTTTCTAAGCTATCATGCATCCATGCAGAGCAACCACCGATAACCAGATCAGACCAACCACTATGTTCAACAGCTGTCATAAGACTTTGTGGGTTGCAGTTACCGTTTGGCTTTCACCAAACATTAAACCAAATTTATATGTAGGAAAAAGCTAAAAGATGACTTATTGGATCACCTTTTTCATCGCTTAGTGGTCCAGGTTTGCAACTTTTACACCAGGTAATGTGTCTGTGTTCTGGCTTGGATACAAGAGGTTTCCAAATGGCTGCTCTGACATAAATTCCAGCTTCATGAAGCTCATAGTTCAGTTTTTGTTCCACAGAGGTGAACTGAGTCACCTCTGTAATCTTTGAGACCATACATTAGTATGTTTAGCAGATATCCTGCTTAGTAGCTATCTGTCCATGTTAATAGTTTCTGAGATTGTCCTTTTCAGATTAAATATTTTTGAAGTGTTTTGTAACCCACGTACTGGCCACTGTGGAACTCAGTTGCCTCATGTTGCATTGAAAACCCACATATAAAACTAGTAATAGACCATACTGGTAACTGACATTCAGTTTAGTATGACTTGCATATGTAGCTCCCTTTGTGATTGTGGTTTAGAGACATCAGAGTTAAAACCAGTTCCATGTGATTTTTGCTTATTATGCCCATCTGCTTTACAGCATTAATAGACACCAAAGATTAACACAATGAAAAAGACAAATAGAAAACCTAGCGGTTGAAAAGGGGCTACTTAGCCAACCTCCTCTCTCTCTCTTCTTTCTTCTCTCGTAGTTTTTTTTTTTTTTTTTTTTTTTTTTTAAACAATACAGTCAGTATTGGTGTTGCTGTAAATGTCCCAATCAGCTGTTTTCAGTAGCAGTCTCTGAGCAAAATCTTACAGAAATAAGAGTATTACATAATGACAATGGCAGTGACAATGACTTATATTTCTCCAATCCATTTTAGGTGATATCCTTCATTGCTCTGGGCCTGATGTCCATGATGATTCCTCAGTGCTCAGTGTTTGAGGCGCTGGTGGTGGTTTGTGTGTTCCTGGGGCTGTGTGACGGATGTTTTCTCACCATCATGGCTCCCATAGCATTTGAGCTGGTTGGGCCCATGCAGGCCTCACAGGCCATAGGCTACCTTCTAGGCCTCATGGCTATTCCCATGACAGCAGGACCACCCATTGCTGGTAAGAAGCTTGTTCCTCTTTTTGTCATGTTTTCACCCCTAGAGGTAGTGCAAATCTGATTTGACTAATACAGAGTATCAGTTTCTTAAGTCTTCAGAACCTTGGCAGTACCTGTAGATAACAAGTTGATTAATAACAGAAGAAGTGGAAAGGAGACACATGGATAGCAGAATACAATGCAATGCACACAGGAAAGTGTTTACAGAGTTCTGGGCCTATGGCCAGAGACAGACTGTCTCTGGTGATTTGTCTTCAGGAACAGGCACATACAGAGGCAGGCTCAGGCTAAGTGCAAAGTCTAAAGGCCGGATTATGCTTCTGCGTAAGCGGAGCGTACGGGGGTTGTGCGAAGCTTACGGAGGTTGTGCGACCGCCGCAGAACCTTGCCGCGCACCTCCGAAAAATTGTAACTACGCGGACCCCACGCAGCCCCCAACACAGGCCCCCCACTGACAACAAGAACTATGATTGATCCGCCGATCTACATCATTTCCGGCATTTCGCCCCTCCAGAGTCACGTCCTATTGTTGTGCCGGCAGCATCATTTTTAAAAGAACTGCTGTTGTGATCGTATCTTGACTCGTCGGTTGATTTCAAATTGTTTGGAAAGTTTGTATCATGCTGGATCTGGATCGACTGCTGCTCCTTTTAAAATTGGCGCTGCCGGCACAACAACAGGAAGAGCAGCGACCATACGCCACAGGGTCTAAGTAGGTCTGCAGAAAAAAACGTGGCCCATAGCGTTGTGGCGGAGAATTGCTTTGCGTTGCATCGAGTCTCCGCAGAACCATAATCCGGCCTTAAGAGCCTGGTGACTTAGTGGGTGCAATACAGGCTCTTTTACCCATGATATTGACCTCTGTACTGCTTCTCTTCCTGCCCCATCCTAAGTTCTCAAATCCCTTCATGTCTCTTCGTATTTCTTCTATATATACATCTTTTCTTTGCCATTCTCTTCTCCAGTCACCTCTCCAGTAGTGGGAGTATAGTCAACAGCACTACAGGGGGTGGGCAGAGCATTAATGTCTCAGACACATGACTCATGTTTCCAGACTCCTGCTCTTTCTGGCCACTCTCTGTTAGCCCTCAAACATACTTGGACAGCATTCCTTATAAAACACCATGGTCTCCTATGTTGCTATGTCTTAGCATATGCAGTGGGGTCCAAAAGTCTGTGTCCTCTACCAAGAGCTGTTTATTTTAATATGATCATTTTAATTTATCAAAAACTAAGTTGATACTTTTAGAATACATTATTGTGAACTGATACATAGAGCTAGAGAAATGCTTATGAAACTGGAATACTTTGTTCACCTGTGAAGCTCATCCGGAGGAGACAATCACGATATGTCCAGTCTTAGAAGAACAATTGTTACTCACAGTGCCGGCTCTGCCTATGTTGGCGCTCTAGGCAAAATTACTCCCTTGCACCCTTCCATTCCCCCCACCTCTCCCAGACGCCAACAAAAACCCGCCGGTATCCCGCCGGTAAATAACCGGTGCCGGCGCCCCTCCAGCAGATGGCGCCCTAGGCAACTGCCTATACCGCCTATGCCAAAAGCCGGCCCTGGTTACTCATAAGGGACAGCTTCAGGTGTCAGTGGCGTGGCAGCAGATCTTACTTTCCGGGGGTTTATGGCTAATGCACTTGGACACACCAGAAGAGAGGTAACATCCCTTGGAAAGGGCCTGAGAAGAGTGAGTTTTCCTAGTTGGACTTTGAGGGAGAAGGCTTCACCAACCTCCAATATAGCTCCTCCTCTGACAGCCTCACAGGCTCCAGCAGAGGAAGGTGGGTTATTTTTTCCTTTCCCCCAAACTTGGTACATGAGGGAAAGCAAGATCAGTTTGTTTCTGACTGCTGGAATGAGTCTACATGTGCGCAGCCAGGTAAAAGTGATAAAGTGTAAGCTCAAGACATTTCAGCAGAGATGAAGAAAAATTTTCCCACCCAACCGGTTTTGTAAAAAGCATGAACCACTGCCTTTTTACTAGGGCCCTTTAGTATCCCACTGAGGTTCCCTTTGTGCAAGGTGGATTGCATATTGTTGGCCCTCTCCTGATGTCAAGAGAACATCAATACATCTTGGCCACTGCAGACTACACTACTCAGTATCCGCAGATGACTTCCCTGAGATCACAGCAAAGAATATTGCGTGGGAGATATTGTGACTCTTCACATGGGCTGCATCCCCATTAAAATGCAGACAGACTAGAGCACTCAATTTATGTCATGGATCATAGCCAGTCTTTGTCAGTTTTTGCAGATAAAACACTTGCGTATGCCAGTGTAACATCTCCAAAGTGATAGCTTATTTGGAATGTTCAGTAAGACTAAAAACAGATGCTATGTTAGACAATAGATCTATGTAATGGAAGAACTGGGACAAGTTGTTTCCATATGTTTTTTTTTTTTTTTCTGTCAGAGAGGTCCTGCAAACCTCCCTGGGATTTTCCCTGTTAAGTTTCTGTATGATCACTGGCCTGGAGGACAGCTTGGCCTGGTCCTCATCACAGCATCATTGTGCATTTGAATCAAATTCACATATGGCAGGCCAATAGGAACAGAAAAGACTGCAATTTAACTCCCCTCCTTGGATTCAAGGTTGTGGAATTGGTTCTGGTAATTGTGCTGTAGCTGAAAACAGATTCCTGGCATCGTGGCAAGGACCCTGCACCACACTAGAGAAGTAAAAAAAAGATCAACTACAGTAAGGTTGGCCAACAAGGTAAATGAAAAACAGAACAAATATACTTGTTGAGGCTCTTTAAGAGATGGATACGACTAGGAGTCAAGTTTGTTTCCTTCTCAACACAAGTGTCGTCCCCTGCATGAGTGGCAGTGGCAGTAGGGCTAGATATGTCCCTTTCACAGTATCAGCAGGTGCGCCTGGACCAATTTCACTGCCAGGACACACTGACCTCATCCCACACCAGATCCATATGCCCATGGGATGTGGGTCCAGCTTCACACTTTTAGAGCAGGCAGGACACAGAGTGCTTGGTTTGCTCAAATGTCAAACCTGAATGAACCCCAAGGTTCAGCACTGACTTTCATAAGTAAAATAAGATTTCTGAATTTACTTAGTAGGGTATGCTTTGGGCTAATGATCTCTTTGAGAGGATTGTGCAGACATGATTAATTTTCATTCTCGAGCTGAAAGGGTATTGGGAGGTGCCCTTGGTGCATAAGAACCAGGAGAAGGCTGCCCTCTGCATCCCCAGTGGGCTCTGTTGAGTCCATGGTTCTGTGACCTATAATGTTCTGTTGCCTATAATGTTGATGTGGTAGTCACATGGTCCTAGGAGCGTCCAGAAGTGTCGGCTTGGCCAGACTAAATTTGGTGACCATGGGCAGGGGTTTCCTCAAGCCAAAGAGAAGAATGAAAGAATGTCCAGGCAGTGAAGGATTGGCTCCAACCCAGCTCCAAGAGTTAGACGATATCATTCCAGTGGATCAGTGGGATCCAACCATTGAACCCCATTCCTCCTCTTCAATTTGTAGAAGTTCCTCACCTCAAATTCTGCACAACCTGAGGAATTAATGCAAGTCAAAGTCAAAAGTCAAAAAGTGGGCACATCAAATATTTAGAAATTTTGCATTTAATTTTTACTTGTATTAGTGAAAAAATAAATAATCTCATCTGACTAAAAATTTGTATATCAACAAATTCTGTAACAAAATCATTCTTGATAGTGGCCTCAGACTTTTGGTCTTTGTAGCTTTCCATTTCTGGATGTTGAGCCCCAACTGCATATACAGTTTTCCCCAACCAATTCGACATGTTTCTCTAAGCTAAGATTCATGCCCTCAAAAGTCACCAAAACATACTAATTTTGCAACTCTTAACACAATTCTATCTAAAAAGCAAGTGGTAGTTTCTTTTCACAATTACATCGTTATAGAACACAAGTATTAATGTCAAACCTACAAATACGTACTGTATTCATGTAGAAGTGTTTGATGGACAGTCAGAGTAATCTCTATCAAGTTAGGCTATTTTAGGCGACACAGCGGGTTTGTTGGTTAATGATGAGAATATCACTTGTATCTACATATTGGATCTTGCTGGTATTGATTTATACTTGAGTAAGAATGTATTTACAAGTCTTAACACAGTGAAACTATATACCCCTGTTACTTCTCTCATGTCCTTCATAGTGCCAAGTCATATTTTGAGCAGTAGAATAAACTCCAAGTGTCACATATGAATAACTTGCTCACCTTATGTCATATTGCTGTGAGCTACAGTTTGTTTACTTTACTTCAAGCAACAGCTACATGAAAGAAAATACAAAGGGTGAACTATACATGACCAACTATGCCATAGCTACCCATTTCTTAGCTGACTTCCAGTATAAAATGATGAAAGAAGAGTTTACTGAAGCAGGACCTATATCTGTACCAATAAATAGTGGCAGGGTGAACTGGACCTGAATGCTGTGGGAAAAGTCAAACACATTTTATATGCTCTGTGTATCCTCTCTGAATTAGAGATAACAAAATCCATAAAATCCCTGTACTTATATGTATTGAAGGGAGCCAGTTCAACACATACAGCTCAAGTTTGTTGCAAAAAGGCTGAATTTAAACAGTTTCTATTGGAACGTATTGTTCAAACCACAAAATAGAACCTGATAGAATATGTTGTGAAGTATTTAGTGGTTACACCATTTTGGGCATGACTTTACAAAATGCAATGAACGATACAGTAGTTCACTAAAGATTCCAGCCAGCTTTTAAAATGTATAGAGGGCTGCAGTCATGTAATTATGCAGAATAACTAACCAAATTCAATATGCCATCTTTAGAATTCCCTTGCCAGTGATTCAGACCTGTTCTTAAAGAGGTTTTCACGCAAAATTGTCACTCACTTTGTGTTCCTTTTTAGATGACATGGTATTAAGATATGTTTATAACTTTGGAGCTAAAGAACAATTTGGCCAGAGTTAGCAAATCTTTGTATGGTATACATTTATTTTTACTTGTCAGCAGGGCAAGCATCTGTATCTACATCCCTCTAGATCTGCTGATGTTGCCATGTGACTGTAGGAGTTTTATGAGTCCTGGTTGGACTGTGCATATCTGAAATGCCTGTGGTTGAAACAATGTCTTTGTAATTGTCCCTCACAAACCATCTGACTGTCAACACTTTGTATTTAAAATAAGATTTACAATAACATATAAGTAGAAGTAACATAAGACTAAGAATAAATACTTTCTGACAACTGGATTAGTGATTTACTACCTCTATCTCTTAAGATCACTTGCACTGAGTGACAAACAAACAAAAAAAGACCTAATATACAAATAAACACAGTTCCTGATAATCATTGAAAATTACTTTAACTTCTCATACTGTAGGTGAAACGCATCAAAGTCACAAAATAAACTCACCCTAACCCACAAAAGCTCAATAGACTACCACCACAGGTACATCATTGCATACAGTGAATAATTTAGAATCTAGATAAGTACTTTAAAATGAAACATTACACCTTAATTATGAAAGCCTTAAGTGAAATTTTTCAGTCATCTAGGACATTCTGAATTGTCAAGAAATAGGCTATGTAATGCTGATTACCTTAAACAGATGCCAAGCTAGTCAAACTGGTTACAGCCTCATCAAATATGCCAGCCCATTCTGATTCCCAGGGCATCAAATACCACCCCTCACCAAGCTGCAGTCACGCCTGATATTGACACAAAAGGCACCGATTAGAAGCCAAAAGGCACCCTTTGGTGGGGGATGGTGATGTACTATAAATCAGAATCAGAATCAGAAATATTTTATTTATTCCTGAGGGGAAATTGGGTCAGTTGCAGTTGCTCAGTTCTTAAAAGAGGAATTAAATTGTAATTTATTTGAGGCCATGCAAAACCAAAACCTGAGCTATTCTGGGTAGATGATGGCCAGAAACTGAAATGGCTCTTTCATAAGGAGGTATTTAAGACTGCAAATTTTATTTCCAAGGCCTGGAAAAGAAGACAGCATATTTTGTTTAATTCATGCAAAACCTGAGGGGTATATTTTGGAAGTGCCTGGATTTGGATTTGGCTTTGTATTCCTGATTTATTCTGATATTTATTTTCGCTGTTGTTGTATGTTTGAGCATGGTTTGTAATGTGTACAACAGTGTCTTGTCAGTCCATATGGGCTGGGCTTCTGAAATTGAAGCATGACACTTAAATAAAATAATCAATCAATCAATCAATCAATCAATCATGTAAGACATAGAAAGAAATAAGAAATATAAAAATATGTGCAAAGAATGAGAAAGTCCGTAAAGGGAGGCGGTTGTAGTGCATGGTTAGTTCGATTCCTGTTTCCAGCAAGACCATTCATGTGTGACCGAGACATTGTCTAGTTTCTGTTTTGCTGCCTAATCCTGACATTTCCCTTACTTTAACCAAGTGGTTATGTCTAAACATAATGTTTCTATGACCTTAACCAAATGTTTTTTATGTCTAAACCTCAGCTTTCCTTAACCTTAACTAAGTGGTTATTATATCTAACCTAATGAGATTTTTATTATACTTAACAATAGTCATCATATTTCAGTCAAAATGGGGCATCATTGCCATTGTGGATTCATTGTGAAAGAGTGACTCAGTGTTTCAGTAGGATAACCAGAGGGCAGGTAGGATAACTGAAGTTGTGTCCCCCTGCCTCCGCTGCCCAGGTCTCCTCCACGATTACTTTGGGAACTACACGGTGGCCTTCTCTCTGGCCGGGGTGCCTCCAATGGTCGGGGGTGTGGTGCTTTTCTTTGTCCCCCTGATACACCACAGGCTTCAGCGAGGCCAGGCAGGGGCAGTTCCAGAAGAGATGTCCACTACTGCCCACATGCTGCCCTCTGCCCCGCCAGCAGAGGAGCTCAAGAGCTGCTCCAATGGAGACATCCTGCCTGGCTACACCGACGTGGAGACGCACATTTGAGTAGCACTATTCAAAGGTAATACACACATGTACAAGTGTGTTCTGTAATAATTCAAATGGCTTATGTGAATGTACGGATGCACAAGTATGTAAACACTCTGTTTGCTTATTGTAATATTTTACTTTCCTTTTGCTTTCTTGTAGGGATTCAGCCCACCAGCACCTTTTGCCCACCCTTTGCGTCCCCTTGCCTCGGACCAGAGCCCTACATGTGGGCCACAGTTTCCATACATAGGGCTCTGCTCCAGTCCCCTAACCCTTAACCATGAACTTCCTGTTGACTGACTTTTAACCCCTCACCCTACGGACTCTCCTCTCCCTCCTTGACTTCTTCTTGCTCTGAGGTGGAGAGGCGAAGAAAAGTTCACCGTAGCTAGAAGCTACTTTGAAGCCTGTGAGGACAAAAGGAAAGCAAAACAGAGTTGGACAGTCCAAATCAATAACCTGGATAAGCGTTAACACAATCTCAACCCTCGTTTTATCTCTATAATCATTTAGGATTCTAATGTCATTTTATTCTGTTGAGAACCTGAATTGTAAACAGGCCATGGGTTGCTTAAGACCTCCAAGAGAAGAGAAATCAAAAGATTTTAATTCAAAAATTGTAGCTTCTGGCATTGGAGCACTTATGTAACTACATTTGCTTTTTGAGTCTGTAAATGATTTATATGCTTTATTTTTAGATTTTGTAATGACAGTTTATCACAAAAGAGGCATAGAAAATAAGAGTTACTGAAGGGACAAATTTATACTTTATGCAGCACTTCACGCATTTTATTTTTAATGCAATGTGTTTTTTAGCGTTTAGTTCTAGTCACTATCTATAGGTGTACAACTTACCATGATCAGTTTGCAGGTCCTGTCTGTTGTCCGTGTGTTCTACTGTTACAGCTGCAAGGGGAATATCTGTTATAAATGCCACAGGAGATAACAGGCAAGTCTTTTCAGAAAAGAGATCAACTGCCGGACTGTCACTTCACCGCACACTGTACTATACTGTAGTTCACATCCGGGGTAAGACCTTATCGAAATCACTTCATCTATTCTGTCAGCTTGCACACATGCATGCCAGATGTGTGACTGTGGAAGCTCCTGATTCCACTGGACCCGTCACACAGATTTGAACGCCAATTACGCAAAGTGTTTGGTAGGTTTTTTTTTCCACATTTTTTGATACAAGCCACTTGTGAATATGCACCTTATTGCAGATGAACTTATGCAATCACAGTCAACAGATGGTGTGCCATGTTAGAGCTGTGAGTCTGCTGCCTGAACCAAGGAAACTAGACACTACATATGATAAAGGTCTTCTTATAATCCTTCACGGCCTTAACGCTCAGCTTTTTTTTTTCCCTCAATGCATGCATTTCTAAAAATTTTGTCGGCCTGACAAACTGTTGACGGGGTGCTAAAATATTCCACGTGACACTGTGTTTGTGATTGCATCGCTGGTCGTTTTTAACAAAGCAAGAGTTTCAGGAGTTTGTTTTATTGTTTATTGTGATGCTTTTGAGAAATCATTCACAAATCGTTTTTTTGTACTGTGCACACTGAAGTACTGTGCGCTTGCTTAACTTGCAATGGTTAAAATCAGAGAGTCCTAACACGACATCGACAGCTTTTTGTAGCATGAATTTTCATGGATTGAAAGACAATACGGCATTTTCTATCCTTTTCCTCATGTGTGAGTGTGTGTGTGTGAGTGTACGCGCGTATGCATCTGTATTTGGATAAAAGAAGCAGTTCATGTAATGTGAAATCGCCATGACACAATCTGTTGATGAGGGGACTTTTGAGATCAGTGCTGCCAGTGACTTGAGCCCTCATCAGGCCATCTCCCCCAAGCATAACACACACAGGTTGATGATTTGCTGCTTTAGTTTACTCTTGTCCTGAGTCCTTGCTGCTTCTTCCGCTTATTGTAAAGTCGAACTCCTAAAACAAAAAAACACACTGCCTCATTTAGATATTCCCTCAAGAGGACGGATTACAGTTCCTGTTTTGTTTCATAAACCTTTGGACCACTTACCTCCTGAGATTACATGTTCTGTTGAACAATTAAAGTAGTGAACAGATGTGGAGCAGGGATGTAACAACTGACTATTCAAGTTACACTCTGTGGTTTTATGCATAGCAGAATGGACAGCAGAGATGGGAATTGAGACCAAGTAAGGAAATGCCCTCATACCACTTAAGACAATGAACTAGCATGGTATTACTGTGGCATTCTCATCTGTCAGTGCTCTACTTGGCTTTCAATGCCATGATTCTCTTGGCTTTTGTGTCATGAATGCTTTAGGACTTAAAAGCTACACTTACCTCACTGCTGGGTGTAGTTTTTCGGTGCTAATGTTATAGGATGATCCGTTTTGAATAGCAAAGTACATCTATACCTCAGTAATTCAGTTGGACATGATGGCATTCTTAACTTCATGTTTTCACGGTTCATATTAGATGTGGTTTGTTTTTGCAGTCAGAACTGGGTTTCAGAGCCACAAAGCTGCTACCGTGCAGCAGTGTCAGCTGCCAAAAGCCTGTTCTCAATCAACATTGCTTCCTCCAAAACCTCACTAGTGTTTCCTTAGGTACCACATGGAAAATAATTTGCAGTTTTGCTCAACTGATTTGACACTTTTCTCCAAACTAAGGTCCATGCTCTCAAACACAGTCAATGAAGCCATCAAAAGTCACATTTGAAAATGTGACTGTGCTGTACATTTTCATTATGTATATACATCATCATTTGTCCATGCAGAATGCTTCAAATAAAGGTCCGTGGTCCTAAACTCATTTTCACTAGCTTCGCTCAAATCACAAACCTCCATCATAAATAAACAAGGAATTGACTAATAAAGTCATTGCTTAAAACAATGTAACTTTTTCATGACAGCTATGACTAGCTAGTATTTCCAGAATTCAGTGGAACAGATGAACAGATGACTGTAAATGAAAATGCTGCATCAACAAATTATGCATAAATTTTGCAATCACAGAAAAAGGGACTGTGTAACTTTCTAATATTCAGCTCTATGTGCAGATATAGCCTGGAATATTATCTATTCAATATATCACATGTAACTTTCATGTCAATATTTGGTTTCTATGAAAATTTTATCATAAGTTTGCTATGGATTTGGACTATTTCCATGGCTATAATAACAGTTCTGAGAGCCTGAAACTTAGGAAAAATATGTCAAATCACTTGAGAGGAACTGTGAAACATGCACACCCCATAAGGGAAGGGGTCAAAATCTAACAGTTGATATAATCAACTTTAAGATCTATCCTTCCTTGTTTGTCTTGCGGGTTCCTCTGCTCCATTGTTCTCAACCTTCTCCTTTCTTCCTCTGTTACCTCGTTCTCCACTTGGGCCAATTTTCAACAGCTTCTCCTTGCCATATACCCCCAGCCCATTTCCCCAGGACTGAGCAGCTGGTATCATCTTTCCTCATTAAAAGGATCATTATGTTTTTATTATTTTTTTTTTTTGCATGTTGTTGCCCATTCACTGCACTGCATGCATGCTTTATAACATGAAGAGGTATGGTACAATTGGAAAGATAGTGGGTAATAATCTTAAAGTATGTGTGCAGCGTAGTAAACCGGCTAAGTCGTTTAACAAAATAATGTCCCTTTACAGGTAAACTTGGCTTTAGAAGTCCAGTTGAAGTTTTAAAGAGTGCAAAGTAAAATATCACCGAAAACAGAGAGATACCATCTCTGAAGTTTTTTGTGACGAGTGAATGAAGAAGTGGTTGTAATTAGTTACAACAGCAGGCATTAAGTGACATAATGCACTCTCTGGTGGCCATATTGGAGGTCGTCAGTTTTTGGACAACAGTAGCTGTTAGCAGCTGTTAACCACTTTAAAAAATATCTCTCAACACAGCTCAGCAGATATATTATAGATATATTACAGCTGCTGACAGTGAACTGACTGTTTCCCCACTTCCACAAAGTTGTACCAGTTTTGTGTTCTTTACTCACTGTGAAACAAAACAAAACAAAACAGAAAAAATTAAAATATTTAATTGCCTCTTACAGGTGATACGTTAGACATGGTTTTTGCTAAAACAAATGAGTCTTTACCATGAATATTCAACTCAGTTTTGAATTCAGCTTAATCACTAATGTTGGCTAACGTTAGATACCGACTAGTTTCACCACTGAAACTTCAGTGGGCGTGATTTCTGTTCACTAATGAAATAAATAACGTCTAATATAACTCCTATGTGAAATTCACCCAGTTTCATAGCCTCTGACAATGTGTTTGGCGGTGAATATTGTAGATGAAAATACTTGCTATTAGCATTAGCTGGTTGTCGCATGTCAGCGTTAACACTGGCTGCTTTGCTAGCAACCCTGACTGAGCTGACTGTTGTCAAGATACAGCTGTGATTTTATGTAGATTATGACTAAAGACATGAGTTTATTTTCTCACTGTTACCTACGTTTGGAGACAGTTATACCTTATTACTGTCAAGCACCTTCAGCCTGCAACACGACAGTCTTTTCAGGTATCTCTGTATTTTATCCCAGTTGTTCTGTATTTATCTTTAATTTGTGCTCTCCACTGGACCTCCATGGTGGCACCAGACATGGTTGCTAAGAGATTTGTGCCACAACTGCAAAGCCTCTATGGCAACAGGACACTGTCTAGTCTCTTGTTGCCTCTTTTTTATATGCATCATCAGTGCTGGGTCTGTCATAATGGCCTCCTCACTTGATCTCACCTCTGAGTCAGCCTCACCCATGAGTCATCACTGTTACTGTAGACCCACATAGAGAAAACGGACATGCACCAAGATGTGTACGCAGTGTTCTTGGTGATGATTAACTACCAATTAACCGCAAATTGTCTTCTGCGTTATGACAGAGAACTACTGGAAAACTGTAGAGTTAGTGTTTCTGTTCTGAGTAAAATAATATTTGGTAATGTAAGAGGTGAGTGATTGATGGGTGGTTGCATGGTGTCTGCTGAACCAGTGTTTGGCTGCCAAAGTCTCGCTCTCTATGCAGCATTGCTGGGCTCGTGGTCCCCTTGGTGTGACCACTTTATATGATCAAGCTTTCTAAAACGTCTAATGAGAAACTCAAACGGATCAGTGCTTACTTGAATGTCAAGTTTGCATTTATCTCCTAGTTGTAGCACTCGAAGCTGGAGCGCCTGCGGTGGTCTCAAGAAGATCTTAAGCTACAGAAGCTCCCCCTTGTTTGTTACCTAATCTGTGAAATAGAAACCATACCACTTGTTTTTAGAATTTGTAAGATTTTTCCTATTTTTTTTTTTTTTCTAACAGGTCGAAAGATTTTGGAGAATTGTTGGAATTTTAGATCCGTTTTTACCAATCAATCAAACTGGTCAATACTCCATTAGACTTGGTTTTCTTTAGTTGGTGCATGCCAGTGACACAGGCAGGTCAAAGCCACAGAGGCAGAGATTCAGGGCACCAGGGTTTTGTTAGTTACATGCCGCTAAGCGTAGGCTTACGTAAAAAATTCAAATCAACATTTATGGGCGATCTAACCTTGTAACATTAAGTTTTATTCTGCGGGATGCCATTGCTCCGCTCCTCTGACCTCAGTCCCATCTTACTGTTTAAATCATCTGCTTTTCTTCAGCCTGGAACCATGCACACAATATCTGGAACATAATCTCCCTGTTTACAGGGTAACTGAAGGTCTATAAATTATGAAGCCGAATCATGCAAAGGTCAGCAATTCATGGGCTGACGTGGATAATGTCCAACATGTATGCTCGCACTGTTGCTGGCCCCGCAGTCATCAGATTTCATTTTTTTTTTTTTTTTTGTTATGGAAATAAAACAATTCTTTATTGTCGTTGCCTGGACTTTAAATAATTTATAGACCTTGAAATAGTCATGCACCATATGTTCTAGAAACTCTCCTCTGTAAGACCGCATTATTCATATGTTTTTAGAGTATATACTCTCCATGTTTTTATGTTATTAATTATGCTTATGAGTAGGCGACATGAATATTGTCTTTTTTCATATCCTCAAATATTCAGACTTTTCTAGAACTGCTGGTGATCTATATTCATGTTTATATTTCTGTATGGACCCAGGCCAGCACTTTCCTAGAGCCTTAGTTATTGAAATAGATATGTGGAGCTCTGTTAATACCATGTCACCTCAACTCTCTCTCTCTCTCTAACCTTCAATAAGGTTGCTGCATTTTAAACTCTGTTGCCTCTCCTGACTTCCTACAACTATCAGCCTCTTTTTTTTCCATCACCCTCAACCCTTTTATATAGCTACATATTCTTTTTTTCTTTTTTTTTTTTTTAGTCCTTCAACGAAACGTTCTAACAAGGCTAGTGACATCACGAGATTTGAAATTAAGTTATGCTGCTAGAAAATATGTAATTTCTGTGTTTTTGGTGAAGTTATTTTGAATCTGTATCAAAACAAACATTTTTTATTAAACCAACAATAAAGGTGTAATATGATAATAACAATCCCTGTTGCCGCTGGTTGTCCTTATTTTGTTGCACTGCAGCCGTGCATTTTCAGCCTCCCTGCTTCCACCTGAGCCTGAGCTCCTCGGGGTTTTCATGCAATCACGGTGGAAGTTAAACCTCAGAGATTCTTTACAGGTTCATCTCCATTTTAAAGTCGTAGCGAATCAAAAGAAAAATCCTGCTCTGCATTACGGGGACGCGTGGAAGGTGTGTTTAAACTCTGATCAACTCCCATCGCCATGGCAACATGGTTGAGTTCACTCAGGCATCATGGCCTCCCTTGACTCCTCATTCCCCCGTTTGACCTCGGTATCTCGCAGCCAGCCAGCCAATCACGCTGAGTCTAAAGAGCACACTTGGCTGAATCATTTCCAAGAAAAGCAACGGAGCTCAGAATGTACATACAGCCAGCTATTGTGTTTACAGGACAGACAATAAATCACTTGTGGAGCCGTTGAGTTTTCCTCTCAGTTTTTGATAAAAAAAAAAAAAAAAAAAAAAAACGAACAGAACAGAACAGAGCGACTAATGGTCCTTGCACACAGAAAAAAGCTTTGTTGTTAACAAGTCAATTAGTGTTATATGCTGCTGTAAGACCTTGTTTCCATTGAAACGGTTGACCCATTTTGCCAGTGTGCAGTGTGCACCTCTGTTGTTCAGTCAGTTCTTTTTTTTTTCTAGTAAGAGTTATCAATATTTTCAAACAGAATGAGGCAGATTGCAACACTAGTATCAAGAATATAACTTCAGATTAAGGAAAAAATGATATGCAAAATATGATATGTATTGGAAAAAATACTTTTTAAGCAAAAAAGATTTTAAAATTTAAAGATTTTTGCAGTGTGTTTATCAAACCTATTGTATTGTATTGTACTGTATATCCTTAAAAGAAAAACCACCTCAGCAGTAAAAAGGGTATATAAGATTTTAGGGAGTATCTAGAAATGCTGGGAAGCTGGCTCTGGTTCATGATCAGTTGTTTGACAGGAATCACCTTTCTTGTCCACACGGGCCTTGGGATCTACACTGCCTCTTCCTGTGGAAACATTAACAGGAAACACTCTTTTCATGAATCATACCGTTGATGGGATTTGCAGCCTCAAAGGAGCCTGCTATTCTTACACAGTACTTCTGGTTATTTTGCAGCTGTGCACACAGAAAATTCAAGGGTACCTGTAGATGTATGTGTACAGCGATATTATACCCAGAAGTGCTGTATAAGAAATCCAAAAGTCAACCTTGAGCAGTACACTGCAACCCAGAGCTGGTTTCACCTCGCATAATAGATGTCTGGCTGCGTGCAAGTGAGGCACTGGGCTTGAGAGAGAGCCGTCATTTTCTCACAACATTTAAAGCATTGAGGGGTGGATGGTAAGTTGAATGAAAACATGATGAAATACAGGAATGGCAAATTAAAATGTTGCAGGCAAGCTACACTATATGGACAAAAGTATTGGGACACATCTCTTAACTACTGAATTCAGATGTTTCATTCAGTCCCATTGCCACAGGTATATAAAATCAAATACCTAGCCATGCAGTCTGCCTTTACAAACATTTGTGAATGAATGGGGTTGTTCTAAAGAGCTCACTGAGTTCAAGTGTGGTGCTGTCATAGTAATGTAATAGGATGCCACTATTGCATGAAGTTTCTTCCATCCTACATATTCCACCATCAGCTGTAAGTGGTATTATTACAAAGTGGAAGCCTTTACGAACCACAGCAACTCAGCCACCAGGTGGCAGACCATGTAAAGTTACAGAGCGGGGTCGCCGAGCACTGAGGCCTATCGTGCATAAAAGTGTCTGACGCTCTGCTGGCTCAATAACTGCAGAGCTCCCAACCTCCTCTGGCATCAACATCAGCACAAAAACTGTACGCCAGGAGCTTCATGGCATGGGTTTCCATGGCCGAATGGCTGCATGCAAGCTTTACATCACCAAGCACAACGCCAAGCATCGGATGGAGCGGTGTAAAGAATGCTGCCACTGGAAACATGTTCTGTGGAGTGACCAATCGCACTTCTCTATCTGGCGGTCTGATGGACGAGTCTGAGTTTGGTGAACGCCAGGAGAACGTTCCCTGCCTGACTGCATTGTGCCGACTGTAAAGTTTGGTGGAGGAGGGCTGGTTTTTCTGGGGTCGGCCTCGGACTCTTAGTTCCAGTGAAGGGAAATCTTAATGCTTCAGCTCACCGAGACATTTTGGACAATTCTCTGCTTCCAACTTTGTAGGAACAGTTTGGGGAAGGCCCTTCTCTGTCCCAGCATGACTGAGCCCCAGTGCACAAAGCAGCTCCATAAAGCCATGGCTGGGTGAGTTTGGTGTGGAAGAACTTGACTGGCCTCCGCAGAGCCCCGACCTCAACCCCATCCAACACCTTTGGGATGAACTAGAACAGAGATTGCAAGCCAGGCCCTCTCATCAACATCAGTATCTGAGCTCACAAATGCTCTTCCGGATAAACAAAAATTCACACAGACACACAAAATCTTATAGAAAGCCTTCCAAGAGTGGAAACTGTTAGAGCTGCAAAAGGGGACCAACTCCATATTAATGCCTATGGATTTAGAATGGGCTGTCATTAAACCCCCTGTAGATGTAATGTTTAGGTAGTTCAATACTTTTGTACTACTTTCCTTTTGAATTTTACTAATGGCTTTAGTGCACAATGGGAAGTGGTCATTATGGCCAGCAGGTGTCCCCATGCAGAGAAAACTAGTTTTAGCAAGCCACCGTGTCAGCACTGTGACTGATGTAACAGTGTTGACAGTCCAGCAGAGGACCCCCCTCTCTCATTACTTACAGTTAATGGATGCAAATACAGAGGACACAGGCCATATCACATGCTTTGAGAACATGCTGGTCCAATAGATCCACATTCAGTGACTAACTAATGGGCAGTTTATGAAAAAAGCCAAATGTGTGGGCAAAAGACTTGAGTTTCATTTACTGAGGGACCCTACCAGTATCAACAACACTAATGAGAAAATCATTTTTTTTGGCCATTTACATTATAATCAGTAATAATACTTCTACACCGCTGCTGCAAAACAAAGTGTTACAATCAACATGTCCTTGTTAGTGGGTTTTCCACATTTGCCCAATTACACAAGAGAGTGAGAACTTCTCAAAGTTGATCAAGAACTCAGAGAAACATGTTATTTTTTGTGTAGTGAGAAGCCATTTTTTGAGGTTACCCAATGGAATTTTGAAAGGGTTTCATAAGCCCAAGACGTCAGAGGATTTCCTCAACCAACAGAGAAGCACTGAATCCCTTAGTTGCAGTAAAGGCATGAAAATCACTATCATTAGACTGCCTGTTGAGGTCTAAAAATTTGAACTGGCAGATATGCCAGTGCAACCACACATTGTTTCAGAAGTGGCATCTATAAGAAAGGCAGATTCTCTAAGATATATTTCTCCCTTGAATATCACTCAGATGACTTAAACAGGCCGAGAACATAAACACAATTTTTATTGATTTTGCCTGGTTGTGAAAGCTTGCCGTGGGGAGTTTCAGATTTTGTCGTAAGTAGTCAGTGTCGTCACAATGGAAATTTGTGGGAATCAACTAAATGCATGCATGCGCACACAGCGCTGAGCCGCAACTGCCTGAGAATTATTTACAAAAACATGCTCTGTGGTTGCTTATATTAACTAGAAAATTTGCATTAAATCTCAAAAAGAGGCAGTCTCTCAACTCACTAGCTGGAAATCATGTTGTCTGGGTTAAAAATAGCTATCTGCTCCACTTCAGCCGTAGAAAGTATGGCCGTGTTTTTGCTGCTCCAACATTGTTTCAACTTTATTAGGGTTGACGTTAAGAGAGCGGATACATCCATCACGGTGCCTTTGTGTTGCAGTGTCAGGTAGTTTACTATGCTGAAATGGGTTTCACATTTTACTAGAATGAAATATGGAATGTTATTTTATCATGTGAACACACTGCCAATTTCTGGCTCACCTCCTTCATATCCTATTAATGTTCATGAATCAAAGCAAGTACACTCAGTCATCGCCTCTAGATTAATAGCAATGTCATAAATGTTACAATGAAGGACGAAAGAGGAAGAAGAAGAAAGATTTAGATAGGCTTTACTCTACTCCAGTATTTCAGTTATGAGCTTTAAAGTCCTTGGTCACGGCAGGAAGTGATGTAAGATGGTGATAACACAGCGGTCATGTTTTCTGTTGTGTCACACCAGCTTCCTTCCTGCCATTTCACTGGAAACTTTCCCTCACTAATCTGCCAACCAGGACACAGATTCCTCATCCTATTAAAAATTAGCATGATGTGACTCAGGAAAATGTGGCACCTAGCACCAGAGTCTGCTTTCACTGAGAAGTGAAGCACCACAGCCAGTATCATGTGTGTGAAGAGCAATGATGATGTTGTTCCACTGACCAGGAAATCTGTCAGCACTCAGTTAATAGTTACATTAAAAAGTTAAATAGTAAAATAGCCAACAGCTGCTTCATTCTCCGTGTGTCCTGGGTCTCATGTTTTTCTCTGGGTACTGACAATTTCAATTTCTTCACACTAATTTATTTAAGAAAATCATCAGTAATAAAATGAGTATCTTACGCCGGACTTGGGGAAGAGAATAAAATCTCAAGTAACTTGTGTGTGTGTGGGGTGGGCTTTTGCTGGCAGGCAAAGAAAAGCTGAACATTAGAAAAAGAGCTGAACTTTACAAAGAAAGTCAGAGATTTTCTGGAAGTTCCAAAAAAAAAAAAAAACTCCCCAAGACTCTTAACTTGCAAAAGAGCAACTTTGGCTTCCTGTTGAAAGCAGCAACATCCTGAAGTGTTTAATCTGCTGCAAAATGAAAGAGGAATCAGCAGAGGAAGACCCTGTGGACCCGTTCCTCCAGCATGTGGGTCTGTGCCAACGTGTTGTAACACCCTGGTATCTACAAGTGAAATATTATGATGTTCCTGTGGCTCGTATTCATGCCGCTTGGTTCAGATTAAAGGTCTCTTTCACACAGCCAGAACACCATGCCACCAACTAGAGCTGATAGATAGTCGTAGCACGGAGTCGGCTTGCTGTTGTTTCTTTTGGTCCACAGAATGGGCTCAGAATGAAACCAGATCACCTACGGAATCTGTTTGTACCAAGCATGCCAAGGGGGGCAAAATATTGCTCCAAAGTTTGGCTAAATTTTAGCAAGGGAAAATCTGACATGGTCATTTTCAAAGGAGTCCCGTGACCTCTAACCTTAAGATATCTGAATGTGAATGGGTTCTATGGGCACCCATGCATTTTCCCTTTGCAGCTGTTTGTACGCAGTGCAAATGTGTTCTTTACGCCTATTCTAAAATGGTGTATGTCTACTGCCCGGGGCCTAAACAGTGTTGGAGTTGCATAAATTGGGTTTGACTGGAAAGCTGAGCCTCTTGTGGAGTCAGTGAGCCACATTTGATTCATGTGTGATGATGTTAGCCCCCATAGGAGCCATCTCATTGTAGTCAGACCATTTTTTTGAAGCTTGACGTCACTGTATAAAATGACCTATAGTCAGCCTCATCAAACCTGACCGCAAACTAGAGGCCGCAGGCATTCAGAGGGTGTCTGGTTTTCTAGGTATACTGACAATAAAGGGAGTTTCTGAGCAATTTCTGTGATCCATTCACCTAAAAATGCAGTTCTTACAGAAATCTGCGAATGTCAAATGTTTTTGACACCAAATCAAAGCACGAATTTTTCAATGTTGTTCCTCCAAGTCTTGGTGTTCTAATGTGTTTTTTGTTTTGGTTACATTTTGCACCAAATCATGAACTTCCATCATAATGTTCTAACCCTCATACACTCTGGACTTTCCACATTTGAATCAGTGCCTAACCAAAACACAATGTTTATTACAGATTTATGACTTTAATAATTTGACAGCTTTCACCGCTTTGATTTGGCATCTACTTTTGACCCTGTGTTTCCCTTCAGGATCCCCTGCCCCCCCTAAAATGGGTGTAAAAAATTGGGGTGGGGGGTTATATGGGAGCTGAGTACAATACAGGTGGCTCATCTGTTGTTGAGGTGGAGGTGGACATTGTGTGGTTGTTTTGAAAGCGATAAGGTGTGACAGCCCGGCATAATGTGTTACTGCCACGGCTCTGCCAACGCTTGTCCTGTCCAGTCTGTCACTTTGTCTTCCAAACCAAACACACCTCCTCCCTGGAAAGTTCCTCCACTGATAATGAGCTGATAAAGGTGGATACATGTGGCTGCAGGGTGCAGCAGATAGTCCTCCAAAAACACCGCGCTGGTGTTTTTCACTCTGCCTTCACACAGACGAGCAAGATCAACACACCTTGTTGATCTTGCCAATTCCCATCCAATCACATCATTGTTTTATCCCCGTCTACCAGCGGCAAACATGGAGCTTCCTCTCTTCACGACCACTGCATATTTGAACTTGCAACAAAACAATATTTGAGCCGGTCGCTCATTGTTTCTTGCGAGGGAGCCTGCTAGAGGCGGATAAGCCGCAATAACAGTTCAGGAACATTATGGACTGCAGACAGATTAAACGGTCCGCGAGAAAGAACACAGATACACATGTTTTCCCTTAACTAGAATGAAGAAAGAACACCAAAGCAAAGACAGAAATGCGCTACCACTCTGTGTCATGGAGATGAGGAACAAGACAGAATGGAGGAAGCAGTCCTGAGGAAAAATGCTAGATGATTATGATTTGTTTTCAATACAAGGAGAAACGAGAAGTGCTGACTTTGCCTTAGTTTAAAAATGATTAATCCACATTTGAAGCTTCATACACACTTCAACACAAGTGCACACACACTTGAGCTAGGTTTGATGTTTGAAAGCATGCATAAAAAGCTTATATTTCGTGTGGAGATGAAAGAGATTTGTGTTTGTCAATGTTCCTGTGCTTCAGGCCATAAATGTTTTCATGTTGAAACTCTTCAAAATTCATTCTTTATTTAAACTATAATAAACCAGCAATATACAGAAATACAAACTTTCCCAGTGATACACAATATCGTTCAAACTGTATACATCCATCCAGACTGACATATTTACATGTGGTTACATTCAATAGGCGTGCTGTGGAGAGTTACTCAGTAGAGTGCTGTACTGAAGCAAATACAACCCTAACCCTAACCCTAACTCCAATAGTTAACATATAACTTTACAACTGTCTCTGTTGAACAATTTTAATTTTGCACCGCTTCTTTAAGCTGCAGCTAGTTAAGGAAAACACACAACACAGTGAACACGGAGCCGCCTATAATGATGACATGCTGCCGGTGGGTTTATCACAACTACTGGTATCAAATATTCCCCTCAGGGTGGATTTCATGGGGTGTCGGGCCTTGGTGCGGAGCTGCACCACGGGACCCGGTGGTCTCAGAAGCGCGGCTGCGTGTCGCAGCCCAGCACCTCCAGACGCAAGGCGATGTCGTTGACCCAGCCCCGCGGGTGGATACGGAGGAATTGGCCAAACAGAGGAGGGTCAAACAGGGTCACGGCTTCCTCGTCTGGGTCGTTGTTTCCTATGAAAATCTGAGGAAGGAGAGGAGAGAGGGATGAGGAGAGGAATGACAATGGTGTAGACAAGGAGGTGGAGGATGGAGGAGAATGAAGAAGAGCAAAAAATATGAGGAGAGAATATCTTAAAATCTGACAGTTTTCATATCAAACATTTTAAGCACACTATGAATTTTATTCTTATCATGATGGAAAAAGCCACTGAAGTAGCATTATATTATGGCATACTAAAACAGTTCAGGTTAGCAGCTCTTCAAAGGAAAACTCCACTCTAAAACACATTAATTCTATTTCAACTTTCTATTTTCAACTGATTGGTGATGCTGTTTAGCTGTTTTGGGGGGTAAATCTCACACACAGAGTGATGCAGATAAAGAGCAGCAGCAGCTACAGTGAGGTTAATGGCAGGAAGAACGGAGCTCTCCCTCTGCTATGCTGGATTTCTCCCTGCGTGTTTGTTTAACATGTCACTGGGTCTTTGCTTTTATTTTTAAGGGGTGATACTGAAACACTGTTTCTGCTAATATTTTCCCAAAGCAGACAGTCATATTTTAGAATTGTGATATAATTCCCCCCTTTATCCAGCCATTGCTTTCCATCCATTACAATTTGAAAATGAACTCTCAGAGACCAATATTCCATCTCTATAATAAAGTCATTCATATTAGTTTTACTACAAGCAGCGGTAAACAACCCCATGATTTGCAATATAGTCCAGTAATTTTAAGCCAAATAAGGTGTCAACGTCAAACAAATTGCAACAGAAACAAACTCAGTTGCAATACATTTTTTATTTGTCTTAAGGTAAGTAATCAACTCAGCAATTTTCATGGTGATACCTAGAGGTTAAAATTTTTACCCTATTCACATGAGAAAAAAAGTGAATAGGCGTTTGAATGGGCTATATTTTGGTCTTTTTTGAAACTTTCCCCCAGTGGGATTCTTCGGGACTTTTTTTTTCCCTCACTCAGGACATGTTGAGGATACAAAATCAATTGAATTTGTTTCTGTTGCAATTTGTTTGACCTTGAGTCATAAAATGACTGGACTAATATGGTTTGCAGTGTAAAATATGGGTAAATTGTGGTAAATGGGCCAAACAAATGGTGCTTTAAGACAAGGCAATCTGCCAAAACTAATTTAGTGGTAGGAAACTTAAAATGACTTAAATGAATTATTTTGCAGTGTATGTACGGCTGTGGTCAAAGAGGAACTTCCATCATATCAGAGGTGGATAAGACTGCCAGTATTTGCTTCACAATAAAGGGCAAATATTGACCTGCTGCACTGGCAAACCAACTGATCTGACGACAGTGTGTGTCTCCCTACCTTTTCTCTCTGCGACTCCTCCTCCAACGCGCTGCTCCAGGACTGTCCGTCCGGACTGACAGTCACCGAGAACTCTGTCACCATCATCTGGGTCAGCAGTGAGCGCGCTCCCTGGGTCACCACCCCTGTGATGCGCCGCACTCTCAGCAAGTCAACCTGCAGCCACTCGTGGGGGTTGTTGTTCTAGCGAGGAGGAGGACAGAGACAAAAGGTTTTACATGCATCGAGTAAAAAGTCAAGATCAAAAAGCACAGACAAAAGAAAGGAAAAGATGTAACTCAAGAACGTCCTGTTATTTGGAAACCAGGGTGGAGGGGGTCAAAGGGAACACAACACACCTAGCCACTTCCCCTTACGGGCCAAAGCCAGTTATGTCAACCAGGAAATAAATTTATTTTCTGCCAGCGCATTTTTTTTCCCACTATATTATTGTGGCAAGATGGGACTGCACAAAGTATAGTCACATGCATTTACCATGAATGCATGGATCCATTCATTATTATGGAGAAGAATGACAGCATAAGTGATGGGAAAAGGGCACTGAGTGGCAGGAAAAATCCCTCTAAAACAATGAAACAGTCACCACTTTAGTGATTTAATTTTTGCAAACCCAATCTGAAAATCTTGAATGTTCAAGGATCAATGCTCTATATCTATACATGTTTAGGTGAAAATTGCTGTAACAGCTTTCAGCCACAGTCTGTTTATTGAGCCAGTGTTATAGCTTCATTATAGCATTTTATATCATTATAGCAACATAGACTACCATCAACCAGCATATAATTCACCATTCAGCTCTCCAAAATGATCTGTGTAATAGTTGGCACACGGTCACTAAACACAGTCCAGCGATCACAAGCACTCCTGCTTGACTTGTGACCTTGAAGCTGTCAGCAGTCTGATAGGAGGACAAATCACACCTCTGCAGCTCAGTGCAGTGGAGTGATAAGTGAAATGTCGGAGAGGAAATCAGAAGAGGAGAGGAGAGGTGGAAAATGAGTAAATGGATAGGTACAGAGATTTTAGGGTGAGAGAGGAGAGGCAGCGTGAGAGGACAACGTGTGCAGCCCAAAAGAGGAAAAAAAAAAAAAAATACAGGGGAGAGTACATAGTAGAGGAGAATTCACATTGTGGAAAAACAGCATTCATGACACTGGTTTCTACCATAGTGCTCAATGGCACTGTGGCAGGAATGATGTCAGCCAATCACATCGCTTTGCAAAATGTGGCTGAATAGCTCACTGAAATGACAAATAGGATCCAATTTGGTTTCAGGATGTAGGCATTAACTTTATTTTGTGCTCTTTCCCATTGTCCCTTTCTTATTTCTTTATTGGAAATTAGTACAAAAACACAATAATAATAACTTCTGATACTTTGAAAAATGTATTTCATATCATAAAATATAAAAACATTTAATCAGTTCTGATGACTGTCCTAATTCTCACTTTAGTGGCATTGCTCTGCATACAAGCTGGCCTTCTCACCACTGGACCAAACAGAAGCAAGCCTGCAGGTTTACACAGTATTGAGTGAGTGACTACCGGAATACTGCAAGTCCAGTTTTCCACTAATGGCAACAGGTTAGAGGCAGGTTAAAGCTGCAAAATGACAACGCAACCACTATTTGAGGTCAAAACGACTATGCTCAGTGTTTTCGCTGGTGTTAACTATCAGTGTCAGTCGTACATCCAGCTGCTACTTCCTCTTTTGTGCTGTTCAAGTCATGGTGTTCTGTTAGGAACCAGCGTGAGAGGGGGGTGATGGCACAGCACAGCTTCTTTACTGAAGTGAGGGTTAATGGAACTATAACATGTTTTGCTTTAAGAAAAAAAAAAGGTGTATGTGTGTGTGTGTGTGTTTGCACCTCTGGCCTCCAGGCGTTGACGCTGCCATCCTGGTGGAGGCGAGCGAGGGTAGGGCTCCAGACACGCAGGAAAGATGAATGAACTGAGGAGGCGCTAAAGCTGCTGTCAGGAATCTGCCTCCACTGAAGTCCGAGAGGGAGAGAGCAGCCTGGTGTGACACACACACACACACACACACACACACACACACACAGATAAAGCACAATCAGCCTCTGCACTTTGACAATGTAAAGCTAAAAGTGAGAAAGCTGCCTCAGTACAACTCACTGTTGACGTCGCAGCC
Source organism: Myripristis murdjan (assembly GCF_902150065.1). NCBI lineage: Eukaryota > Metazoa > Chordata > Actinopteri > Holocentriformes > Holocentridae > Myripristis > Myripristis murdjan. The sequence goes on from NC_043989.1 coordinate 25,879,583, forward strand.
GAGCAGCTCCATCCTCAGAGCCGGGTTTCTCACAGAGTTCAGCGGCTGAATCCTGACGTAGCGAGCCACGATTGGTGGAGAGAGGTGGTTGTCTTTCACCCTGGAGCCATCCATGTTGCCGTAAAAAATCTGCAACAGAGCCACGCAAAGCAGACTGGTTTACTCTTTGAGGTATTTTACATAGGATTTCTTAAAAATATAAAATGAACCATCTCAGTTACCTGCTTTTCAACAACACATTTCATTATTTTCAACTTCCTGCCAGTTCTGATGGTCTATGAGAGGCTATCAACTCGTGGTTTCTCGACACCTGTCAGACTGGCATAAACATTGCAGCTCCGTTTAAGACCAGGCAGCAAAAATCTAAAACTAAACCGGAGCCCTGGCTCAATGAAACAACCTGTGCTGCCAGGCAGGAGTGTCGCAGAGCAGAGCGCAAGTGGAAAAAGGACAAATTGCAAGTGTCTTTCCAAATGTTGAGGGGCCGCTGGCGTCATTATCAATCCACTGTGAAAGAGGCTAAAAGAAAGTATTTTTCCGATATTGTTCTATTAAACTGCCACAAGCCTCGTGTGTTAAAGTAAAGTTATCAACTCCGCTCTGAATGCACCACAGACAGTCGGAATTGAGGCCTCTCCTGCTGTGTGTGAAAACTTTCTTAAATTCTTCATTGATAAGGTCACCTCTACCAGAGCACTTATTTCACTCCCTGTGTCTGATCCTTCAGTGTCTGTCCCCTGCCCTGCTGTTTTGGACACGTTTGAGCCTGTGACCCTGCCCTTTGTGCAGAAGATTGTCGGTCAACTGAAGCCCTCAGGTTCTCCAGATGATACTGTTCCCCCCCCGACTTTTTAAGGAGGTTTTCCCCACAGTTGGGCCATCCTTTCTCACAGTTATTAATAGCAGCCTGTCCTCTGGAGTGGTCCCTGTAAACTTTAAACATGCAGTTGTGCAACCTTTGTTAAAAAAAACCTGGGCTGGATCCCACTGTTTTAGCAAATTTCAGGCCCATCTCTAAATTGCCGTTCCTTTCTAAAATCTTAGAGAAGACTGTCTATTCACAACTTATTGACTTTTTAAATGAACAGAATATTCTTGAGACTTTCCAATCCGGTTTTAAAACAATGCACAGCACAGAATCAGCGCAAGAGTTTTTAATGATATCTTTTTAGCTACTGACTCTGGTCACTGTGTTGTCCTTGTACTGTTAGATTTGACAGCAGCATTTGATACAGTGGACCATGACATCCTGATTGCTCGGTTGGAGCAGTGGGTGGGCATCAGCACTTGAATGGTTCAGGTCTTACCTGTCACAACGGACTTTCTGTGTCCTCCACTGCTCCTCTCTCATGTGGGGTTCCACAGGGCTCTGTGCTTGGCCCTCTTTTATTTTCCCTGTATTTACTCCCACTTGATTCCATTCTCAGGAAACATGGCATTTCTTTTCACTGTTATGCGGATGACAGTCAGATCTATGTCCCCCTTAAAAGGGCTGACTCCTTCTGTGTCAAACCATTACTTAAATGTTTACATGAACTTAAAGCGTGGATGTCATTAAATTTTTTGAATTTTAATGAAGAAAAGACAGAAGTCATGGTCTTTGGTGGCACTTCTGTGACTCCCTTAGTTGATCTGGGATCTCTGGCACAGTATCTCAAGCCAATTGTGAAAAATCTGGGGGTAAAAGTGGACACAGAGCTAAATTTTGACAGCCAGATTAAAGCAGTGGTGAAGTCAAGCTTCTTCCAGTTAAGGCAGCTGGCAAAAATTAAACCTGTCCTTCAGAGACAGCAATTTGAAACTGTAATCCACGCCTTTGTGACCACTCGGCTGGATTATTGTAATTCACTTTACATGGGGGTTAGTGGATCCTTCATTGCCCGTCTTCAACTTGTACAAAATGCTGCTGCACGTCTTTTAACTGGCACAAGCAAGTATGAGCACATTTCACCTATTTTAGCTTCACTCCACTGGCTGCCTGTCCATTTTAGGATTCATTTTAAAATCCTTTTATTTGCTTTTAAAGCCCTGAATGGCCTTGCCCCACCCTACCTTTCTGAGCTGCTGCTCCCCTACTCTCCGAGCCGCTCTCTTAGGTCAGCTGACCAGCTGCTCCTGACCGTGCCGAAATTTAGGTTAAAGCTCAGAGGGGAATGAGCTTTTGCCGTAGCGGCTCCAACACTTTGGAATCGATTGCCGCTGCACATTAGGCAGGCCTCCTCACTATCTCATTTTAAAACCCTTCTTAAAACCCACTTCTTTTCTTTAGCTTTTGATAGCATGTAGGATTTATGATTTTATGATTTATGATTTTATATGTGCATTTTTTTTTTTCTTTTATGCTGTGCGGGCAGTGCATTTTACATTATTTTATTCTATTAAAATTATAATTGTAATACTACTTTATTTTATTTTTATTTTATTATTTTATTTTATTTTAATATTTTTTTATTTTAATATTTTAATATATTTTTTATATATTTTATTTATTCTATCCTATTTTGTTTTATTATTTTATTATTATTATTATTATTATTATTTACTTTATCTGATTTTATTTTAATTGATCTTATCTTATTTTATCGTGTTATCCTACTGTGTTTTTTTTTTTACCTTTTTATTCTGCTTTTGTTGTGTTATTTTGTGGTGTTTTATCTTGCTGTGCAGCACTTTGGAAAACCTTGTGTTTGTTAAATTGTGCTATATAAATAAAGTGGATTGGATTGGATTGGATTGGGTCTGTTCATTATACATTAAACCTGAGGCAAACTGGTAGACAGAACCTGTTGGAAATGGTGACAAACTAGTGGTGATTCTTGGTATCTGCAAACTAATTTTGCAGAAATGCTTTTATGCATTACAGAGAAAATACCACATTAAAACCTTTAATGATATCTAGGGACTCAAATGGTGCAGAGTTCTACTGGAATAGGAATGACATGCGCCAAGTTTCTCAGGAACACTTACTTGGGCGTAAGTGAATATTTGGAAAAACAACATATAAATCACCTGATGAAGTCAATATCACACTGCTGCTACACATTAAGCAGTGTCTATCAGCTGTTAGAGGAGCACTTCACCCAAAATCCCACGCAATATTTTGTTTCCGGTCCTCACCCTGAGCTGTCCTGAATGTCTGACTGAAAAGTTTGAATCACACAGACTCCAGGAAGAGCAGCCACCTTTGTTAGCATACAGTCGATCGGTGACTTTGATAAACAGCAGCAAAAAGGATATGAACACGTCTGTTTCAAATTCTCCGACTCTGAGTGGCATAATCCAAGGTTTTTATTCTCCAGTCTCCTAAACCAGTGTAATTCCGGTAAAAAAATAAGAAAAGAAAAGAAAAGAAAAAAAAGCTAAATAACCATTTCCAGAAAACGCTTTCATGCACGAGGACTGGCCTGTACGTTCACAGAGCTGCTCATTGGCCACGTGTCCCGCTCACTCCCCGGCTACACTGAGATAAGTGGTTAATTTAGCAGTTTTTGTACTGTAATTGACTTTATGCAACCAAGCTGTCTTTGTACTTCATGGAAAATATGGGCAAAACTCTCTACATAGCTCATTGTCCTTGTAATAAAATTAGCTGTAATGGGGAAACAATGAGTGGCTCATGTGTTCTCATTAAACCCGCACAGACTTTGAAGATTTATAGATCCTTTGCTGGAGGTACAAACCATAAAAATGGGACTTAGATTATATACACAAAAATTGGAAATTTGAAAATGTGTTCATATCTTTTTTTTTTTTTTTTTTTTTTTTTTTTGCTGCTGTTTCTCTAAGTTGCTGATCTACTCCATGCTGACTGAAGAGGCTACCGTTTTGAGGATCTGTGTTCTTTATGAGGCATGCAATTAAAACTTCTTCTTGTTTTTGGACAGTCAAGACTACTCAAAGTAAGTGCATGATGGATAGCATTTGGGTGAAATATTCCAGCCAAACAAACAAACAAACAAAAAAAACCCCAAAAAGAATAGCTTTTGCCAATAGTAGATGACATACGTAGGCCGGCCTGGTGCTGTTGCCTCGGTACGTGGTCCACGTCTCCTCGTCCAGGCTGTAGGAGATGGTGAAGTGGGTGATGTAGTTGTCCCTCAGGTAAGCCCTGACTCCCTGGGTCTGGACACCATGCAGCAATGTGGGCCTCTGGAGATCCACCTAGGAACACACACAAAGACACACACACACACACACATTAGGCCTCATGCATGAAAAAAAAAATCTGCTTTTAGGCACTTTTAAGAACATTTTTTAAGATCAATTTTGCATGAGGCCCACTGAAACACTGTAATAATGGTGTAATAATAATAATAATCTTTAATTTCATTATTCAACCTGTTGTATAATGACAAATAAACTTCCTTGTATCCTTGTATCCTTGTAATAATGACACATGCCGGGCAGAGAATAACTGCTTCATGTCTCACCTGTATCCATGACATCCTATTCTTGCCCATCCAGGCGTTGATATAACCAGACTGCTCCAGCCTGGCCAACCTGGGCTCCCAACTGCCTGGATGCACAAAACACACACACACACACACACACACACACACACACACACACCATTATATAGTCCATGTGCCAATATTAATCATTTTCAGGTTTTGCGATTTCAGTGGGCAAACAGCACAAGCCTGGAGTGAGTCCTTGTTTGCGTTGTGTTTATATAGGTTTAACTAGCCAGAGATTTTAAATTAGAGAGTCCTCTTGGCCCATTAGCTTTGTTAAGTGACGGTTAACCTCCTCAAAAACAACAAACAAACAAAAAAAAACAGTCTTTACCTATGTGATTTGATGCAGTAATCTGAGAATCCTCAATCCTTCCCGACTTCATCCCCAGAGGCAAGATACACCCTGTAAAGCCAGCATGAGGAAATTCCATTCACCGATGCACATCAGAACTCCAGCTGTACCTAATCATGACTCCAAGAATTCCCAAAATCCAGATCTGGGCACTTTAGATACCCGTGCAGTACATAGAGTGCAGACATGAAGCCAGACATACCAGTATGGTATTTTATTCAAACCCACAGCCATATGAGGCTGAAACTGGGATATAATTCATTATTATATGAAGAGTCTTAGAAATGGCACACAGTTTTGGTATTTGCACATGGTTGGAAAGGATGAAACAGGTTGACCTGTTTGAGTGTTTACCTCAGAAATGTGTCATGGCAATTATTTGTCAGGAAGGCTCTGACACATAATCAAATTCCTAGTATTGCAAAATCGCATTTATTGCTTTCAATGAACTGTGGCACATTCACTGAGAATGACTTGGTCCGTTGTTCTATTGGATTTTATAATGAACAGAGTGTGTGTACTTACGTGGATTATAGACCAGAAGTTTAGCCCTCATGCCGGCCAGCTGGTATTCTCCGATGGTGCACTCTACCAACCAAGTGCCCACTGTGGGGGGTCTCATCTCTATTGTGCCAAACACTCCTACAATACATCAGCAGCAAGGGTGTGAGTGTGGAGGTGAGAGAGTCGGTTAAAAGAAGAGATAGAAAGTTTGCAGATTGGAGCTCCGCAGCTCTGCATTTAACAATTAATATTCCAAAATGTAGAAAGTGCTATAGGTACATATGAATATGATCATTTGTGCTCATGTGTTGGTGTTTACCAGGATAGAGGTTGTAGACGCCCATACGGTGTTCCTGTTTCGTGTGGACGCTGAAAGACAAGCCGTGGAAGTTCACAGCATGGTATTCCCCGTCACTCCCAACATTTAGAAGATGCCACCTGACTGGCTGGTGCTGGGCAACCAACAGACCAGGAAGTGTCTCCGCCACATAGCCATTTATTGCTATGAAAAAAAGGCTGGTATTATTTTTGAGAGCAGTATTAAAGATATAGATTCTTTGGTGCCCTTTACCAAGGACAACATCCATATTTATGCAAACAAATTTATATATGTAGCACCTGTATCCAGTGGTTACAGGGGTGTTTTGCTTAATAATGCTATTATTCCTGTTATTCCTGCTATAGCGTGCCGGTCTCCAGACCAGGGTTCTGTGTCTGTGCTCAGATGGAAGTGGTGTGAAGAATGGGTTGAGCGGGTGCCTGGAGTCATGTGCAACGGTGCGTGCTCTCTGTGTGATAGCTCTGCTATTAAGGTCTGACAGGTTGCGGGTGGAAAGGCCAATGATTTTGGAGGTGTTATATGTGATGTGTGTGAGTCTATTCCTGCTGGAGGCAGTTGACATGATGAAAAGACAAGGGGAACAGTAGAGGAGAACTGTTTGCATTATACTTTTGTAGAGCAGCAATAGAAGCTAGGGGGCAACAGAGAGTGCTTTGAGTTTGCAGATGTCAGATAGTCTGCTGGCAGCATTTATGGATGTCAGTGGAATGGTGTTTATTTTCCAGGGTGAGTTTGAGATATTTGAAGCACTCCACCATCTCAACAGTTGCATCACTGATGCAGGTGAGGTTGTGGGTGGAGTTGTGGGCTGTGCTCTGAAATGTGGATATGATAAACAAATGCAACAAAAGCTGCAGTTGGAAACAGCTGATGTTTTACAGAAAAGGTGCTACGACGTCAACTGCTTTTTTTTTTTCATCAATCAGCCAATCTCTATGAAGAATGTGAACTGACTTGACAAAATTGTTGTAAAGAAACAAGGAGGAGATTGACCAGAAAATGTTGGTAAAGAAACCTGTTTTGTCATGAAGAGAAGAAACAGAGTAGTGACATACTGGGGATTGGTGGGAATTTATTGTTTCCACTGTTTCCCTATTTTTAGCCCTATGTTATCCCTATTTTCACTCTCCTCACCTGAAAACTTGTTGCTGACGTGGAACCAGGGGTCTCCGAGGTTGGCCTGGCAGGGTGGGGTGCAGTACTTCTGCAGATTCTCCTCCCAGTACCAACTTTTGGTTTCATCAAAGGTGTGGAAGAGCAGAGAATACTCCTGAACGCCGGGTTGCAGTTTCATGCGGGTCTTGAGGGTTCCAGGCTTACATATGATCAGTGGCCCAATCAGACCTGAGTGAAGGTCCCTTTCCTGCAAAGAAACATGGTTAAAGCTTATTTTAAACTAAAACTTAGTTTAAAAACACAGTGAATAAAATTGAAATAAAAGCAAAGATGAGACTGCGAGAAAATGAAGCACAACTAAAACTACACATGCATAAATGGGGAGAGTCACAAACAAGGACACATATGAGACAGAAAGATGAGCAGATTAGTGATTAACACATGCACACACCTTGTCCACGGTGGAATAGTAGGCTCCAGCCTTGCAGTCAAATTCGTTGCTGGAGGGACCTTGTGTCCTGGTTATTCTCCAGTTGAAAACTCGGGCCTCCCCGGGGGGCACGGCCTCCCCTGGGACCCCAGCTGGCGCAGAGGAGGCGTGGGTCTGGGCAAAGCCGACCCCCTGGCTGCGGTCATACACTCCCTGGAGGTGAAAGGAGTACGGCCTGGATGCCTTGTTCTTAAAGGTCACCTTGAAAAAGACAGAGGGGAAAACCACTTTGATTTTGTAGGTGTAAAATGTTTGAACCAACACCAAGAAAACAAAGGCATTTTTTCACAAAATCATTGCATTATTTTTAATTATTTTATATAATTTTTTTGTAGATAGATTAAATGCAGCAAAATCATTCACTGTTACTCTGTGCAAATGTTTGTTAATCCACATCCATCAAAATTAATTTGAACAGCTGCTCCAGGGCCATATCAGCTTATGAGTGGACAAACAGTCCTCCACATAACGACTGGAAAACTGTTGCATACTGAGCAGTGTCAGTGTGCAAATAGATACGGAGAACACGTGCTTTTTTCATGGTGACAGTTTTTTGAGGGGAAAGCTGATTGCTTAGCTCCCACTCACTGTGAGGATATTGTTGATCTCTGCTCTAATGGTAGGCCCCATGATTCCCAAATGTTCCTGGAGTTCTCCTCTTGCCACAGGATGAAGGAAGTCTTTATCCTTGTAGGCCCGAAACACCACCTTCTTATACTCTGGTAGGAACTTCCTCATCCCACGACGCATCTCACTGAAGAGGGCAGGGCATGAATCAGTACAACTGCTTTAAACGTTTGCTTAGGTGTCTGTTTTAAACACAGTTCCTCAATTGGTAACTGTTATTCTTTTACCTATTTCTGAGCAATGGCAACATTATGAGAGACTGTTGAACACAGTTTCGTATTTGCAGGAAATTTGTAGTTGTAATGTTACAGTTGCAGTATTTGCAGTGGCTAAGAGTTTCCAAGTTTTCCATCCTAAGTTCACCTAGTTCATATTTCTCACATAGATCAGGTAACCCAATGAATATAAAGAATATAATAACTGTGCATTAAGGAAAGATTTTTCCAAACCTGGGTTTGATGAACTGGTTTGGTAGTTTGATGCCATAATTCCACGTGATTTCCTCAGCGGCAATGTAGTAGTGGTGATAACTGTTATCTGCGGAGCGTGGGTCCACGTAGTCGAAACCGAACATATTTGAAGTTCTGTTGTTATCCTGTAACATATTTTAGCATACACGTAAGGGGATGTGGAACTTGAATTTTTTGAAGCTGAAGTTAGCATCCAACCTATGACATGAAGCATGCAAACTTAATGCACACACACACACACACACACACACACACACACAGTACCTCTAGATTGTAGTCATCATAATCTAGAGACAGAGATGTTTCAGTGTGGTTCTCATTAGTATAGTTGTAGTAATCCAGGTGTAGAGCTTCCAAGGTCTGCACTTCAAGTTCAGGCTGAATGTTGTTTTCTGGCAGGAGATTTTGGCCCAGTTCCTGTGAACCACTTGGATCTAAAGTTGAGTCCCTCCTGCTCAGCAGTGGATCGTGGTTTGGTACGATTTCATTGCTTTGTTCAAGATCTGCCTGTGTGTCATTCTTTTTAAACGCCATTTCGCCTCTTCGCTCACATTTCATGTTGACACCAGTGTCAGTCCTGTTTTCCACAGCCTCTCCCACAACCTCTATCCCAGTTCCTCCGTCTTGCAGTACTCCAGAATCCAGAAGTCCTTCCTTCCAGTCTTCAATTGCCTCTCTTTTCTGTCTTCTCTCACCTTGTTCCCCAGGTTCGACTGCATCCTGGGCCACTGATGCCGTCCATTCCCCATCTCTTTCCAGTTCCTCCAAGATATCCTGTGGGATTTCTTCTTCTGACGTTGTGTTGCCATTGTCCCCCTCTGATGCTGTCACAGTCACATTCCTTACCTCGCACACTAACTCTTCTCCTTCAGCTCCAGTTGACCCAGAAGCATCCTGTGTGACATTGTCAGAAGTGTTCACTGACAATGTAGTGTTTGTGTTGTAGAGAGAGAGGGGTTTCTTGCATAACCGGACCATCACTGTGCGATTTTGGGCTCTTAAGCTCCTTGGCCTTGGTTGTTCTATCTGGTCAATATAGTCAGCGAGTTCATCATCCTCATCTTCGTTATCAACCAACAGGTCTCCGCTGTCACAGGGCCGAACTGTGTAGCGGACACTCATCCCCCGGCTCTTGAGGCTGCCATCAAAGGCACTGATCTCCCATTCACCTGAAAGAGGAAACAGATAAGAGTTGACAGGATGAAAGTCTAGCAAGTCATGCCAAGGACAAGTAGCAATGATTCATTTATAGTAACACTTTCAATGTGTAACAATTTCTAATCCTTACATACCATTGGCATTTACGTACATGTACCTTAAACCTGTAGGGCAACTGAATAGGAATGCTAAAACTATTTTACCATCCTAACTGGAACATCTGCACTAATATAAAGAGACTTCTGACTCAGGTGAGAGACAGAATACACATATTGGTGATTCATTTCAAAGTCCTAAGACAGATAATTCTTATTTTGATCAGATAATACACTGTGAAAACTAAAAGGATCTTTAAGATCCAATAGGGGATGCAAGGAAATTAAAAATACATTTTAAGTACAGCACAAAACTTTTCCATATGGGAATGGTATCCAGATATCCAGCGGGGTATTCAAGGTTGCTCAAAGAACCTTTCCACAGGATAAGGTTACTGGAAGAGCGCCTAACAGCCTATAAGCTCTTGCAGGAACCTCTGACAGCCTCAGTGGGTTCCAGCAAGTGCTTTACTTCAGCTCACAGCTTCTGGAGGGGCGTTTTTCATTTCTGGAGCTTCTTTGAGGGTTCCTTGGGATCCTGGAGCTTATGAATGGTAAATGTCTGAGTCAAACTGCAGACGTGGGAGCCAAAGAATCACAGCTGCTCTGGCCAAGTCATGAAGCCAGTGCTCTTCCAGCTGACTGAGAAAAATGCAGTCAGCCATAACTTAATTACTTAGGTTAGCTAGTTAACCTAGATGACGCTTCAAGCTCAAGGAAACCACATGAGCCTACATCCAAATAAAGTGGATAAGCGAGTTAGCCTGCTGACTTGAACTATGAATGTCATGGTCCTTAATGAATGATTGCCATTTTGATTTTAATTTACTGTACATTTTGAGTTCCTTCTTTGCCATTTTATTTGGCACTTAGATTACCTGTGCTCCATACTGGGGTTTCTGACTGATGATTGAGGTTTAACTCAACCACTGAGATTATGATGCACCTAGAGTAGCTCTGTCGCCACAAAAATGACTGAAATTCCAACCTAAGACTCTACCTGTCAGCTCGGTCTCCATGGGAACAGTCTCGCCAGTCATGGGGAACAGTGTGAGGACAGACTGGAAGACGTCGTCCTGTTGGAAGAGGTTTCCTGTGAAGTAGATGGAGAGGAAGTCGCTCTGGGTGCCCACGTTGGCCACATGCCAGAAAGTGACATCACTTTGACACATCGCAAACTGGCGCCCGCTGAACATGATGCCGTTCACACCTGGAAGTACACAAACACATTCACAGTTTGAGGTTTTGGATGTGATACTGATATTTGATGTGATACTCAGTTGGTTCTGTGGCAGTAGTATGAGAGTCAGATGAATTTGAAATGGGTAGGCTGGTACTCGTCTAACATGCAAACATCAACAAACAAAGCAGTACAATATTGCTGTCTTGGCCATAAGGGAATCTGTGACACATTTCATTCATGTGGTAAAATATACTCATTTTACTCAGCTGAGTTACCAAAGTTACACCTAACCCACATCAAATGGGGCAGAAAATATTTAATGGAATGAAAAGAAGATTTGAATAAATCATAATGGCCATTGTTATATGAAACATAAACGTATAACATTCTTAATAACGTTCACAACTTTCAAAACAATTTTTTCACCTTCAAAATACAGAAGTGACTTCATCCTACAAAGGTGAGATATGGTGAACTCACTGTAAATGACATTGGAGCTGTAGAAGTCAGGATCGTTGGGGTCGATCTTAGAGGGGTCCTGGCTGTAGTTCTCGATGTTTTCGTTGATGTACCAACTTCTGTTCTCATCAAACACAGCAAAGACCAGGGTCCACCGCTTGTCTGCACTCAACTGGACCCAACCACAGATTCAGACACACAGAGAAAGAGACAAAGGATATTAACTGATATTAATTCTGGTGTGAAGTGACATTGTTTGGATTCATATTTCTGCTTAAATGGAAATAAACCTCAAGGCGGCCGGGCTAAAAAGACAGTGACTCTGTTTGTTCACAGTTTTGACCACTGTCATTGTCCTGCAGGGCTTTCTTGGGAGTGAAGATAAATATCAGTGTATAGTTATACTCACCAGGCGTCCTCTGGTGTCGATGGCTTCATACTTGCAGATGAGCAGTATCCCCACCAGCCCCGAGGCCAGGTCCCGCTCTGGAGAGATGGTGCTCTGGTACAGGTGGGTCAGACACTTGGGGTCTCCCTCCAGAGGCCCATCATCAGCTGTCAGCCTCCAAACATAACCGAATGTCCCATTGGGGGGGACTCCCATGGAACGTAAGTCCTTCCCCTCTACTGTTTTTAATTAGAAGAGATTAGATGAAACTTTGATGGTCTCACAGGGGAATTTGAGCCACAGCAGCAGCAGAGAATATGATGTAGCTAAGATTAAGACCAACAGAGATTACTTAAGATACAGAAGTAATTACAACATCCAATCATGCTCAAAAAAATATAACACTGCCTTTGTTGATTGATTTGTAAGTGAAAGAAATGGACAAATATAGTGAACATAGATTGACAAAAATATCACAGTGGTAAAGAAAACAACTATTTCACACCACTTTTCCCTTTCATTTAATTTCATTAAAAGCGCTTTCATGAGACAGCCTTGTGTACTGGCACTCAAAATGAGAGAAAGCAATCTAATTTGAAAGTCGATATTTCCGTCACACTTTCCGGCCATGCTTAAGCTCACCGTTTGCGGAGTTCTGCAGTGGAGAGATCTTGGTGAGGCCATTGGGGTAGATGTTAAAAGGGCGACTGGCCAGGTTCTTAAAAATGATCTGGAAGCGGATTTAAACCAAAAGGAGTTGTGAAAAAAAAAGTCATACAAAGATACATGCCTTCACACAGACAGAGCTCCATAATATCCTTTACTTTTCTTCTTATTGCTTGTGCATTTTTGACTGCTTGGCCCAAACTCCTCACACACATTAAACATCACTTTCCACACCTGATAACACAGAATTTTGAGTCTCACTCACATGGAACTGATCGCCGATCTCTCCTTTCAGAAGCGGGCCGATCAGCGTTGTGGCGGGGTTTTTCCTTTGGGTGAATGTGTCATCTGTGTATTCTACATACGCCACCTTCTTATACTGGTAGCCCAGTTGATGCGGAGAAGTAGGGAAGTAATCTGACTGCAGCTCACTGAAATGGCATAGTGGGCAGTAACAGCAAAAATAAATGATAAATTTCATTTTGCAAGTTTATTTAATACTAGACCTATTTACACAAATGTTTTTTAAAGGAAACTAACTTTTGCGACTCTGATTGTAAACCAACGAAGTTATTCTTGACTAGTATCCCCAGCCTGATCCATAGGCGATCAGTTCAATTCATTCTCAATCAAATATTCTCCAGCAGCCATATTTAGTGATTATTCTCTTGGTACCTGTCTTCCCTCTCCTCCCCCCTACCTGTCTGTGGGTTTGAGGTGAGGGGCGTAGTCCCAGGTGATCTCCTCAGCCGCGATGTAATGCACCCAGGTTTTAGACTGCTGGCCCCTGCTGGCCCTGATTTGCGCCCGTGGCCTTTTTGGCTGCATGTTCACGATCTCAAACACTCCATCGTCGGGATATTCCTCACCGTACTCACTGTAGTCCTCATAATGTTTGACTTTACGCAGGTCGGGGCCGGGCAGAGAGACCGGTTCAGGGCAGTCCTCTACCGTGAAGAAGGCGCTCATGCCAGCTGGTGAGCACAGCGGTTCAGAGTCATTATCGAGATCAAAGGCGAAAAAGCTCAATGAATTTCAGAGCCAGAGCCTGAAGCTATGGCCTGAAGCACTGTTTTTTTTTTTTTTTTTTTTTTTTTTTAACCATGTGGAAATGTCAACCGGCTTCTCTTACCGTCGTGGTGGGCATGTATCTGACAGCTGATAAGGAAGCGGCCGACGGCGGTGGGTTTCATCTCTGCTGTGATGAAGGTCATAGGGGTCATCTCCAGGGTTACTTTACGATGGGTCATCACCTGACAAACCAAAGAAGTTGTAGTAGATATTGATAAATAAATTTGAAGGTTAAGTTATATTAGAAAAATCTTTAACTGCTCTGGTGAAAGGAGTTTTTAGATATAGCTAAACTACTGGTGATTGTTCTCAGTTTACATGTTAGATATTATGAAATTAAAATAACACACAGTGGTAATCTACGAGTTTACTAAGCAAGAGAAGATATAGCCAGTAATGTGTATGGGAAAGATTCTAAAAATATTTTAAAGAAGCTGGCTTTAACTGAATTTCCTTTATTAAACTTAGGCATTATTGATTGTTTATATGTACAAGCATATATAAAGCTATTTTGACCTACATTTCATTTTTTGACTTTGCAGTAATTTTCTCATAAACTTCTAATTCCAATTGTGGAAACCTCAGAGTTTGAAAGATGGTTGCCACAGAGTTCTGGATGCTTCTTTGTGAAGACTTACCCGCAAAGAGTGATCCTGAAACTGAATGGAGTGGATTTCTGGAGCTGTGCCCATCCCAATCAGATGCCAAAACACATAATCGCGGCTCTGACACATGGTCAAACCTATTTACACACACACACACACACACACACATGCACGCACACACACAAACAGAATGAGGTTTCATTCCTGTGTGGAACATGTACTGCCGCTGACACCCTGAGCATGGTGTTATCGAAGCTTATCATTACAACAAGATTCCTGGAACTAATTCCATGTCGAGCGCGAGCAGCCGGATGTGTTACCGGGTAACGTTGAGTTGATATATCCATTGATGGTGTGGTATTCTTTCCTGCCGCTGCTCTTCTTGAACTTCTCTCTGCTCTTCCTCTCCCCGACCTCTCCATACCAGCTCCTGGTCTCATCAAACACAGCAAACAGCAAGACAAACTCCAGCTTCCTCCTCTTGCCATCCTCTGTGAAGGCACCTGAGAGAACACACACAAACACACACAACATGGCTATACAAGTCCCAGAAATCTTCTTACTGATGAAATATGCAGCGATTTTGAACCCAAAACAAAAACTGTGATTCATTTCACCGATCCAAACCACCGCTTCTAATGCAGTTTCAATTGTTTCAGGATATTTCTGCCAAGAAGTATAGCCGACATAGGTAAAAAACAAGGCAGAATAAGGCAGATCAGCCCACTGCGATCAAGAAATGACACCTAATCCAGGAAAATGCTGGAAACAAGCTGAGTAGCGTTGGAAACAAGTGGGATTATCCCATCCCACTGGCAAGAAAAACAAGATTTTAACAGAGAATTATGAGACTAAATGAGTCATTATAATAGAGATTTTGTTTGCAGTGCTCCAGGGCAGCTTTTCCTCCCCCAAAAATAAAGTTTGTGCCAAGTCGTCATAACGCACCTTTGAAAAGTGAGTCACAAAGTGCTTTAAAGAGCAATGAAGCTCACTCATTGAAAACAAGAGCTAATGGCTATGCCTGTAGGTGCAGCTATCTGTGTGTGCGCGTCAGTGCGTGTGTGTCAGTGCATGTCTGTGTGTATGCGTGTGTGTGCATCCGATCCACCACAGATCAAGATGCTCCCCTGTGCACTTACCTGACTTGCAGATGAGCAGCGGCCCAATGAGTCCTGAGTTGGTGTCTCGGACTGTGTCCACCTTGGACGAGTAGGAGTAGGTGAGGCACTCTGGGTCGCTGGCCGTGGGACTGTCCTTGGGGCTGATGTCCCACACATACTCATAGTATCCTCCAGGAGGAACAGCGTCATCCTCCTTCTCTTGGCCTGCCGTGGCATCATCGTACCCCGCTCCTGGAAATACACAGAAAGAGAGAAGGTATTCGGATAAATTCCACGAAGAATCCCCTTGTGAAAAAGATAAAATAAACTACAGGAATTATACGCTAACTTTTCAAAAGATTATTATGATTATTATGATTATTATGCGTCTATGGAGGCTCCAAAACTTTACCACAGAATATAATTTAGTAATATCATAGAAGATAAAAGATACTATATACAATCCACTGAATACCACAGATAGATAGCTAGATAGATAGATAGATAGACAGATACTTTATTGATCCCCAACGAAATTTAGGCATCCAGTAGCTTATACATAAATCCCAACACCAATACACCAATACACTAGAATAATACTACTTTTAGAAATGCTTGGGATTGACATTTGTATTATGACATGTGAGATGGATACTATAAAAGAGATTTAAACTGTTGTATAGTATCCATGTGGACATGAATCCAAAACCACTCAAGCTCCTCTGACATTAAAAAAAAAAAAAAAAAAAAAAAAAAAAACATACTGGGGAAGTGCTGACTCATGGTATGAGCGCTCACTTGCACTGACACAATCACACACACACACACATACACACACACACACACAAACTGTTCCCCTTGCTTGACTCTTTATTTTACACCTTGATTGGATTAGAAATATCTCCTAAAGCCCCGCTCCGGCAGGACAGATTACCGTACAGTGTGTCATGAGTGAGTTTAAAGCCGCTGAGCCCAGGAGGTTTAGCCGGGACATGATAACAGGACTAGGATCTATGCTAATGCTTTCAGTAAAGGGTGTTAAACCTCCGTGCTCCCTCATGACCCCTCTGAATCTGACAAGGCACATGCTGTAGTACAAAGTACATAATAACCTGTGGATTGATCACAGACACATCATTCAAAGACAGTGCAGCCAGTTACATTTCAGGTTGCTGCATGGGAGCTCATGCTGTAGTACTGAGTTTGTGGCTTTAAAGAGCTGCAGAGGCAGGATGAATTCAGGCACTACTGGCTGCACTTTTTACAGCATGAAGTTACATCTGTTTGTGATTTACTTTTTGGCAGTAAATTGGATTCAAGAAATAAAGAAATCCCCATACTGCTGAAGCCTCTACTTATCTAACTCATTAATGCTCATTAATGCACATAATTGATCATCATCATCATTATTGTCAGTTCTTCTTCCTTTATATTTTCCCAACAGGCCTTTTAGCTTATTACTGCCATCCTCTGTTCTATTGTTGCACTGCATTAAGGTTTGCTTTGCATCCTCACTACCTGACCTTTCAAGATAAACAGCTTCTGTTCACTCAGCTTATCTCTGGGTGTCATGAAATACTTCAGACTCTAGGAAGTCGCGTGGGTGTGGAGATCTGGCTTGCATTTACTCCTAATGCTGTAAAAGTCAGTCTGGCACTGGTACAGCACAGGCTTGAGTAAGCAGTTTTATTTGCTGTTGACTCATGTGCGCTGTGATGTGGATTTCACATTACAGCTCCAAAAAAAATTCTGAGAAGAAAAAATAGCCCGCTGTTGACTAAGCTATGGTGTGTTATGGATTGCACATGGAAAAAACTACGAGTCAACAAATGAGTACAAAGTTAAAATGATGGTATCATCAAAAAAAGAGGCTAACTTCAGTTCATTGTCCCAAAACTGCTCTTACCCTCGGACTGTTTCCAGTAGGTGACCCCTACAGGGCTGATACTGTAGGGCTGGGACGCCAGGTTTTTGAAGTGGACCACCACCCTGTCACCGGCCTGGCCATGGATCACTGGGCCCTGGATACCTGCAACCAGACATCACTGCATCAACAAGTCATCAGTCAGGGTTTATTTCTGTTGGATCTGGCTTTGGGAGAAAATAGTCTGAATTTATATTCAATTGACTGGATTGTCCTTAATGGAATAATAATAAGTTGTACAAATATCTCACAATACCATATTTATAATAGATGTGACATAGACCCACCTGCCCAGGCAGGCCGAGACTTGGGGACTGAGTATGTGGAATCTGAATACTCCCTATAGACAGCTTTGATGTATTTCTGGGGAGCATCTTTAGATCTCCTCCTAAAGCCAAACAGTGACAGCAGGTTAAAATAAAATCAGCTTAACAAAATAATATAGATCATTAAAAATGAATGAGGTAGGCTAGTTTTTTGAATGACAGTCAGAGCAGGGCTCTGTGAGAATACACTGCAAAAATCTCTTTCATATGAAACTTCCAGAGATAAGTCTTAAAATTCTTTTTCTGAAACAAATTTTAATATCTGCAGTTGGTGTGATTTCCCATTTACCAAGGGTAATCAACCAGCTTTTCATCCCTTGTGCCATTTCCCTGATGATATTTGCCACATTGTGTCTAATTTCAAGATGTGAACAACTGTCAAGAAAATTCCAGAAGAAAAGATTGTTTGTCATGGAAGCAATCGAAACTGTTGTCCATCCTGTCCAAAAATACAATAAAAAATTAAGTCAAATAAATAATAATCATAAACAAGACTTTA
This sequence comes from Myripristis murdjan, assembly GCF_902150065.1. Lineage (NCBI taxonomy): Eukaryota > Metazoa > Chordata > Actinopteri > Holocentriformes > Holocentridae > Myripristis > Myripristis murdjan. Next base: position 25,897,416 of record NC_043989.1, read on the forward strand.
AAAATTATTTAAAAGTATAAATAACCTGTTCAGACTGGCATCTTTTGCAGTGTGCTGCCTGCATATAAAGAGTTGGTTGCTTAAGCTGGGGTTAAAAAAAAAAAAGTTCACCTTTGGTCAGACGCTGGGTCAACATCGTCCAGGTAGATATAGTCCCATCCGATCTCCACAGCGGCTATGTAATACTCCCTCGTGGCTTTAGCAGGCAGCTGCGCCTCCCCCAGCGCGCAGACGAGCGGCAGCAGCAGCAGAAGTGGCGCTCCCATCGCAGCGTGTGCGCACCTGTCCACTCCTCCGTGTCCCGGGCCAGGCAGGCAGAGACAGCCGGCTCTGGCACTCCTCCTGCGGGGGAAAATATTTAAAGGGCCCGGCTACAGAGAGAGAGAGAGAGAGAGAGAGAGAGAGAGAGAGAGAGAGAGAGAGAGAGAGAGAGAGAGAGAGCACGTGGGGGCGTGTGGTAGTTCGTCTATGCGAGAGCATGTGCGCTCGCTCTACATATATTGATAGATTTTTTTTTCTTTTTAAACATTTAGGCTACTTTTTTCTGGTCTTGTGCCTCTTAATATTGGTTTGGCTTGTCTCTCCTCTGTTTCTGCCTGTCGTCTTTGGGACCCTGAGCTGTTTTATAGCCGCGCTTGTAAATCAAATGGGGAGCAACATTCACGTCTGGGTAGTAACGGAACAGACAGCCTGTAACGTTGCAATATTAATCTACTCTAACTACAACACCGGTTGCCTGGTCCACCTGTGTCCCGTTAGTTTACCTACTGATAACAGGTAGGCTACATGTGACAACCTAGATGTTACTGCTGAGTTACTGATTTTTTATTTTTTTTTTACAAAAATGAAAAATATTCAGTATATAATAGCAAAAATTGTTTTGGCTCATTTTTCATTTCAGTTACTTATGGCAGTTTTATAGTTCAACTTATCTTAAAGTAACTCTAAGTATTTTGTGCGGGTCATCTCTTGGGTTACATTATATAATAATAACAACAATAATAATAATAATAATAACAATAATAATAATTTTAAAATTATTATTATTATTACATTATATATTACAATACTGGTGAGGCTGCTTAACAAATATGGAAAAATTAGAATAACATTTTTAAACCCCTATTGATGTATCACATTGACGAAGTCATATTTTGTCCCCCTTCAGCTTCAGTGGATGTGAGAGTTGAGAGCTCTGGTGTCAAATGATGTTTTGCTGAGCCCTGGCCCACAGCTGTGCAGGCCACTTTGCATCCTCCAAACTCCTACCTGCCACTTCCCTGCTCTATTTTAGTGCCTGTATTTTCATATTTATATCCATGATTATTTATTTTGATCCATACATATATTGTACTTATTTGTAACCTTTAATGTGATGTTTTTTGTCTGTATTTGTTTACTGCAACAAACGGCTCCATAGAGAACAATTAACATTCAGCTGAAATAAACTGAACAAAACTGAGCTGGAAACTGATACAAGCTGCGACAGCGTGTGTACTGACAGAACACTTTTCTGAGCTGCCATAACCTGGCAATGCGCTAGACTGGCTGCCCTTAACAAATGAGAAATGTAAAGGAAATGTAGCATGGTTTCACATCCCCCTGCTGGCCAATAAGAGTCATTGCAGTTCTGCAATTTCCATTTACCTAATGCAGAGGCTGGCAAATCAATGGCAAATAAGACAACTCAGTGTATCTGGTTTAAAACTTTTTTTTTTTTTTACTGCATACCAGAAAAAACAGTTGCAAATCAGCAACATCTGTATAAAACACATTTAAATAGTAACAATGGACTCAAAAAGGGAAAAAGGCACTCTGTCACTCCTTTATAAATTAAAACAAAAATGTTCAGATAACTGTAGCAAGAATCACACATTGCAAGACTTTTTCAGGATTCAACACAGATTACAGGCCTCATCAATAAACAAAAAAATGCTGAACTATGTCGCAGTGTTGTACAGTAATGCTCAGAGTGATGGTGAACTGTCAAGCTAGATCTGGTCAGGTCTGGTCAAAACATTCGAGCATATCTACATTATTTGTGATGCACTTGACTTTTTACAAGTAGGTGTAGTCATTTCAATTCATTTCAAATCGACCGGTGTATAAAACAGACAGGGAGAAGACAAGCCAAACAGCCAGTGGAAACATGTAACAGAGACGTGGACAAACAATCATAGTTTCAGCGCGTTGACGTCTATGATCTGCTGCAGGATGTTGTCCACGTCGGACGTCTCCATGCTGATGCCAGCCAGGTCCAGCTGGGGCAGGAGGGCGGAGAGAAGCACCACCACGTTGTTGCGCATCCCACGCAGGCTCTCCTGTGCCACGCTGGATGGGGCCCAGACAACACAGCCACTATCAGGACTAGACAACTCACACTGTTCATTCACATTTCACTCATTAAAATCTCAAATTTCTGTCTAGGGCAACTTAAACATATATGTGCATCTTAAAACAGTAAAAACACGTTTTTAACAAGTTTTTATGCAGAACTGGGACTGTCCATTGTCTCAGCTGGATGCTCAGTTGTTCCTGCTAACCAGAGAGAGTTAACCCAAAGATCAAGGAAAATGAGAGTGAAATTTCAGGGGAAGGGAAGGAAGAATATGACTAAATATTATGGGCTTGAAGAAGTGATAAAAACAGTGAGAAGGTGGCAAAAATATTTATTTGCCACAGCTAATGGATCCCTAACACTGTATCCCTCCATCCCTTGACTCTCACCCCATCATACCTCAACCCTCATCCCTTCATCACTCACCTTTCATCCCTCCATCCCTCCATCCCTCCATCCCTTCATTCCTTCATCCCTTAACCCTCATATCTTCACCCCTCGACCCTCATCCATTCATTCCTCGACCCTCATTGTTTCATCCCTCACCCTCCATCCTTTTATCCCTTGACCCTCATCCCTTCATCACTCAACCTTCATCCATTACTTCATCACTCCATCCTCTCATCCCTCGACTCTCATCCCTTAATTCCTTGACCCTCACCCCCATCCCTCAGTTCTTAATCCCTCATTCCTCCCTCTGAGCCTTCAATCCTTCCCTCCTAAGTCATCTTGGTTATCCACTTTACAATAAACTATTTCAAATTCATATGCTCTTGGTGTGGTCTCGTTGGTATGTGTGTATGTGCCATCTTTGAGTGGGAATACTGACCTGATGTCTTCGAGTAAGCGGCTCTCACTGTCAGTGACTCTCGTCCTGCTCTGGCTTTCACTCTTGTCCCTCCTGGGTCTGTCCTGCTCAGGCTGATCATTACCAGGCTTCTGGCTCTGCTCACTGGATGAAGTCGAGCTCTGATGCTGGGACGCACAGTAAAAGATCACTTTACAATCTACTGCTCAACTCTCCACACGGTCATACTGGCTGCCTATAATTTAGGTGATCTAGACATGTAAGCTTCTTTGACTGTTGCGCTCACTGGAATATCCCTGGAAAAGCGCTGTGACTGTTGCAGTCACTTCCTCCCTCTTTCCCAATTCATAGGGTCTTACACTTCCTCTATAGTACTCCATCACAGATTAGGAAATGAGAAAAACCAAAAAATCCAATCTCAGTTTTAGCTATTGTTGAAAAATTAAAAATTGCTTTGGCTACTCTGTGGTGTCAACCAACTATAAAACAAATTTTAAGCTAAACTTTGAAATATAACAAAAACAATAAAATGTGAGCAAGTGTGTTTCCATCAGCTGTGTTGAAATAAATATGCAAATAAATATGCAAATCCACTGACCTGACAAACAGAATCTTTCAGTAATGGAGTTTTTCAACAATAGCAGCGTGCCCTGTTCAGGTTGTTTTTGTTTTTCCATGTCAGCTGATGTTGGCCATATTTGTTGAAAAAAGCATATTACGTCACATATTGTACTGCTATCACTTAAGGCTGTGACTCACCAAGCAGCTGGTCAGCTGTTGGTGTTGGTCAGTGTTTGGCCATCGGTGAGCTTCTATGGGCCTAGTTTTCTGTGGTGTGTCTGGCACACAAGTGGGACTCCTGTTGGTGCCTTTTCAGACGTTTGAGTATGCTGAATCAGCAGCGGGGATGGGATCACTCTGATTGGCTGTTCAGCTTGGCAAATTAGTGCCCAAGAAGAGAAACAGACCTTTGCCTTTTCTTTTCTTCTTCCACAATCAAAAGACCAGCGGCTTACAACACCAGTGCTATTGGCGACTTCTTATCAGACATATTCTCAATTAGGAGCAGCTATATCACAAAACTGATTGTAGTGAGAGTCGTGTGAAAAGGGTAAGCAAACACTGCTTTGTTTACCATCTGCATTCCAGTGTCTTGCAGTTTCCTTTTTTGAATGACGAATACAGACTACCACCACCTGCTGGTATGAAGAGTTATTCCTTCTCACGCAGGCGCAGAACACATGTGGTAGTTTGCCACTGGCTGTAGTCTGGCGGTGTGTTCAAATGCAACTTTCTGAACCGGAGCTAGCTTGACACAAATACTTTGACACAAACCCTGACCTGCTACAAATCCACACATGACCTCACCCACCTCCGTCTGGCAGCCGACCTCTCTGGCTTCTGTGGAGGCTGGCAGTGTCTCTGTCCTGCCTGGTGGCTTCTCAGCGCTGGTGTTAGCGGTTGTCATTGTTCCTTGAGTTGTCTTCGTGACTTCTAGGCAGAGCAGCTTCCGAAGCCTCTGGGCCTCCTTCTCCAGTCCGGCCAGCTTCTGCATTATTGCCTCCCTGTCCCCTCCCTCTGGAGGCAGCGGCCTGCTCCATGGGCCCTCGTTTCGACTCAGCGGAGATACCATGACAGTCTGGGTCGGCGGGGGTGAGTGAGTCCAGGCAAGGCTGGAGGCATGTTGGGCAGTGTCACCTGGCTTCTCTACACGGCCGCCACTGTCCTGCTTGGTCTTCTCCCATGACGGTGTCTGGGGCTTAGTGGCATCTCTCCCAGGGTGCACCTCCTCTGCCATGTCCTCCAAGTCAGGCTGTTGCTCCTCCCAAGGGCGAGACACCTTTTTCAGGTGGCACAGTGGCCACGATATTTTCCTTTTGAGGCTATAGAAAACAAACAGCTAGTCAGTCTGTGTGAGCGTACACACACACCTTTGAATTCACCTCAACTAAATGTTGATTCAAGGTGCTGGAGATGTGCTTGATATTTTCAGAGCTTGCTGATCAAGCCAACTTGGAGACATGTCACGGAGTGCAACTGTGGCGTTCCAGAAGTCCAAGTCAGTACCCACCACAGGGAATTCATTTAACTATTACATATTTATCATGCAAAGATGCCTAACCAGTAACAATGAGAATGTGAAACAACGGTATGTGTATCCAAAGAAGCAGCAAGTTTGTCTGATCTTATTTCCGAATTCCTATATGAAGCAAAATTGAACAGCGGTAGAGTATTGGGTTAGTTACCTGAATTTTGTATCATCATGTCCACATGGTGGTGAAATATCCCTGCTCCCATGGTCTGCTAATCCAGAATACTGTATTTCTATCTCTCAGCACGGCAAAACAGGTCTCAATAAACAATTTTAGCACATAAACAGAGCGTGAACGTGCCGCTCATAACTAGCTGGCTCCGTTCAAGCCCCTGTGGTTTTATGATCTGATGTTCGTGTATGCACATACAGTGTGCCTGCAGTATATCCTCACCTTAATTTTTCCACTTTGTCTTCCTCTCTCTGCTCTGGCTCTATGTTTGTCTCCGTCTTTTTGCCGCTCTTTGAATCCTCAAGAGTTTGTGTGGCTTCATCACTGGTGTCATTTTCTGCATGCTGTCCTTGCATGCCCTTTTCTTGCATAAACTCTGCCGGGTCTCGCACGTTCACATCTTTTCCAGTGTGTCCCTCTTGTGTTTGTGTGTTTTCTAGCGCAACTTCCTCTTGTATCTGTGCATCATCTCCACTGTGTATATCCTCATGATGATCCAGAAGGTGATCAGTGTGTGTTTGGTCTTGTGCATGTGTGTCCTTGGTGTGTGACGGTTCAGTGAATGTGTCATCAGCTGTATGTTGGGGCTGGAAGGTGGGCTGGCAAGGCTCAGATGAACTACGTGACACCATTTGATGTTTTGGCTCCGTTTCTTGGAACCCGCACACCTGGAACACACACAAGCAAACACAGTTCATGCAATATGTATGAAAGCGTGGGAGCCAAACAACATTTTGTTTTATTAACAGGCTTGCTAAGTTTCAGCAAGACAGTTTACACCGACCTCCAGTGATTTTTCTCGTTTCCTGCTTTTGGAGTACTCACTGCGGAAAGTAAACAGAGGCACAGTTGAAGAAAGCAAACATACCATATGTGGGTCAGTCTAGTTTTACATGGCTCAATTTTCTTGTTGCACAGAAGAACAGAACAGGATTGCTTCATTACCATAATAATTCTAAAATGACGTGAATGAACTCTGATTCACCTCTGAGAATTGTTAGAGATTCAGTTCAGTTTTATGTATGTGTGAAAGACATACCAGATTAAAGCGGGAAAAATGCTACCAATCAGCAGTCAAAAAAAAAAAAAAAAAAAAAAAATATTTGCAACATTTCAAGTTTTAGAATTCCCCTGCCAATCATAATCTGGGAAAACAAAAGAGTTAGCCCCGCTTAATGACAACAGTGTTCAATTCAAATTTCAGCACTGACTGTGTATATATATATATATATATATATATATATACATATATATACACCGTTTATATATAGGCTGTTTATATATAGGCTGTTTATATATATATATATAGATATAGATAGATAGATAGATAGATATATATGTACTACTTATATTTATAGGCTGTATATTTATTTATATATACTGTTTATAGTTATACATACTGTTTATATTCACACATATTGTTTATATTTATATATACTGCTTGTACTTATATTTTATATTTACACTTCTTTTTTACCTTTCTCTCTTTATTTATTTAGGCTTATACCAGGACCTGAGTGCTAATTTCGTACCACTAACATGTAAATGTGAGCTGGTATGACAATAAAGTTCCTTGAATCCTTGAATCCTTGAAATGTGCATTACATATACTGGCCAAAAACAGCTCATTATAATATTCCTTATATGCTAAAATGCATCACAACTATGCTGTAAACTAGAAAAACTGACTTGCAATGCTCATTTCAGTACATTTCGGTGTAGGTGTGTCATTTAAAATGTGGTATAAACTAAACCTTTATCTTAGTGTCAGACTGAAAAATACCGACACATGCACACAAATACACACATGTGCACACACACACACACACACACACACACACACACACACACACACACACGTGGGCTTGTGCACACACTGGAAATAAGAGCATGAAACTGTCAGGTAGAAACCACAAAAGAGCGTGAGAGCCCACATGCAGATGCAAACAGGCAGATGGGTGGGGACACATATTCTGAAAATAACAGTGTGAGACTCCCTTCTATACACCAGCTAACACAGAGGTAGACAAAAACAGAGAGAAAGAGAGGGAGAGAGAGAGAGAGAGAGAGAGAGAGAGAGAGAGAGAGAGAGAGAGAGAGAGAGAGAGAGAGAGAGAGAGAGAGGATGATGGGAATGGGAATTTACTGTTTCTTGTGGGTTTTTTGGTAGCTGGGTGTTAACATCTCTTCACTTTCCTCTGCTTCCTCTGGTGAAGAACAGCTCCTACAAGACAAACCACAGACACAGACAGACCTGGTATAGCAGACAGTGCCGTGCTGTCAACTCCAGTTCAGCTAAAGGCTCCTCTATTACAACAAACACACAGACACGCTCACACACTGGCACAGTTTCCAAAGCTATTTAAGCACATATCTGTTCCCCAGTGGTTTCTGAAATATTTATTTATTTATTTCTGTTTACTGAACCAGTTCCAGGCACAGGCTGGAGCTACTATGCCATATAGGTATGCGCTGTGGGGCCCTGTTTTCATGCCAGTGCAGATCAGGCACGCTGACCCAGCGATATGCAAAGGCTGATTTCTTCCCAACTGCACCATTCATTTAACTTCCTGGTTCACCATGGCATTTCTTGTAGCAAAAGGGGGGCACAGTTTTTGCACTTCCACTTATCCATGCCTCTTTTTCTGCATATATGCTATTTTTGTGACGTCAGGTGGCACAGTTCCTGAAGCACATATATAAAAAGACCTGTCCAAAGTCCTTTTTTTTAAAATCTATGTTGCTAATTTCACTTTGACATAAATGCTTCAACAAATGTCTAACTGAGCGCATCCTGTTTAATCACTTAAAGGCAGACTATGAGGTTTCAAAGGGGGAGAGTACCCCACCTTGCTATGATGTGGTAAAGAATGATGGATGCCACTCAGTTCTCAAAAGAGCAGAACTAAGATATACCTCAGGAGTTCACATCAGGGTATGATCTGCCCTTGGTGGCTTACACAAGGTGCATAATAAAACGATGCCCTGTGAAAGGGATGTGTTTTTGTGTTCTTGAAAGGGGACAGCGGGTGATTTGATTGGCCATCGCTACAGCCACCGCCTATCACCCTCCGACCTGTGACCACTCCAAGATAAAGTAATGCAGCGGTTGTAGAAATAAGTAAGTGGTTTCATAATCACTTGAATATAAACAAATGTACCCATATGTAATAAAGGCGTTCATATATACTCAGTACAGTACAGACACACGCAAGCAGGGAAGTGTAAATGCAGTCATTATTATTGCACACACACTCACACACACACCTGAAGCGTGGGTTGGGGTTCTGGCTGCAGTTCCAGTTTTCAGGAGTGACGCTGTAATGACCCGGGGGGACGCTTCTCCATTTAAGGCATTCTTCACACTGTAACCACATGGGACTCCTACACACACACACACACACACACACACAAACACACACACTATCAGTCAAGCTTAAAACAGGCATACAACTTAAAGGGGAAGTCCTTCCACCAAAAGGCAAAATTCATGCTAATCCAGTGATCTTGCGGGGGTGTAGACTTGTGTACATGAACATGTCTGTCAAAGCTACGAACAAGAGCGCCATGTTTCCACCCAGTGGCTTCATCATGGGACACATTTTGTTGCACTGTGCCCTACACTTACTAAATGGCCTTTCAGTGCGAATGTCTTTTACCTCTTTATATATAATGTGCATGCTCTGTTTTGCTTGTTCAGATTGGTTCCTCTCATGTTTCTCTTGCCCTTTCATCAGCACTGAAGCACTTTGTTTTGTGGTTAAAGTCCTGCTGATGTGATCCTGCAGCGGGAACACTACTCCTTCTAGTTGAGAAGTGCCTTTTCAAGAAAGCCCATCTGGTTGCGCAATGTCAAACCTGAAACTTGTGAAAGTTTGCAAGGTCAGCTTCTACATGATTGCACGAAAAACAGCTCAAGGTATCCATTTCAGCGTCGGGGCTCTCTGGTTTCTGCTATGGGAAAGTACTGTCTGATTTCACTTTCAGTTGAATTCACAGGTTCCTGCTTGAAAGGTGAAGGTTATCAGGCAACTCCCATCTTCCTAGTTTGCTAGTCACTGTCAGTTCTGCAGAGGATACTGAAGATCTTGTCCATGTAATAATTTCACAGTGTCAATGGTTCTATATCTGCCATTTCAAATACAGACTTTGTGGAGGTTAGTGCTTGCCTAGCTCACTGAAATCCCTTCTTTCTGCCTCACCATGTTTGTCTTCATTTGATTTCTTATCTCACTGTTACAGTCCATTTTGTTGTTTTGTCCCAGCTAAGGCCATGCAATATGGCCAAAAAATAAAATCCTGATTTTTATTTTAATCAAGATTTTTCTTGTTGTTCAGTAACTCTTACTACTTACTGATGGGAATGTTTGCAGGCATGATCATGAGACTGGTGGACTGCACATGAGTTTCTGGGCATGCAAGTTCTGTGTAGATGAATGAATTGGGGCTTGTATGACAGAGCACTCAGTGACTGTTTTACCGCTAATATGTGTGGTAGAAATCTTGATTTTGCAATTCAGCCATTTTTTTCATGGATTTAAAACATACATTGAATTAATCAGTTCAATCCATGTATCACCCAGCCCTAGCCCTGACACATACTTCATGCTAAACTCCCCTTTGACTTGGTCTGCCCAAGGCTTCTTTTATTCCTTATGACTTTTCCCTGTCTTCACTGAGGGTCTGAAGCTAATGGTGCTGTGTAGGTTCAGACAGGCTGTTATGTCTTTTAACCACTGTAGCATTGTACACTGCATTTCATCACCTTGTAATACAGCCCCATATAAAAACAGACCGTGCATGACATGGCACGACTTCACAGGAATTAGAACCTGATGAACCAGATGAACCGACCACTTGCACCTCAGCTACTCATGGCATTGTTTCAGCAAACAGCTGATTGATACTTCATTTTGGTACTCATGGTGTGCACAGAGTGGGGGAGGCAGACACGGTCTCCACAAAAAGCCCAACTGATGAGTCAGCAACTATAACAAAAACAATCATGACTCACTCGTTGATCTCCTGGCTCTCCTCCTTTTCACCTTTCCTCTCCATAGCATGAAACTCTCTCTCTCTGGCCCTCTTCACTGTCACCTCTCTCCAGTAGTCATTGAGTTTCAGGCCCAAGGCGCCCAAGGTCAATCTGGAGACAGGAAAATAAAGCTTTCAATAGTCACTGGTGTTCATGTTATCATTATTACTGCAGTATAAGTGCAACCTGCCATCTCATTTACGGAAAACTGCCTCACAAGGTTGAGTATCTTGGTCTCGGTGGTTCCTATGGTAACGTAAAAGTGCCACTGAATTGGAAAAAAACAGTTAATGACACAGTGAGTTGTTGCAGCCAAATGGTTTGATTGGTGGGAGCAGCATAACCATCTGGATCTACACTAGCAAAGACACAGGCAGTCAACTTTTTGTCAACAGAGGAAAGAAACCTGGGAATCACAGAAGGCAGTAATATATGTCAAAAGTTCAGCTATGATCAGTTTTTCTGCAGCAACAAACTGGTTGATTGTGATTATTCTGATCTGCAGAAAATGAATGGACTTAAAGGAACAGCTGCTTCACTCACGGTGGCTACACTTGCACATGACTGTGTGCGCTGGTATGGTTTGTTTGCCAGGTATCGCGCCGAGTGACTACAAGAGAGCTTGTGAGGCCAAAATCTCTGTTTTTTTTGCCTGTTTGTGCGTCTGTATGTGTTCATGGTGTACCTGTATTCTTTGGTATACTCAAAGTCTTGCTTGTTGTGAGCAGGTTTGAGAAAGTTACACTCGATGACGCCGATGACCCCGACTCCTGCCCTCTGACCTGAAGACTGTAGAGAATGATGGAGGGAAGGCGGGACGTAAAGGCAGAGGAACAGACCGATTTTATTATCTCTTTATTCTAACAGCATTTACACAAAAACATGGCAGTGCTGTGTACCCGTCTACCTTTAAAGGAATACTCCAATGGTTTGGGCAAAATACCTTTTTACTGACTTACCTCTGACTTACTTCTCCTAAAATGACTCTTGTTTAAAAAAAAAATTAATCATTAATCCCAAGATGTGTAATTCAAATACAAATGGTACAATGTGTAAATAAAATAGCTTCAGAGTTGCTGTAAGGTTGATTTTTTTCACTTAATGAAACTAGGCTAATGACTCCCATAGATTTCAAGTCTTTATGCTAAGCTAACATGAAATGCTACCCATAGGAACTGAACCACTGGACGTACAGAGGTGAAAATGGTACCCATCATCTTGTTTCAGTCTGGGTAAGTCAGAAAATGGTATTTTACCCAAAACACTGGAGTTTTCCTTTGAGGCATACAGTGTCTTTCCCATACCTTGATCTGGCAGCCCACTTTCTCATAGGACTTGATGAGCCGGTTCTTGTGGTACATCATGATGCCATAGTGCTCTTTGTTCTTTGGGTTCAGTCCAAAGGTCACCTTTACTCTCTCTTTCTAACAGCCACCAGTCAAGGTTAAGTTGGAAAAATGACCAGTTGTTAC